>NC_140989.1:209725088-210160733 GCF_052327205.1 Somniosus microcephalus | reverse complement strand
CTCAATCCAGTCTCGATCCAGTCTCAACCCAGTCTCAATCCAGTCTCAACCCAGTCTCAATCCCGTCTAAATCCAGTCTTAGTCCAGTCTCAAACCAGTCTCAATCCAGCCTCAATCCAGTCTCAATCCAGTATCAATCCAGTCTGAAACCAGTCTCTATCTAGTCTCAATACTGTCTCAATCCAGCCTCAATACAGTCTCAATCCAGTCTGAATCCAGTCTCAACCCAGTTTCAATCCAGTCTGAATCCAGTCTGAATCCAGGCACAATCCAGTCTCAATTCAGCCTCAATTTAGTCTTAATTCAGTCTCAATTCCGTCTGAATCCAGTCTCAACCCAGTCTCAATCCCGTTTAAATCCAGTCTCAATCCAGTCTCAAACCAGTCTCAATCCAGACTCAATCCAGTCTCAATCCAGTCTGAAACCAGTCTCAATCTAGTCTAAATACAGTCTCAATCCAGCCTCAATACAGTCTCCATCCAGTCTCAATCCAGTCTCAACCCAGTTTCAATCCAGTCTGAATCCAGTCTGAATCCAGTCACAATCCAGTCTCAATCCAGCCTCAATTTAGTCTTAATTCAGTCTCAATTCCGTCTGAATCCAGTCTCAACCCAGTCTCAATCCCGTCTAAATCCAGTCTCAATCCAGTCTCAAACCAGTCTCAATCCAGCCTCAATCCAGTCTGAATCCAGTCACAATCCAGCCTCAATCCAGCCTCAATCCAGCGTCAATCCAGTCTCAACCCAGTCTCAATCTAGTCTCAATCCAATCTCGATCCAGTCTCAACCCAGTCTCCACGCAGTCTAAACCCAGTCTCAATCCAGTCTCAATCCAGTTTCAATACAGTCTCAATCCAGCCTGAAACCAGTCTCAATCTAGTCTCAATCCAGTCTCATCCAGCCTCAATCCAGTCTCAATCTAGTTTCAATCCAGTCTCATCCAGCCTCAATCCAGTCTCAATCCAGTCTCAATCCAGTCTCAACCCAGTCTCAATCCATTCTGAGTCCAGTCTCAATCCAGTCACAATCCAGTCTCAATCCAGCCTCAATCCAGCCTCAATCCAGCCTCAATCCAGTCTCAATCTAGTCTCAATCCAGTCTCAATCCAGCCTCAATGCAGCCTCAACCCAGCGTCAACCCAGTCTCAATCCAGCCTCAATTCAGCCTCAATCCAGTCTCAATCCAGTCTCAATCCTGTCTCAATCCAGTTTCAATCCAGTTTCAATCCAGTCTCAGTCCAGCCTCAATCCAGTCTCAGTCCAGCCTCAATCCAGTCTCAATACAGTCTCAATGCAGCCTCATTCCAGGCTCAATCCAATTTCAATCTAGTCTCAACCCAGTTTCAATCCAGTCTCAACCCAGTTTCAATCCAGTCTCAATCCAGTCACAATCCAGTCACAACCCAGTCACAATCTAGCCTCAATCCTGTCTCAATCCAGTCTCAATCCAGACTCAATCCAGTCTGAATCGAGTCTCAATCCAGCCTCAATCCAGTCTCAACCCAGTTTCAATCCAGTCTCAATCTAATCTCAATCCAGTCATAATCCAGCCTCAATCCAGTCTCAATGCAGTCTCAATCCAGCCTAAAACCAGTCTCAATCTAGTCTCAATCCAGTCTCATCCAGCCTCAATCCAGTCTCAATCCAGTCTCAACCCAGTCTCAATCCATTCTGAATCCAGTCTGAATCCAGTCACAATCCAGTCTCAATCCAGCCTTAATCCAGCCTCAATCCAGTCTCAACCCAGTCTCAATCTAGTCTCAATCCAGTCTCAATCCAGCCTCAATGCAGCCTCAACCAAGCGCCAACCCAGTCTCGATCCAGCCTCAATTCAGCCTCAATCCAGTCTCAATCCTGTCTCAATCCATTTTCAATCCAGCTTCAATCCAGTCTAAATCCAGTCCCAATCCAGTCTCAATCCAGTCTGAATCAAGTCTCAATCCAGTCTCAATCCAGTCTCAATCCAGCCTCAATCCAGCATCAATCCAGTCTCAATGCAGTCTCAATCCAGTCTCAACCCAGTTTCATTCCAGTCTCAATCCAGTCACAACCCAGCCTCTATCCAGTCACAATCCAGCCTCAATCCAGTCTCAATGCAGTTTTAATCCAGTCTCAACCCAGTTTCATTCCAGTCTCAATCCAGTCTCAACCCAGTCTCAATCCAGTCTCAATCCAGTCTAAATCCAGTCTCAGTCCATCCTCAATCCAGTCTAATCCTGCCTCAATCCAGTCTCATTCAATTCTCATTCCAGTCTAAATCCAGTCGCAGTCCAGCCTCAATCCAGTCTCAATCCAGTCTCAATCCAGTCTGAAACCAGTCTCAATCCAGACACAATCCAGTCTCAATCCAGCCTCAATCCAGACTCAATCCAATCTCAATCTAGTCTCAACCCAGTTTCAATCCAGTCTCAATCCAGTCGCAATCCAGCCTCAATCCAGTCTCAATCCAGTTTCAATCCAGTCTCAATCTAATCTCAACCCAGTCTCAATCCAGTCTCAATCCAGTCTCAATCTAGTCTCAATCCAGTCTCGATCCAGTCTCAACGCAGTCTCAATCCAGTCTCAATCCATCCTCAATCCAGTCTAATCCAGTCTCAATCCAGTCTCAATCCAGTCTCAATACAGTCCCAATCCAGTCTCAACCCAGTCTGAATCCAGTCTCAATGCAGTCTCAATCCAGCCTCAATGCAGCCTCAACCCAGCGTCAACCCAGTCTCAATCCAGTCTCAATACAGCCTCAATCCAGTCTCAATCCTGTCTCAATCCTGTCTCAATCCAGTTTCAATCCAGCTTCAATGCAGTCTCAATCCAGTCTCAATCCAGCCTGAATCGAGTCTCAATCCAGCCTCAATCCAGCATCAATCCAGTCTCAATGCAGTCTCAATCCAGACTCAACCCAGTTTTATTCCAGTCTCAATCCAGTCTCAACCCAGCCTCTATCCAGTCTCAATCCAGCCGCAATCCAGTCTCAATCCAGTCTCAATCCAGTCTCAATCGAGTCTCTATCCAGTCTCTATCATCTCAATCCAGCCTCAATCCAGCCTCAATCCAGCATCAATCCAGTCTCAATGCAGTCTGAGTCCAGTCTCAACCCAATTTCATTCCAGTCTCAATACAGCCTCAATACAGTCTCAATCGATCCTCAATCCAGTCTCAATCCAGTCTCAATCCAGTCTCATTACAGTCTAAATCCAGTCACAGTCCAGCCTCAATCCAGTCTCAATCCAGTCTCAATCCAGTCTGAAACCAGTCTCAATCCAGTCTCAATACAGTCTCAATGCAGCCTCAATCCAGACTCAATCCAATCTCAATCTAGTCTCCACCCAGTTTCAATGCAGTCTCAATCCAGTCACAATCCAGTCACAATCCAGTCACAATCCAGCCTCAATCATGTCTCAATCCAGTTTCAATCCAGTCTCAATCTAATCTCAACCCAGTTTCAATCCAGTCTCAATCCAATCTCAATCCCATCTCAATCCAGTCTCGGTTCAGTTTCAACCCAGTCTCAATCCATCCTCAACCCAGTCTCAATACAGTCTGAATACAGTCTCAATCTAGTCTCAATCCAGTCTCAATCCAGTCTCAATCGATTCTGAATCCAGTCTGAATCCAGTCTGAATCCAGTCTCAATCCAGTCTCAATCCAGCCTCAGTGCAGCCTCAACCCAGCGTCAACCCAGCCTCAATCCAGTCTCAATCCAGGTTCAAGCCTGTCTCAATCCAGTTGCAATCCAGCTTGAATCCAGTCTAAATCCACTCTCAATCCAGCCTCATTCCCTTCTCAATCTAGTCTCAAACCATTCTCAATCCAGTCTCAATCCAGTCTCAATCCAGTCTCAATCCAGCCTCAATCCAGCCTCAATGCAGTCTCAATCCAGCCTCAACCCAGTTTCATTCCAGTCTAAATCCAGTCTCAACCCAGCCTCCATCCAGTCTCAATCCAGCCTCAATCCAGTGTCAATGCAGTCTCAATCCAATCTCAACCCAGTTTCATTCCAGTCTCAATCCAGTCTCAATACAGTCTCAGCCCAGTCTCAATCCAGTCTCAATCTAGTCTCAATCCAGTCTAAATCCAATCTCAATCCATCCTCAATCCAGTCTAATCCCGTCTCAATCCCGTCTCAATCCAGTCTCATTCCTGTCTAGATCCAGACGCAGTCCAGCCTCAATCCAGTCTCTATCCAGTCTCAATCCAGTCTCAATCCTGTCTCAATCCAGCCTCAAGCCAGCCTCAATCCAGACTCAATCCAAGCTCAATCCAGTCTCAACCCAGATTCAATCCAGTCTCAATCCAGTCACAATCCAATCACAATCCAGTCTCAATCCAGGCTCAATCCAGTCTCAATCCAGTTTCAATCCATTCTCAATCTAATCTCAACCCAGCCTCAACCAGTCTCAATCCAGTATCAATCCCATCTCAATCTAGTCTCAATCCAGTCTCGATCCAGTCTCAACCCAGTCTCAATCCAGTCTCAACCCAGTCTCAATCCCGTCTAAATCCAGTCTTAGTCCAGTCACAAACCAGTCTCAATCCAGCCTCAATCCAGTCTCAATCCAGTATCAATCCAGTCGGAAACCAGTCTCAATCTAGTCTCAATACAGTCTCAATCCAGCCTCAATACAGTCTCAATCCAGTCTGAATCCAGTCTCAACCCAGTTTCAATCCAGTCTGAATCCAGTCTGAATCCAGTCACAATCCAGTCTCAATTCAGCCTCAATTTAGTCTTAATTCAGTCTCAATTCCGTCTGAATCCAGTCTCAACCCAGTCTCAATCCTGTCTAAATCCAGTCTCAATCCAGTCTCAAACCAGTCTCAATCCAGCCTCAATCCAGTCTCAATCCAGTCTGAATCCAGTCTCAATCTAGTCTCAATACAGTCTCAATCCAGCCTCAATACAGTCTCAATCCAGTCTCAATCCAGTCTCAACTGAGTTTCAATCCAGTCTGAATCCAGTCTGAATCCAGTCACAATCCAGTCTCAATCCAGCCTCAATTTAGTCTTAATTCAGTCTCAATCCCGTCTGAATCCAGTCTCAACCCAGTCTCAATCCCGTCTAAATCCAGTCTCAATCCAGTCTCAAACCAGTCTCAATCCAGCCTCAATCCAGTCTGAATCCAGTCACAATCCAGCCTTAATCCAGCCTCAATCCAGCGTCAATCCAGTCTCAACCCAGTCTCAATCTAGTCTCAATCCAGTCTCAATCCAGCCTCAATGCAGCCTCAACCCAGCGTCAACCCAGTCTCAATCCAGCCTCAATTCAGCCTCAATCCAGTCTCAATCCAGTCTCAATCCTGTCTCAATCCAGTTTCAATCCAGTTTCAATACAGTCTCCGTCCAGCCTCAATCCAGTCTCAGTCCAGCCTCAATCCAGTCTCAATACAGCCTCAATGCAGCCTCATTCCAGGCTCAATCCAATTTCAATCTAGTCTCAACCCAGTTTCAATCCAGTCTCAACCCAGTTTCAATCCAGTCTCAGTCCAGCCTCAATCCAGTCTCAGTCCAGCCTCAATCCAGTCTCAATACAGTCTCAATGCAGCCTCATTCCAGGCTCAATCCAATTTCAATCTAGTCTCAACCCAGTTTCAATCCAGTCTCAACCCAGTTTCAATCCAGTCTCAATCCAGTCTCAATCCAGTCTCAATCCAGCCTCAATCCAGCCTCAATGCAGTCTCAATCCAGCCTCAACCCAGTTTCATTCCAGTCTAAATCCAGTCTCAACCCAGCCTCCATCCAGTCTCAATCCAGCCTCAATCCAGTGTCAATGCAGTCTCAATCCAATCTCAACCCAGTTTCATTCCAGTCTCAATCCAGTCTCAATACAGTCTCAGCCCAGTCTCAATCCAGTCTCAATCTAGTCTCAATCCAGTCTAAATCCAATCTCAATCCATCCTCAATCCAGTCTAATCCCGTCTCAATCCCGTCTCAATCCAGTCTCATTCCTGTCTAGATCCAGACGCAGTCCAGCCTCAATCCAGTCTCTATCCAGTCTCAATCCAGTCTCAATCCTGTCTCAATCCAGCCTCAAGCCAGCCTCAATCCAGACTCAATCCAAGCTCAATCCAGTCTCAACCCAGATTCAATCCAGTCTCAATCCAGTCACAATCCAATCACAATCCAGTCTCAATCCAGGCTCAATCCAGTCTCAATCCAGTTTCAATCCATTCTCAATCTAATCTCAACCCAGCCTCAACCAGTCTCAATCCAGTATCAATCCCATCTCAATCTAGTCTCAATCCAGTCTCGATCCAGTCTCAACCCAGTCTCAATCCAGTCTCAACCCAGTCTCAATCCCGTCTAAATCCAGTCTTAGTCCAGTCACAAACCAGTCTCAATCCAGCCTCAATCCAGTCTCAATCCAGTATCAATCCAGTCGGAAACCAGTCTCAATCTAGTCTCAATACAGTCTCAATCCAGCCTCAATACAGTCTCAATCCAGTCTGAATCCAGTCTCAACCCAGTTTCAATCCAGTCTGAATCCAGTCTGAATCCAGTCACAATCCAGTCTCAATTCAGCCTCAATTTAGTCTTAATTCAGTCTCAATTCCGTCTGAATCCAGTCTCAACCCAGTCTCAATCCTGTCTAAATCCAGTCTCAATCCAGTCTCAAACCAGTCTCAATCCAGCCTCAATCCAGTCTCAATCCAGTCTGAATCCAGTCTCAATCTAGTCTCAATACAGTCTCAATCCAGCCTCAATACAGTCTCAATCCAGTCTCAATCCAGTCTCAACTGAGTTTCAATCCAGTCTGAATCCAGTCTGAATCCAGTCACAATCCAGTCTCAATCCAGCCTCAATTTAGTCTTAATTCAGTCTCAATCCCGTCTGAATCCAGTCTCAACCCAGTCTCAATCCCGTCTAAATCCAGTCTCAATCCAGTCTCAAACCAGTCTCAATCCAGCCTCAATCCAGTCTGAATCCAGCCTTAATCCAGCCTCAATCCAGCGTCAATCCAGTCTCAACCCAGTCTCAATCTAGTCTCAATCCAGTCTCAATCCAGCCTCAATGCAGCCTCAACCCAGCGTCAACCCAGTCTCAATCCAGCCTCAATTCAGCCTCAATCCAGTCTCAATCCAGTCTCAATCCTGTCTCAATCCAGTTTCAATCCAGTTTCAATACAGTCTCCGTCCAGCCTCAATCCAGTCTCAGTCCAGCCTCAATCCAGTCTCAATACAGCCTCAATGCAGCCTCATTCCAGGCTCAATCCAATTTCAATCTAGTCTCAACCCAGTTTCAATCCAGTCTCAACCCAGTTTCAATCCAGTCTCAGTCCAGCCTCAATCCAGTCTCAGTCCAGCCTCAATCCAGTCTCAATACAGTCTCAATGCAGCCTCATTCCAGGCTCAATCCAATTTCAATCTAGTCTCAACCCAGTTTCAATCCAGTCTCAACCCAGTTTCAATCCAGTCTCAATCCAGTCACAATCCAGTCACAACCCAGTCACAATCTAGCCTCAATCCTGTCTCAATCCAGTCTCAATCCAGACTCAATCCAGTCTGAATCGAGTCTCAATCCAGCCTCAATCCAGTCTCAACCCAGTTTCAAACCAGTCTCAATCTAATCTCAACCCAGCCTCAATCCAGTCTCAATCCAGTCTCAATCCAATCTCCATCTAGTCTCAATTCAATCTTGATCCAGTCTCAACCCAGTCTCAATGCAATCTAAACCCAGTCTCAATCCAGTCTCAATCCAGTCTCAATCCAGTCATAATCCAGCCTCAATCCAGTCTCAATACAGTCTCAATCCAGCCTAAAACCAGTCTCAATCTAGTCTCAATCCAGTCTCATCCAGCCTCAATCCAGTCTCAATCCAGTCTCAACCCAGTCTCAATCCATTCTGAATCCAGTCTGAATCCAGTCACAATCCAGTCTCAATCCAGCCTTAATCCAGCCTCAATCCAGTCTCAACCCAGTCTCAATCTAGTCTCAATCCAGTCTCAATCCAGCCTCAATGCAGCCTCAACCCAGCGTCAACCCAGTCTCGATACAGCCTCAATTCAGCCTCAATCCAGTCTCAATCCAGTCTCAATCCTGTCTCAATCCATTTTCAATCCAGCTTCAATCCAGTCTAAATCCAGTCCCAATCCAGTCTCAATCCAGTCTGAATCAAGTATCAATCCAGTCTCAATCCAGTCTCAATCCAGCCTCAATCCAGCATCAATCCAGTCTCAATGCAGTCTCAATCCAGTCTCAACCCAGTTTCATTCCAGTCTCAATCCAGTCTCAATACAGTCTCAGCCCTGTCTCAATCCAGTCTCAATCCAGTCTAAATCCAATCTCAATCCATCCTCAATCCAGTCTAATCCCGTCTCAATCCAGTCTCAATCCAGTCTCATTCCTGTCTAGATCCAGACGCAGTCCAGCCTCAATCCAGTCTCTATCCAGTCTCAATCCAGTCTCAATACAGTCTGAATCCAGCCTCAATACAGTCTCAATCCAGTCTGAATCCAGTCTCAACCCAGTTTCAATCCAGTCTGAATCCAGTCTGAATCCAGTCACAATCCAGTCTCAATTCAGCCACAATTTAGTCTTAATTCAGTCTCAATTCCGTCTGAATCCAGTCTCAACCCAGTCTCAATCCCGTCTAAATCCAGTCTCAATCCAGTCTCAAACCAGTCTCAATCCAGCCTCAATCCAGTCTCAATCCAGTCTGAAACCAGTCTCAATCTAGTCTCAATACAGTCTCAATCCAGCCTCAATACAGTCTCAATCCAGTCTCAATCCAGTCTCAACCCAGTTTCAATCCAGTCTGAATCCAGTCTGAATCCAGTCACAATCCAGTCTCAATCCAGCCTCAATTTAGTCTTAATTCAGTCTCAATTCCGTCTGAATCCAGTCTCAACCCAGTCTCAATCCCGTCTAAATCCAGTCTCAATCCAGTCTCAAACCAGTCTCAATCCAGCCTCAATCCACTCTGAATCCAGTCACAATCCAGCCTCAATCCAGCCTCAATCCAGCGTCAATCCAGTCTCAACCCAGTCTCAATCTAGTCTCAATCCAATCTCGATCCAGTCTCAACCCAGTCTCCACGCAGTCTAAACCCAGTCTCAATCCAGTCTCAATCCAGTCTCAATCCAGTCATAATCCAGCCTCAATCCAGTCTCAATACAGTCTCAATCCAGCCTGAAACCAGTCTCAATCTAGTCTCAATCCAGTCTCATCCAGCCTCAATCCAGTCTCAATCTAGTCTCAATCCAGTCTCATCCAGCCTCAATCCAGTCTCAATCCAGTCTCAATCCAGTCTCAACCCAGTCTCAATCCATTCTGAGTCCAGTCTCAATCGAGTCACAATCCAGTCTCAATCCAGCCTCAATCCAGCCTCAATCCAGCCTCAATCCAGTCTCAATCTAGTCTCAATCCAGTCTCAATTCAGCCTCAATGCAGCCTCAACCCAGCGTCAACCCAGTCTCAATCCAGCCTCAATTCAGCCTCAATCCAGTCTCAATCCAGTCTCAATCCTGTCTCAATCCAGTTTCAATCCAGTCTCAGTCCAGCCTCAATCCAGTCTCAGTCCAGCCTCAATCCAGTCTCAATACAGTCTCAATGCAGCCTCATTCCAGTCTCAATCCAATTTCAATCTAGTCTCAACCCAGTTTCAATCCAGTCTCAACCCAGTTTCAATGCAGCCTCAACCCAGCGTCAACCCAGTCTCAATCCAGTCTCAATACAGCCTCAATCCAGTCTCAATCCTGTCTCAATCCTGTCTCAATCCAGTTTCAATCCAGCTTCAATGCAGTCTCAATCCAGTCTCAATCCAGCCTGAATCGAGTCTCAATCCAGCCTCAATCCAGCATCAATCCAGTCTCAATGCAGTCTCAATCCAGACTCAACCCAGTTTCATTCCAGTCTCAATCCAGTCTCAACCCAGCCTCTATCCAGTCTCAATCCAGCCGCAATCCAGTCTCAATCCAGTCTCAATCCAGTCTCAATCGAGTCTCTATCCAGTCTCTATCATCTCAATCCAGCCTCAATCCAGCCTCAATCCAGCATCAATCCAGTCTCAATGCAGTCTGAGTCCAGTCTCAACCCAATTTCATTCCAGTCTCAATACAGCCTCAATACAGTCTCAATCGATCCTCAATCCAGTCTCAATCCAGTCTCAATCCAGTCTCATTACTGTCTAAATCCAGTCACAGTCCAGCCTCAATCCAGTCTCAATCCAGTCTCAATCCAGTCTGAAACCAGTCTCAATCCAGTCTCAATACAGTCTCAATGCAGCCTCAATCCAGACTCAATCCAATCTCAATCTAGTCTCCACCCAGTTTCAATGCAGTCTCAATCCAGTCACAATCCAGTCACAATCCAGTCACAATCCAGCCTCAATCATGTCTCAATCCAGTTTCAATCCAGTCTCAATCTAATCTCAACCCAGTTTCAATCCAGTCTCAATCCAATCTCAATCCCATCTCAATCCAGTCTCGGTTCAGTTTCAACCCAGTCTCAATCCATCCTCAACCCAGTCTCAATACAGTCTGAATACAGTCTCAATCTAGTCTCAATCCAGTCTCAATCCAGTCTCAATCGATTCTGAATCCAGTCTGAATCCAGTCTCAATCCAGTCTCAATCCAGTCTCAATCCAGCCTCAGTGCAGCCTCAACCCAGCGTCAACCCAGCCTCAATCCAGTCTCAATCCAGTTTCAAGCCTGTCTCAATCCAGTTGCAATCCGGCTTGAATCCAGTCTAAATCCACTCTCAATCCAGCCTCATTCCCTTCTCAATCTAGTCTCAAACCATTCTCAATCCAGTCTCAATCCAGTCTCAATCCAGTCTCAATCCAGCCTCAATCCAGCCTCAATGCAGTCTCAATCCAGCCTCAACCCAGTTTCATTCCAGTCTAAATCCAGTCTCAACCCAGCCTCCATCCAGTCTCAATCCAGCCTCAATCCAGTGTCAATGCAGTCTCAATCCAGTCTCAACCCAGTTTCATTCCAGTCTCAATCCAGTCTCAATACAGTCTCAGCCCAGTCTCAATCCAGTCTCAATCTAGTCTCAATCCAGTCTAAATCCAATCTCAATCCATCCTCAATCCAGTCTAATCCCGTCTCAATCCAGTCTCAATCCAGTCTCATTCCTGTCTAGATCCAGACGCAGTCCAGCCTCAATCCAGTCTCTATCCATTCTCAATCCAGTCTCAATCCTGTCTCAATCCAGCCTCAAGCCAGCCTCAATCCAGACTCAATCCAAGCTCAATCCAGTCTCAACCCAGATTCAATCCAGTCTCAATCCAGTCACAATCCAATCACAATCCAGTCTCAATCCAGGCTCAATCCAGTCTCAATCCAGTTTCAATCCATTCTCAATCTAATCTCAACCCAGCCTCAACCAGTCTCAATCCAGTATCAATCCCATCTCAATCTAGTCTCAATCCAGTCTCGATCCAGTCTCAACCCAGTCTCAATCCAGTCTCAACCCAGTCTCAATCCCGTCTAAATCCAGTCTTAGTCCAGTCTCAAACCAGTCTCAATCCAGCCTCAATCCAGTCTCAATCCAGTATCAATCCAGTCGGAAACCAGTCTCAATCTAGTCTCAATACAGTCTCAATCCAGCCTCAATACAGTCTCAATCCAGTCTGAATCCAGTCTCAACCCAGTTTCAATCCAGTCTGAATCCAGTCTGAATCCAGTCACAATCCAGTCTCAATTCAGCCTCAATTTAGTCTTAATTCAGTCTCAATTCCGTCTGAATCCAGTCTCAACCCAGTCTCAATCCTGTCTAAATCCAGTCTCAATCCAGTCTCAAACCAGTCTCAATCCAGCCTCAATCCAGTCTCAATCCAGTCTGAATCCAGTCTCAATCTAGTCTCAATACAGTCTCAATCCAGCCTCAATACAGTCTCAATCCAGTCTCAATCCAGTCTCAACTGAGTTTCAATCCAGTCTGAATCCAGTCTGAATCCAGTCACAATCCAGTCTCAATCCAGCCTCAATTTAGTCTTAATTCAGTCTCAATTCCGTCTGAATCCAGTCTCAACCCAGTCTCAATCCCGTCTAAATCCAGTCTCAATCCAGTCTCAAACCAGTCTCAATCCAGCCTCAATCCAGTCTGAATCCAGTCACAATCCAGCCTTAATCCAGCCTCAATCCAGCGTCAATCCAGTCTCAACCCAGTCTCAATCTAGTCTCAATCCAGTCTCAATCCAGCCTCAATGCAGCCTCAACCCAGCGTCAACCCAGTCTCAATCCAGCCTCAATTCAGCCTCAATCCAGTCTCAATCCAGTCTCAATCCTGTCTCAATCCAGTTTCAATCCAGTTTCAATCCAGTCTCAGTCCAGCCTCAATCCAGTCTCAGTCCAGCCTCAATCCAGTCTCAATACAGTCTCAATGCAGCCTCATTCCAGGCTCAATCCAATTTCAATCTAGTCTCAACCCAGTTTCAATCCAGTCTCAACCCAGTTTCAATCCAGTCTCAATCCAGTCACAATCCAGTCACAACCCAGTCACAATCTAGCCTCAATCCTGTCTCAATCCAGTCTCAATCCAGACTCAATCCAGTCTGAATCGAGTCTCAATCCAGCCTCAATCCAGTCTCAACCCAGTTTCAATCCAGTCTCAATCGAATCTCAACCCAGCCTCAATCCAGTCTCAATCCAGTCTCAATCCAATCTCCATCTAGTCTCAATTCAATCTTGATCCAGTCTCAACCCAGTCTCAATGCAATCTAAACCCAGTCTCAATCCAGTCTCAATCCAGTCTCAATCCAGTCATAATCCAGCCTCAATCCAGTCTCAATACAGTCTCAATCCAGCCTAAAACCAGTCTCAATCTAGTCTCAATCCAGTCTCATCCAGCCTCAATCCAGTCTCAATCCAGTCTCAACCCAGTCTCAATCCATTCTGAATCCAGTCTGAATCCAGTCACAATCCAGTCTCAATCCAGCCTTAATCCAGCCTCAATCCAGTCTCAACCCAGTCTCAATCTAGTCTCAATCCAGTCTCAATCCAGCCTCAATGCAGCCTCAACCCAGCGTCAACCCAGTCTCGATACAGCCTCAATTCAGCCTCAATCCAGTCTCAATCCAGTCTCAATCCTGTCTCAATCCATTTTCAATCCAGCTTCAATCCAGTCTAAATCCAGTCCCAATCCAGTCTCAATCCAGTCTGAATCAAGTATCAATCCAGTCTCAATCCAGTCTCAATCCAGCCTCAATCCAGCATCAATCCAGTCTCAATGCAGTCTCAATCCAGTCTCAACCCAGTTTCATTCCAGTCTCAATACAGTCTCAATACAGTCTCAGCCCTGTCTCAATCCAGTCTCAATCCAGTCTAAATCCAATCTCAATCCATCCTCAATCCAGTCTAATCCCGTCTCAATCCAGTCTCAATCCAGTCTCATTCCTGTCTAGATCCAGACGCAGTCCAGCCTCAATCCAGTCTCTATCCAGTCTCAATCCAGTCTCAATACAGTCTCAATCCAGCCTCAATACAGTCTCAATCCAGTCTGAATCCAGTCTTAACCCAGTTTCAATCCAGTCTGAATCCAGTCACAATCCAGTCTGAATTCAGCCTCAATTTAGTCTTAATTCAGTCTCAATTCCGTCTGAATCCAGTCTCAACCCAGTCTCAATCCCGTCTAAATCCAGTCTCAATCCAGTCTCAAACCAGTCTCAATCCAGCCTCAATCCAGTCTCAATCCAGTCTGAAACCAGTCTCAATCTAGTCTCAATACAGTCTCAATCCAGCCTCAATACAGTCTCAATCCAGTCTCAATCCAGTCTCAACCCAGTTTCAATCCAGTCTGAATCCAGTCTGAATCCAGTCACAATCCAGTCTCAATCCAGCCTCAATTTAGTCTTAATTCAGTCTCAATTCCGTCTGAATCCAGTCTCAACCCAGTCTCAATCCCGTCTAAATCCAGTCTCAATCCAGTCTCAAACCAGTCTCAATCCAGCCTCAATCCACTCTGAATCCAGTCACAATCCAGCCTCAATCCAGCCTCAATCCAGCGTCAATCCAGTCTCAACCCAGTCTCAATCTAGTCTCAATCCAATCTCGATCCAGTCTCAACCCAGTCTCCACGCAGTCTAAACCCAGTCTCAATCCAGTCTCAATCCAGTCTCAATCCAGTCATAATCCAGCCTCAATCCAGTCTCAATACAGTCTCAATCCAGCCTGAAACCAGTCTCAATCTAGTCTCAATCCAGTCTCATCCAGCCTCAATCCAGTCTCAATCTAGTCTCAATCCAGTCTCATCCAGCCTCAATCCAGTCTCAATCCAGTCTCAATCCAGTCTCAACCCAGTCTCAATCCATTCTGAGTCCAGTCTCAATCGAGTCACAATCCAGTCTCAATCCAGCCTCAATCCAGCCTCAATCCAGCCTCAATCCAGTCTCAATCTAGTCTCAATCCAGTCTCAATTCAGCCTCAATGCAGCCTCAACCCAGCGTCAACCCAGTCTCAATCCAGCCTCAATTTAGCCTCAATGCAGTCTCAATCCAGTCTCAATCCTGTCTCAATCCAGTTTCAATCCAGTTTCAATCCAGTCTCAGTCCAGCCTCAATCCAGTCTCAGTCCAGCCTCAATCCAGTCTCAATACAGTCTCAATGCAGCCTCATTCCAGGCTCAATCCAATTTCAATCTAGTCTCAACCCAGTTTCAATCCAGTCTCAACCCAGTTTCAATCCAGTCTCAATCCAGTCACAATCCAGTCACAACCCAGTCACAATCTAGCCTCAATCCTGTCTCAATCCAGTCTCAATCCAGACTCAATCCAGTCTGAATCGAGTCTCAATCCAGCCTCAATCCAGTCTCAACCCAGTTTCAATCCAGTCTCAATCGAATCTCAACCCAGCCTCAATCCAGTCTCAATCCAGTCTCAATCCAATCTCCATCTAGTCTCAATTCAATCTTGATCCAGTCTCAACCCAGTCTCAATGCAATCTAAACCCAGTCTCAATCCAGTCTCAATCCAGTCTCAATCCAGTCATAATCCAGCCTCAATCCAGTCTCAATACAGTCTCAATCCAGCCTAAAACCAGTCTCAATCTAGTCTCAATCCAGTCTCATCCAGCCTCAATCCAGTCTCAATCCAGTCTCAACCCAGTCTCAATCCATTCTGAATCCAGTCTGAATCCAGTCACAATCCAGTCTCAATCCAGCCTTAATCCAGCCTCAATCCAGTCTCAACCCAGTCTCAATCTAGTCTCAATCCAGTCTCAATCCAGCCTCAATGCAGCCTCAACCCAGCGTCAACCCAGTCTCGATCCAGCCTCAATTCAGTCTCAATCCAGTCTCAATCCAGTCTCAATCCTGTCTCAATCCATTTTCAATCCAGCTTCAATCCAGTCTAAATCCAGTCCCAATCCAGTCTCAATCCAGTCTGAATCAAGTATCAATCCAGTCTCAATCCAGTCTCAATCCAGCCTCAATCCAGCATCAATCCAGTCTCAATGCAGTCTCAATCCAGTCTCAACCCAGTTTCATTCCAGTCTCAATCCAGTCTCAATACAGTCTCAGCCCTGTCTCAATCCAGTCTCAATCCAGTCTAAATCCAATCTCAATCCATCCTCAATCCAGTCTAATCCCATCTCAATCCAGTCTCAATCCAGTCTCATTCCTGTCTAGATCCAGACGCAGTCCAGCCTCAATCCAGTCTCTATCCAGTCTCAATCCAGTCTCAATACAGTCTCAATCCAGCCTCAATACAGTCTCAATCCAGTCTGAATCCAGTCTCAACCCAGTTTCAATCCAGTCTGAATCCAGTCTGAATCCAGTCACAATCCAGTCTCAATTCAGCCTCAATTTAGTCTTAATTCAGTCTCAATTCCGTCTGAATCCAGTCTCAACCCAGTCTCAATCCCGTCTAAATCCAGTCTCAATCCAGTCTCAAACCAGTCTCAATCCAGCCTCAATCCAGTCTCAATCCAGTCTGAAACCAGTCTCAATCTAGTCTCAATACAGTCTCAATCCAGCCTCAATACAGTCTCAATCCAGTCTCAATCCAGTCTCAACCCAGTTTCAATCCAGTCTGAATCCAGTCTGAATCCAGTCACAATCCAGTCTCAATCCAGCCTCAATTTAGTCTTAATGGAGTCTCAATTCCGTCTGAAACCAGTCTCAACCCAGTCTCAATCCCGTCTAAATCCAGTCTCAATCCAGTCTCAATCCAGTCTCAATCCAGTCTCAACCCAGTCTCAATCCATTCTGAGTCCAGTCTCAATCCAGTCACAATCCAGTCTCAATCCAGCCTCAATCCAGCCTCAATCCAGCCTCAATCCAGTCTCAATCTAGTCTCAATCCAGTCTCAATCCAGCCTCAATGCAGCCTCAACCCAGCGTCAACCCAGTCTCAATCCAGCCTCAATTCAGCCTCAATCCAGTCTCAATCCTGTCTCAATCCAGTTTCAATCCAGTTTCAATCCAGTCTCAGTCCAGCCTCAATCCAGTCTCAGTCCAGCCTCAATCCAGTCTCAATACAGTCTCAATGCAGCCTCATTCCAGGCTCAATCCAATTTCAATCTAGTCTCAACCCAGTTTCAATCCAGTCTCAACCCAGTTTCAATCCAGTCTCAATCCAGTCACAAACCAATCACAACCCAGTCACAATCTAGCCTCAATCCTGTCTCAATCCAGTCTCAATCCAGACTCAATCCAGTCTGAATCGAGTCTCAATCCAGCCTCAATCCAGTCTCAACCCAGTTTCAATCCAGTCTCAATCTAATCTCAATCCAGTCATAATCCAGCCTCAATCCAGTCTCAATGCAGTCTCAATCCAGCCTAAAACCAGTCTCAATCTAGTCTCAATCCAGTCTCATCCAGCCTCAATCCAGTCTCAATCCAGTCTCAACCCAGTCTCAATCCATTCTGAATCCAGTCTGAATCCAGTCACAATCCAATCTCAATCCAGCCTTAATCCAGCCTCAATCCAGTCTCAACCCAGTCTCAATCTAGTCTCAATCCAGTCTCAATCCAGCCTCAATGCAGCCTCAACCAAGCGTCAACCCAGTCTCGATCCAGCCTCAATTCAGCCTCAATCCAGTCTCAATCCTGTCTCAATCCATTTTCAATCCAGCTTCAATCCAGTCTAAATCCAGTCCCAATCCAGTCTCAATCCAGTCTGAATCAAGTCTCAATCCAGTCTCAATCCAGTCTCAATCCAGCCTCAATCCAGCATCAATCCAGTCTCAATGCAGTCTCAATCCAGTCTCAACCCAGTTTCATTCCAGTCTCAATCCAGTCTCAACCCAGCCTCTATCCAGTCACAATCCAGCCTCAATCCAGTCTCAATGCAGTTTTAATCCAGTCTCAACCCAGTTTCATTCCAGTCTCAATCCAGTCTCAACCCAGTCTCAATCCAGTCTCAATCCAGTCTAAATCCAGTCTCAGTCCATCCTCAATCCAGTCTAATCCTGCCTCAATCCAGTCTCATTCAATTCTCATTCCAGTCTAAATCCAGTCGCAGTCCAGCCTCAATCCAGTCTCAATCCAGTCTCAATCCAGTCTCAATCCAGTCTGAAACCAGTCTCAATCCAGACACAATCCAGTCTCAATCCAGCCTCAATCCAGACTCAATCCAATCTCAATCTAGTCTCAACCCAGTTTCAATCCAGTCTCAATCCAGTCGCAATCCAGCCTCAATCCAGTCTCAATCCAGTTTCAATCCAGTCTCAATCTAATCTCAACCCAGTCTCAATCTAATCTCAATCCAGTCATAATCCAGCCTCAATCCAGTCTCAATGCAGTCTCAATCGAGCCTAAAACCAGTCTCAATCTAGTCTCAATCCAGTCTCATCCAGCCTCAATCCAGTCTCAATCCAGTCTCAACCCAGTCTCAATCCATTCTGAATCCAGTCTGAATCCAGTCACAATCCAGTCTCAATCCAGCCTTAATCCAGCCTCAATCCAGTCTCAACCCAGTCTCAATCTAGTCTCAATCCAGTCTCAATCCAGCCTCAATGCAGCCTCAACCCAGCGTCAACCCAGTCTCAATCCAGCCTCAATTCAGCCTCAATCCAGTCTCAATCCAGTCTCAATCCTGTCTCAATCCAGTTTCAATCCAGTTTCAATCCAGTCTCAGTCCAGCCTCAATCCAGTCTCAGTCCAGCCTCAATCCAGTCTCAATACAGTCTCAATGCAGCCTCATTCCAGGCTCAATCCAATTTCAATCTAGTCTCAACCCAGTTTCAATCCAGTCTCAACCCAGTTTCAATCCAGTCTCAATCCAGTCACAATCCAGTCACAACCCAGTCACAATCTAGCCTCAATCCTGTCTCAATCCAGTCTCAATCCAGACTCAATCCAGTCTGAATCGAGTCTCAATCCAGCCTCAATCCAGTCTCAACCCAGTTTCAATCCAGTCTCAATCGAATCTCAACCCAGCCTCAATCCAGTCTCAATCCAGTCTCAATCCAATCTCCATCTAGTCTCAATTCAATCTTGATCCAGTCTCAACCCAGTCTCAATGCAATCTAAACCCAGTCTCAATCCAGTCTCAATCCAGTCTCAATCCAGTCATAATCCAGCCTCAATCCAGTCTCAATACAGTCTCAATCCAGCCTAAAACCAGTCTCAATCTAGTCTCAATCCAGTCTCATCCAGCCTCAATCCAGTCTCAATCCAGTCTCAACCCAGTCTCAATCCATTCTGAATCCAGTCTGAATCCAGTCACAATCCAGTCTCAATCCAGCCTTAATCCAGCCTCAATCCAGTCTCAACCCAGTCTCAATCTAGTCTCAATCCAGTCTCAATCCAGCCTCAATGCAGCCTCAACCCAGCGTCAACCCAGTCTCGATACAGCCTCAATTCAGCCTCAATCCAGTCTCAATCCAGTCTCAATCCTGTCTCAATCCATTTTCAATCCAGCTTCAATCCAGTCTAAATCCAGTCCCAATCCAGTCTCAATCCAGTCTGAATCAAGTATCAATCCAGTCTCAATCCAGTCTCAATCCAGCCTCAATCCAGCATCAATCCAGTCTCAATGCAGTCTCAATCCAGTCTCAACCCAGTTTCATTCCAGTCTCAATACAGTCTCAATACAGTCTCAGCCCTGTCTCAATCCAGTCTCAATCCAGTCTAAATCCAATCTCAATCCATCCTCAATCCAGTCTAATCCCGTCTCAATCCAGTCTCAATCCAGTCTCATTCCTGTCTAGATCCAGACGCAGTCCAGCCTCAATCCAGTCTCTATCCAGTCTCAATCCAGTCTCAATACAGTCTCAATCCAGCCTCAATACAGTCTCAATCCAGTCTGAATCCAGTCTTAACCCAGTTTCAATCCAGTCTGAATCCAGTCTGAATCCAGTCACAATCCAGTCTGAATTCAGCCTCAATTTAGTCTTAATTCAGTCTCAATTCCGTCTGAATCCAGTCTCAACCCAGTCTCAATCCCGTCTAAATCCAGTCTCAATCCAGTCTCAAACCAGTCTCAATCCAGCCTCAATCCAGTCTCAATCCAGTCTGAAACCAGTCTCAATCTAGTCTCAATACAGTCTCAATCCAGCCTCAATACAGTCTCAATCCAGTCTCAATCCAGTCTCAACCCAGTTTCAATCCAGTCTGAATCCAGTCTGAATCCAGTCACAATCCAGTCTCAATCCAGCCTCAATTTAGTCTTAATTCAGTCTCAATTCCGTCTGAATCCAGTCTCAACCCAGTCTCAATCCCGTCTAAATCCAGTCTCAATCCAGTCTCAAACCAGTCTCAATCCAGCCTCAATCCACTCTGAATCCAGTCACAATCCAGCCTCAATCCAGCCTCAATCCAGCGTCAATCCAGTCTCAACCCAGTCTCAATCTAGTCTCAATCCAATCTCGATCCAGTCTCAACCCAGTCTCCACGCAGTCTAAACCCAGTCTCAATCCAGTCTCAATCCAGTCTCAATCCAGTCATAATCCAGCCTCAATCCAGTCTCAATACAGTCTCAATCCAGCCTGAAACCAGTCTCAATCTAGTCTCAATCCAGTCTCATCCAGCCTCAATCCAGTCTCAATCTAGTCTCAATCCAGTCTCATCCAGCCTCAATCCAGTCTCAATCCAGTCTCAATCCAGTCTCAACCCAGTCTCAATCCATTCTGAGTCCAGTCTCAATCGAGTCACAATCCAGTCTCAATCCAGCCTCAATCCAGCCTCAATCCAGCCTCAATCCAGTCTCAATCTAGTCTCAATCCAGTCTCAATTCAGCCTCAATGCAGCCTCAACCCAGCGTCAACCCAGTCTCAATCCAGCCTCAATTTAGCCTCAATCCAGTCTCAATCCAGTCTCAATCCTGTCTCAATCCAGTTTCAATCCAGTTTCAATCCAGTCTCAGTCCAGCCTCAATCCAGTCTCAGTCCAGCCTCAATCCAGTCTCAATACAGTCTCAATGCAGCCTCATTCCAGGCTCAATCCAATTTCAATCTAGTCTCAACCCAGTTTCAATCCAGTCTCAACCCAGTTTCAATCCAGTCTCAATCCTGTCTCAATCCAGTTTCAATCCAGTTTCAATCCAGTCTCAGTCCAGCCTCAATCCAGTCTCAATCCAGCCTCAATCCAGCATCAATCCAGTCTCAATGCAGTCTCAATCCAGTCTCAACCCAGTTTCATTCCAGTCTCAATCCAGTCTCAATACAGTCTCAGCCCTGTCTCAATCCAGTCTCAATCCAGTCTAAATCCAATCTCAATCCATCCTCAATCCAGTCTAATCCCATCTCAATCCAGTCTCAATCCAGTCTCATTCCTGTCTAGATCCAGACGCAGTCCAGCCTCAATCCAGTCTCTATCCAGTCTCAATCCAGTCTCAATACAGTCTCAATCCAGCCTCAATACAGTCTCAATCCAGTCTGAATCCAGTCTCAACCCAGTTTCAATCCAGTCTGAATCCAGTCTGAATCCAGTCACAATCCAGTCTCAATTCAGCCTCAATTTAGTCTTAATTCAGTCTCAATTCCGTCTGAATCCAGTCTCAACCCAGTCTCAATCCCGTCTAAATCCAGTCTCAATCCAGTCTCAAACCAGTCTCAATCCAGCCTCAATCCAGTCTCAATCCAGTCTGAAACCAGTCTCAATCTAGTCTCAATACAGTCTCAATCCAGCCTCAATACAGTCTCAATCCAGTCTCAATCCAGTCTCAACCCAGTTTCAATCCAGTCTGAATCCAGTCTGAATCCAGTCACAATCCAGTCTCAATCCAGCCTCAATTTAGTCTTAATGGAGTCTCAATTCCGTCTGAAACCAGTCTCAACCCAGTCTCAATCCCGTCTAAATCCAGTCTCAATCCAGTCTCAATCCAGTCTCAATCCAGTCTCAACCCAGTCTCAATCCATTCTGAGTCCAGTCTCAATCCAGTCACAATCCAGTCTCAATCCAGCCTCAATCCAGCCTCAATCCAGCCTCAATCCAGTCTCAATCTAGTCTCAATCCAGTCTCAATCCAGCCTCAATGCAGCCTCAACCCAGCGTCAACCCAGTCTCAATCCAGCCTCAATTCAGCCTCAATCCAGTCTCAATCCTGTCTCAATCCAGTTTCAATCCAGTTTCAATCCAGTCTCAGTCCAGCCTCAATCCAGTCTCAGTCCAGCCTCAATCCAGTCTCAATACAGTCTCAATGCAGCCTCATTCCAGGCTCAATCCAATTTCAATCTAGTCTCAACCCAGTTTCAATCCAGTCTCAACCCAGTTTCAATCCAGTCTCAATCCAGTCACAAACCAATCACAACCCAGTCACAATCTAGCCTCAATCCTGTCTCAATCCAGTCTCAATCCAGACTCAATCCAGTCTGAATCGAGTCTCAATCCAGCCTCAATCCAGTCTCAACCCAGTTTCAATCCAGTCTCAATCTAATCTCAATCCAGTCATAATCCAGCCTCAATCCAGTCTCAATGCAGTCTCAATCCAGCCTAAAACCAGTCTCAATCTAGTCTCAATCCAGTCTCATCCAGCCTCAATCCAGTCTCAATCCAGTCTCAACCCAGTCTCAATCCATTCTGAATCCAGTCTGAATCCAGTCACAATCCAGTCTCAATCCAGCCTTAATCCAGCCTCAATCCAGTCTCAACCCAGTCTCAATCTAGTCTCAATCCAGTCTCAATCCAGCCTCAATGCAGCCTCAACCAAGCGTCAACCCAGTCTCGATCCAGCCTCAATTCAGCCTCAATCCAGTCTCAATCCTGTCTCAATCCATTTTCAATCCAGCTTCAATCCAGTCTAAATCCAGTCCCAATCCAGTCTCAATCCAGTCTGAATCAAGTCTCAATCCAGTCTCAATCCAGTCTCAATCCAGCCTCAATCCAGCATCAATCCAGTCTCAATGCAGTCTCAATCCAGTCTCAACCCAGTTTCATTCCAGTCTCAATCCAGTCTCAACCCAGCCTCTATCCAGTCACAATCCAGCCTCAATCCAGTCTCAATGCAGTTTTAATCCAGTCTCAACCCAGTTTCATTCCAGTCTCAATCCAGTCTCAACCCAGTCTCAATCCAGTCTCAATCCAGTCTAAATCCAGTCTCAGTCCATCCTCAATCCAGTCTAATCCTGCCTCAATCCAGTCTCATTCAATTCTCATTCCAGTCTAAATCCAGTCGCAGTCCAGCCTCAATCCAGTCTCAATCCAGTCTCAATCCAGTCTCAATCCAGTCTGAAACCAGTCTCAATCCAGACACAATCCAGTCTCAATCCAGCCTCAATCCAGACTCAATCCAATCTCAATCTAGTCTCAACCCAGTTTCAATCCAGTCTCAATCCAGTCGCAATCCAGCCTCAATCCAGTCTCAATCCAGTTTCAATCCAGTCTCAATCTAATCTCAACCCAGTCTCAATCCAGTCTCAATCCAGTCTCAATCTAGTCTCAATCTAGTCTCAATCCAGTCTCGATCCAGTCTCAACCCAGTCTCAATCCAGTCTCAATCCATCCTCAATCCAGTCTAATCCAGTCTCAATCCAGTCTCAATCCAGTCTCAATACAGTCCCAATCCAGTCTCAACCCAGTCTGAATCCAGTCTCAATGCAGTCTCAATCCAGCCTCAATGCAGCCTCAACCCAGCGTCAACCCAGTCTCAATCCAGTCTCAATACAGCCTCAATCCAGTCTCAATCCTGTCTCAATCCTGTCTCAATCCAGTTTCAATCCAGCTTCAATGCAGTCTCAATCCAGTCTCAATCCAGCCTGAATCGAGTCTCAATCCAGCCTCAATCCAGCATCAATCCAGTCTCAATGCAGTCTCAATCCAGACTCAACCCAGTTTCATTCCAGTCTCAATCCAGTCTCAACCCAGCCTCTATCCAGTCTCAAACCAGCCGCAATCCAGTCTCAATCCAGTCTCAATCGAGTCTCTATCCAGTCTCTATCATCTCAATCCAGCCTCAATCCAGCCTCAATCCAGCATCAATCCAGTCTCAATGCAGTCTGAGTCCAGTCTCAACCCAATTTCATTCCAGTCTCAATACAGCCTCAATACAGTCTCAATCGATCCTCAATCCAGTCTCAATCCAGTCTCAATCCAGTCTCATTACAGTCTAAATCCAGTCACAGTCCAGCCTCAATCCAGTCTCAATCCAGTCTCAATCCAGTCTGAAACCAGTCTCAATCCAGTCTCAATACAGTCTCAATGCAGCCTCAATCCAGACTCAATCCAATCTCAATCTAGTCTCCACCCAGTTTCAATGCAGTCTCAATCCAGTCACAATCCAGTCACAATCCAGTCACAATCCAGCCTCAATCATGTCTCAATCCAGTTTCAATCCAGTCTCAATCTAATCTCAACCCAGTTTCAATCCAGTCTCATTCCAATCTCAATCCCATCTCAATCCAGTCTCGGTTCAGTTTCAACCCAGTCTCAATCCATCCTCAACCCAGTCTCAATACAGTCTGAATACAGTCTCAATCTAGTCTCAATCCAGTCTCAATCCAGTCTCAATCGATTCTGAATCCAGTCTGAATCCAGTCTCAATCCAGTCTCAATCCAGTCTCAATCCAGCCTCAGTGCAGCCTCAACCCAGCGTCAACCCAGCCTCAATCCAGTCTCAATCCAGTTTCAAGCCTGTCTCAATCCAGTTGCAATCCAGCTTGAATCCAGTCTAAATCCACTCTCAATCCAGCCTCATTCCCTTCTCAATCTAGTCTCAAACCATTCTCAATCCAGTCTCAATCCAGTCTCAATCCAGTCTCAATCCAGTCTCAATCCAGCCTCAATCCAGCCTCAATGCAGTCTCAATCCAGCCTCAACCCAGTTTCATTCCAGTCTAAATCCAGTCTCAACCCAGCCTCCATCCAGTCTCAATCCAGCCTCAATCCAGTGTCAATGCAGTCTCAATCCAGTCTCAACCCAGTTTCATTCCAGTCTCAATCCAGTCTCAATACAGTCTCAGCCCAGTCTCAATCCAGTCTCAATCTAGTCTCAATCCAGTCTAAATCCAATCTCAATCCATCCTCAATCCAGTCTAATCCCGTCTCAATCCAGTCTCAATCCAGTCTCATTCCTGTCTAGATCCAGACGCAGTCCAGCCTCAATCCAGTCTCTATCCAGTCTCAATCCAGTCTCAATCCTGTCTCAATCCAGCCTCAAGCCAGCCTCAATCCAGACTCAATCCAAGCTCAATCCAGTCTCAACCCAGATTCAATCCAGTCTCAATCCAGTCACAATCCAATCACAATCCAGTCTCAATCCAGGCTCAATCCAGTCTCAATCCAGTTTCAATCCATTCTCAATCTAATCTCAACCCAGCCTCAACCAGTCTCAATCCAGTATCAATCCCATCTCAATCTAGTCTCAATCCAGTCTCGATCCAGTCTCAACCCAGTCTCAATCCAGTCTCAACCCAGTCTCAATCCCGTCTAAATCCAGTCTTAGTCCAGTCTCAAACCAGTCTCAATCCAGCCTCAATCCAGTCTCAATCCAGTATCAATCCAGTCGGAAACCAGTCTCAATCTAGTCTCAATACAGTCTCAATCCAGCCTCAATACAGGCTCAATCCAGTCTGAATCCAGTCTCAACCCAGTTTCAATCCAGTCTGAATCCAGTCTGAATCCAGTCACAATCCAGTCTCAATTCAGCCTCAATTTAGTCTTAATTCAGTCTCAATTCCGTCTGAATCCAGTCTCAACCCAGTCTCAATCCTGTCTAAATCCAGTCTCAATCCAGTCTCAAACCAGTCTCAATCCAGCCTCAATCCAGTCTCAATCCAGTCTGAATCCAGTCTCAATCTAGTCTCAATACAGTCTCAATCCAGCCTCAATACAGTCTCAATCCAGTCTCAATCCAGTCTCAACCCAGTTTCAATCCAGTCTGAATCCAGTCTGAATCCAGTCACAATCCAGTCTCAATCCAGCCTCAATTTAGTCTTAATTCAGTCTCAATTCCGTCTGAATCCAGTCTCAACCCAGTCTCAATCCCGTCTAAATCCAGTCTCAATCCAGTCTCAAACCAGTCTCAATCCAGCCTCAATCCAGTCTGAATCCAGTCACAATCCAGCCTTAATCCAGCCTCAATCCAGCGTCAATCCAGTCTCAACCCAGTCTCAATCTAGTCTCAATCCAGTCTCAATCCAGCCTCAATGCAGCCTCAACCCAGCGTCAACCCAGTCTCAATCCAGCCTCAATTCAGCCTCAATCCAGTCTCAATCCAGTCTCAATCCTGTCTCAATCCTGTTTCAATCCAGTTTCAATCCAGTCTCAGTCCAGCCTCAATCCAGTCTCAGTCCAGCCTCAATCCAGTCTCAATACAGTCTCAATGCAGCCTCATTCCAGGCTCAATCCAATTTCAATCTAGTCTCAACCCAGTTTCAATCCAGTCTCAACCCAGTTTCAATCCAGTCTCAATCCAGTCACAATCCAGTCACAACCCAGTCACAATCTAGCCTCAATCCTGTCTCAATCCAGTCTCAATCCAGACTCAATCCAGTCTGAATCGAGTCTCAATCCAGCCTCAATCCAGTCTCAACCCAGTTTCAATCCAGTCTCAATCTAATCTCAACCCAGCCTCAATCCAGTCTCAATCCAGTCTCAATCCAATCTCCATCTAGTCTCAATTCAATCTTGATCCAGTCTCAACCCAGTCTCAATGCAATCTAAACCCAGTCTCAATCCAGTCTCAATCCAGTCTCAATCCAGTCATAATCCAGCCTCAATCCAGTCTCAATACAGTCTCAATCCAGCCTAAAACCAGTCTCAATCTAGTCTCAATCCAGTCTCATCCAGCCTCAATCCAGTCTCAATCCAGTCTCAACCCAGTCTCAATCCATTCTGAATCCAGTCTGAATCCAGTCACAATCCAGTCTCAATCCAGCCTTAATCCAGCCTCAATCCAGTCTCAACCCAGTCTCAATCTAGTCTCAATCCAGTCTCAATCCAGCCTCAATGCAGCCTCAACCCAGCATCAACCCAGTCTCGATACAGCCTCAATTCAGCCTCAATCCAGTCTCAATCCAGTCTCAATCCTGTCTCAATCCATTTTCAATCCAGCTTCAATCCAGTCTAAATCCAGTCCCAATCCAGTCTCAATCCAGTCTGAATCAAGTATCAATCCAGTCTCAATCCAGTCTCAATCCAGCCTCAATCCAGCATCAATCCAGTCTCAATGCAGTCTCAATCCAGTCTCAACCCAGTTTCATTCCAGTCTCAATCCAGTCTCAATACAGTCTCAGCCCTGTCTCAATCCAGTCTCAATCCAGTCTAAATCCAATCTCAATCCATCCTCAATCCAGTCTAATCCCGTCTCAATCCAGTCTCAATCCAGTCTCATTCCTGTCTAGATCCAGACGCAGTCCAGCCTCAATCCAGTCTCTATCCAGTCTCAATCCAGTCTCAATACAGTCTCAATCCAGCCTCAATACAGTCTCAATCCAGTCTGAATCCAGTCTCAACCCAGTTTCAATCCAGTCTGAATCCAGTCTGAATCCAGTCACAATCCAGTCTCAATTCAGCCTCAATTTAGTCTTAATTCAGTCTCAATTCCGTCTGAATCCAGTCTCAACCCAGTCTCAATCCCGTCTAAATCCAGTCTCAATCCAGTCTCAAACCAGTCTCAATCCAGCCTCAATCCAGTCTCAATCCAGTCTGAAACCAGTCTCAATCTAGTCTCAATACAGTCTCAATCCAGCCTCAATAAAGTCTCAATCCAGTCTCAACCCAGTTTCAATCCAGTCTGAATCCAGTCTCAATCCAGTCTCAATCCAGTCTGAATCAAGTCTCAATCCAGTCTCAATCCAGTCTCAATCCTGTCTCAATCCATTTTCAATCCAGCTTCAATCCAGTCTAAATCCAGTCCCAATCCAGTCTCAATCCAGTCTGAATCAAGTATCAATCCAGTCTCAATCCAGTCTCAATCCAGCCTCAATCCAGCATCAATCCAGTCTCAATGCAGTCTCAATCCAGTCTCAACCCAGTTTCATTCCAGTCTCAATCCAGTCTCAATACAGTCTCAGCCCTGTCTCAATCCAGTCTCAATCCAGTCTAAATCCAACCTCAATCCATCCTCAATCCAGTCTAATCCCGTCTCAATCCAGTCTCAATCCAGTCTCATTCCTGTCTAGATCCAGACGCAGTCCTGCCTCAATCCAGTCTCTATCCAGTCTCAATCCAGTCTCAATACAGTCTCAATCCAGCCTCAATACAGTCTCAATCCATTCTGAATCCAGTCTCAACTGTAAGATTCGCAATTTTCAGCAAAAATCACGCAAGAAAACTGGATAAAATTAAGACTGTTTATTGACCAAAGTAAGCTTGCACAGAAAAACCTTTGATAAAAGGGCATACAAAATGGCCGCCAGGCCCCGTGATCAGTTTATGAACCATTTTATTTCTGTTACTGCAAGCCAGACAGGCTTGTGGATTGAAGACAGTGAGCCCACGAAAGCCAATCTCTGGGAACCGAAACTCAGAGCAACAGCATACATATTCAATGGATTATAAGTACAGGATGGGGCCCATCAAGATATGGGCGGACAATGTAAAAACACTTATACCCATTTATCGTACAAAGGAAAAACCGATTAGCAGCCATCAAGGAAAATGTCCGGACCGATCAATATGCGAACCGAGCCACGGTGACAATGCAAAAGACATTGAAAGACATTATCGGCCAGGAAGGCCAGTTTAAGTTATCACCGGCTCCGTTACAAGACAAAGCGCCCCTGCAGAGATTTCTGCCCGCCAAAATTAATACAAAGACAGGACTATGATTTGGCGGGAGATAAGACTGTCCCAAAAGAGTATAACTATGGATTGAAAGTCCATCTAAAAAACTTCGGACTCCGGGTTACTTGAACAACTTCTTCTTCACTGCCACGGCTTTCTTGTTGGGCGACTTCAGGCTTCCATTTTCTTCAAGAACTTTCTTCTACGAGGAACGAACGAAGGGCGGACGGTGCCCGGATCGGCGCCTCTTCCACTTCGGCAGATCGATGAAAACGTTTTCGTCTTTTTAAAGACGGACGGTTTCGGTAAAAGGACAACGTGGTCGGTGTTCAGCCAAACAAGGCTCGGCCACGACGAGAAGACGACGAGGGTGGCCCGGGTACTGGGGTCGGGAGATCATCGACGACCCAGGCCGACGGAGAAGAAACCCTCTGGAGAACCGGCGATCGATGCCACAAGATTCTCCCAAGTGCATAGCCTGCATCTGGGTCTGCTCCATGAACCCAAATTGACTTGGTGGATCTCAACCTTAACGAGCGCTCATCGAGGCTGGGTCTACCCCACTGCCTCGAGGGAGGAGAGAATATCGACTGCGCCAGAAGTTTCCAAATCCACGTGACGACGGAAAGCGGTGCCAAAAAGGCTGCGAACCCCCCTTTCTCGCGATTTCGAGAGTGGTGAGCATGATCCCAAGTTCCCCAGGTCGAAACTTAGTTTAGGTATAGGGGAGGGAGTTAAGGGAAATCGTAATGTGTTTCCCCTTTTTCGATGTGCCGTGTGTTCCCCATTTCCATAGAGTCAAGTTCATAAATTTGTGCATGATTGTAGTAACTTTAATCTGTGCCTATGATATGTATTTTGTAATGCTTCAAACTGTTTAAAAATAAAAGCATCCATTTCGTGCTATTCAACCTGGTCTATTGAGTTCTTTCTCTGCACTACTGTTCTCTGCACCTAAGTCCAAGGTCTAGAACCGTAGGGGGGAGTGGGTCGAACCACTCAAGGGTAATTATTGCACGAAGCCTGGCAGGAGACCAGAAAGAGCAAGAGAAACCTCCTACAGAAATGGCGACCGCGGCAGGACCTTGGCAGCAGGAAAGTAGTGTGTTAGATCAAGATCTGAATAGACGAAATGTGATGGATGAAAGAATAGCAGATTATGTTTTCGGAAAAGTCAACCTCACAAAACAATGGATATCTGATCTACTAAGGGATAGGCGCCCGCTAGACGCAGCCATCAAGTGGACAGCGGGTAGAGAGCATAAGAAATCTGTAGAAAAGGCGGTCTGGCTGATGTGCTACAAGAAGCAAGTCCAGCTTTTGGACCAGGTAGTTGCAGCACAGACAGTCCAGATCAACGGCTTGCTTAAAGGCGTGGAGGAAAAGGTTGCGGGAGGTCAAAAACTGATTGAATCGCTTGACGCGCTGAACCAGGAACGCCGCTCTGTAATTCGCTGCCATGAAACCCGGGTAGAATATTTAAAATGTCAGGTCGTGGAGGCCAAGGCCAGTGAAGGTAGAATGAGAGAGAGGTGTTCCCGTCTAGCCAAACAAGTAGATGCCCAAGAGGAAAAGCTCCTGGGAGCCAGGGCAGCATATAAAATGGCCATGGAGGATAGATCTGAGAACACCGACCACAGCACTTGCCGCCGGGAGCTAGAGGACCTGAGAAAGGCCCTAGCGAAGGCAAACGGGTTGGTGTGTCTCATAAATCCACCAGCGAGTCAGCTGTTGCTAGCCAAGGAATCCAAAAGACCGATTCCACAAGAGGCAGTTGGGGTACCAACCCCCGAACCTTCTGCGCCTCCTGCCTATGAGGAGTCTTGGACTCCGGGACAGGAGACGGAGACGGTAGAGGAAAAGAGCCCTGAGGTAGAGCAACCCCAGACAGTAGAGTCGGGGTCGGCGCCAATGTGTCCAACGAGACACCGGAGGATCGGTCCAAATGAAGAAAATGGCGATGACGGACCCCTTGAGAGTCAGATCATAATGCCTCATAGCGCACGACAGCTAAGAGAGATGATAAGTCACATCCCAAAACTCTCCGAGTCAGGAGATCCCTCCGTGCATTTCAGGGACGTGGAGCAGACCGCAGCAGTCAATGACTGCGACGGGGTTGAACAGTCTAAAATGCTGCTGTTCTCCCTGGACAGTTCGCTCCTCCAGTGTCTCCCTGACGAGAGCAAGAGAGGGCACAGGGACTATGAGTTGCTACGGGATGAGATTCTGGAGATCATGGGAGAGGGGGACGGAACTCCGTTCCTCCGTTTAGAAAAGACAGTGCAGCTAGAGGGAGAACCCCCACGGGTTTTCGCCGACAGGTTGTGGCCAGTGTATCGGCGCAGCTGCCCGGGCGGGCCGGCCCGGGCCGGGCTGGATGGCGAACAAAGGGCTCACTGGCTTCGGTGCCTGGTAGCAGGTTGCCTGCCAGTAGTGAAGGAACAGGCCAAAGCATGGTTTGACCCCACTAACGCCCGCTCCACGGAGGAAGTAGTACTAGATCAGCTCACGATCAGTTATAGAAACAACAAGGGCAAGAAAACGCCTGTTGTGAAAGGAAAGGTGCATGAGGTGAGACCCGCAGCCTCTGCTAAAAAGGAATGGCGTCAGGAGGGAAATCGCCATCCCCAAGCAAATAGCAGTTGTTACGGGTGTGGGAAGGAGGGTCATTGGCGCAAGGACTGTAGGAATCCTTGGAAGGATAAGAGGGAGAGAGAGTTCGCCGCAGCCCAAGATCGAGCCCAAGCCCGAGTCGCCAATGGCCTGAGAGTTTCCCCAACACCAGCACAACCACAAGTGCAGGCCGCTGCCCCAACACCAGTCCAGAACCCAACCGTAGCTTTTGCCCCGAATGAAGGGGGTGGTGCGGTTGTGGACCCCGCTGCGATCGAGTCAGTCTTGGAGACTATGCGGTCTCTGATGACCTGGCAGGGGAAGGTAGCGGTTGCTAACAGCCCTATCGCCCCCGAGACCCCAGCCGAAACACCTAAATGACTGACGCCCGCGCAGCCCATCTACTTGTGTCCGCTCCGCTATGACGCTTGGAGAAGACCTGTGGTGGAGATGGAGGTGGAGAAACAAAGGGGTAGTTACCTGTTGGATACGGGAGCTTCGTGTACCTTGATCCACACGGACAAACCTTTTGCCTCACCTCTGTCCGCCCAGGCTCCATATTTAGTAGCGGGTTTCACGGGTAGAGCACAGGCTGGCGCGCACTCCCTCCCGCTCTCCATTCAGTTGGGAGCGCTCCACACCACATGGACGTGCATCCTATTGAAGTGGAAAGAGGGGGGGGGGAAAGGCATCCTCGGGGCTGATTTCTTGGTGGAACACGGGATCCTCGTGGACCTGAGAAATCACTGTCTCTGGGGAGCCGAGGGCGGTTTAGGTAAGGTAGTCGTAATCCCGGGGAAGGAAGAAAAGGGGGCCCTGTGCACTATGAAGCCATCAGGAGGTTACGATCTCGAGCTCATGATAACAAACGTCCCAACGGACTTGCAGGCGCGTGTGTCAGAAAATCTGACCGCGTTCGCCACCCACAAGCACGACTGCGGGAGAGTCACTGGGTTCGAAGTCAGTGTAGACGGGGACCCCATGATCCGACCCCAAAAGCAGTATAATTTCCCCAAGGAGGCAGAACCCGACATGGAGACAGCAATATCTTCATTGGTACAGCAGGGCGTATTGAGGACGATAGCCACCCACGTGAACTCCCCATTATGGCCGGTAAAGAAACCGGACAATTCGTGGAGAGCCACGGTGGACTATAGAGTCCTCAATAGTAATATCCCAGCCTGCGCGCCCACGGTAGCAGCAGTTGCAGACTTAATAGGGAGTATTCCAGCATCGGCGACCACATTCACGGTGCTGGACATCTCGAACGGTTTTTGGTCCATTCCGCTGCGGCGGGAGGACCAGTACAAGTTTGCCTTTACTTTCAAAGGGCAACAGTACACCTGGAACTGCTTACCACAGGGTTTTCACAACAGCCCCAGCATTTTCCATCAGTGTATGGCGGGGAGTTTGAAAGAGTTCAGCCAGCCCAACCAGATAGTGCAGTATGTGGACGACTTACTCCTGTTCACAGATACAAGGGAGCAGCACGGCCCACTGTTAGCCGAATTGTTGGAACTGTTAGAAAGGAAGGGTTTCAAAGTAAACCCAAAGAAAGCGCAGATCGGCCAGCAGGAAGTTAAATTCCTGGGTCTGGCCATCCGCGCTGGGGAAAGAGCCATAGATAAGGCCAGACGGGAATCTATACAAGATCTGCCGATTCCCAACACAGTAACGGGTGTAAGGTCCTTTTTGGGATTGACCGGGTACTGCAGAGATTTCATCGAGGACTATGCTGCCACAGCGGCCCCGCTACTTCGACTCTTACACAAGGGAGTCGAGTGGTCTTGGGACGAGGGGTGCCAGGCAGCATTCGAGAAGTTGAAAAGAGATCTGCAGACCGCGCCAGCCCTAGGGGCCATAGATGGGGGAGAGGAGTTCTTTCTGGAGGTAGCCGCTAGTGGGGACAGCCTGAGCGCAGTACTGCTCCAAGAGCGGCACGGCAAGCTAAGACCAGTAGTTTATTCCTCCAGGGTGCTCACGGATGTGGAGAGGAGTTTCTCCAATTGCGAACGGCATCTCCTGGCCACGCATTGGGCTGTGAACAGATCAGTGATCTTCACAGGGACCTCTCCCATTACGCTCCTCACCCATCACACCCCCACGAAGATGCTTCTGGACGGGAGGATTAAGGATGGGACCGTAAGCAGCGCTCGGATTGCGCGCTGGACCCTCCTCCTTTCCCAGATGGATCTCAAAGTTAAAGGCTCGCAGCCAATATGGCATATCCCGGGACAGCCCATCAATGTTCCGTAGAAGGGGTATGGGAAGTTAACATAGGTTTACGGGCCGGGATACATCCCACGGGCCGCGAGATCTACGTAGACGGTTCTAGCACTGTAGCTGACGGCAAGCGACTCACAGGGTGTGGAGTTTATGACCCTGCGGCAAACATTGCCCTGGCAATTAAGCTCCCCAGCACTATGAGCGCGCAGCAGGCTGAACTGTCCGCGGTGGCGTACGTGGTTACCCACCCCGAGATTTTCCCAACCCCATACACGATTTGCTCAGACAGCATGTTCACGTGCAATTCGTGTACGGAGTACCTCGCCATCTGGTCCCGACGCGGGTACACCTCCGCGGACGGGCGGCCTTTAACAGTTAAGCCCTTGCTGGAGAAGATCCTAGCAGCTGTGGGGGAGAAAGGAGAGGTGTTCATCCATAAGGTGAAGGCTCACTCCATTACAGAACCCCGCAGTCAGGGCAACCAGCAGGCGGATGCGCTAGCCAGGGAGGGTGCCCGCAGCGGCATTCTCTGGGACCCATACGAACCCGGACCCGTGGCGGCGATCCAAGGCAGGGAGGGAATTCCCGGGAACACAGGGGTGACACCGCCCCCAGACCTAAAGACCGTCCAAACCCTGGATCCCGCCCTAAAAGCAGTCCTAAAAGCCATCACAGAGGGCAAACAGGTAGAAGGTCCGTACAGTACGGCAGCCCTCACAGTCAAGGAAGGTATGCTGTTCCGAAAGGAGCAGTGGGTTGTGCCGCAGCAGCACCGAAGGGAATTCCTGCAATTGGCCCACGAGGGTCCAGGAGCGGGACACCCCGGACCTGAGGTCACCTGGCAACGGGTGGAACAGGCGGGATGGTGGCCGGGACTTCGGGACGATGTCCGCGAGTTCTGCGCAAGCTGTCTTGTGTGTGCTGCTAACAACCCAGACCCCCACAAAAGGAAGGTGCCCATGGGGCACATCAGGAGGGTAGAGGGACCATGGCAGTCGATTCAGGTCGACTACATAGGGCCCCTGCCCGCCGCCCAGGGAGGCTATAAGTACTGCCTTGTCCTGGTAGATGTGTTCACCAAATGGGTAGAAGCCTTCCCGTGCAGAACAGCTACGGCACTGGGTACTGCTAAGATCTTGATTCGGGAAGTGTTCTCACGGTGGGGACTCCCCCATTTTGTAGAGTCCGACCAAGGGAGTCAGTTCACCGGTCAAGTAATGCAGAACGCCCTCAGGCTCTTGGGCATTGAGGGAAAGTGGCACGTAGCATACAATCCCCAGTCATCCGGGATTGTTGAGCGTATGAATCGGACCCTCAAGGAAAAGCTGAGGAAAGAGACAATGGGCTCGCCCCAGAAATGGGCGGAGGTCCTGCCTTTAGTCCTCATGGGGATCCGAGCCAGCCAGTCCAAAAGCACGGGGTATTCCCCGCACGAGTTAATGACTGGAAGGATCATGCGAACACCCACCCATGTGCTAGCCCCGGTGCTCACTGAGGGCCAGCTCCGAGAGGTGAAACGGGACAAATTCGCCCAAACCCTCTTGGAGCGCCTGAGACAGATTTATGGGCAGGCGGCTGGGAACATGGGAAGACAGCACCAGGGAAATAAACTGTTGTTGGAACCTCAGAAACAACAAGAGTGGGTAGTCGGGGACCAGGTCATGGTCCGAAACTACGCCAGGGTAGGGAGTTTTGAACCACTGTACATGGGGCCATACAGCATTGTAGACAAAGCCAGCCCCATGGTTTATGCAGTGAAGACGCCCCGACGTACCAAATGGTTTCACATCAACCAGTGTAAACTGTTTAAACCGGGTACACCAGGGCCACCAAAGGGGACCAGGTCTGAGAACAAAGATCCTCAGCCTGTAACAGAGTCACAGACCACACAGGCTGGAGCAGTAGCCTGCGTGAAGGGAGAGGCCATCCCATTGGAGTGGGAGGTCTCATCTTTTGAATGGGATTTAGGCAGGGGAGAGCCCGAACAGCTCAACCTCGCTTTAGACCCAATCACGGAGGAGGAAGAGTCAGAGGACGGCAGTCCCGCCCTCGACTCAAGCTTGGGGGAGGTAGGGAGTGGGGGTGAAGACTCGTTACCTGTAGGGACAGGTGAGGTGGAGTCGGAAGCCACAGATCCCGACCCCGGGGGGGCGGAGCCTGAGGAAGGGGAGCTGGAGCCGGCAGCTGTGGAGGAACCACAGGCTGTGACGGTAACAGTCACGACCCCAGGTCCATCGGCCCCGGGAGCCCAACCCAAAGCAGCCCCTCGTAGGTCAGCTCGAGCGCCCCAGCCCAGAAAATTTTGGCCAGATTCTCCCCATCCTCCCCAACCACGGTTTAAAGCAGCCCCAGGAAGACATGATCCCCGTTCAGCAGCGACAGGCTGCGGGGGATCAAGGCCAAAGATCAATGCAGCCCCACCGCAGGGTGTGGCACACGACAGACCTCACAGGGATTCGGAAAGCCGCCCCACGGAGGGCGGCGCTGTACATAAGTTAAGATAGGTAATTATGGTCATAGTTTAAGGAATGTAAAGTATATGGTGTTAAGAGTACAATTTTGAAGTCTGCCCGGTATGTGTGTTTGTTAGGGAGCGGGGTCCAGGAACCCGCGCGTCCAATTAATTTAGGCCAGCACCTATCGGGAGCCCGGCTACATCATTTTGTTGGTTACAGAAACCTGGGATACGATGGAAAGGATTGTCGTCGCGTTCATGGCGATCGGGTGCGGGTGGGCCTACCGAGGCCGCACCAAGGACGTCATCATTTTCGGGTGCTCCGGGGACACGGCCCCCATCGCAACGGATGGGACGGGGGAGCGAGAGGTAGAGGAAACCGCCACCTACTTCCACCAAGGGAGATGGCCAGGTTGGCTGGGAACGAATTCTACGGAATATTCCAGCAATTTCGGTTTTGCCTACCAAGAGACTTCATTAACGTGCCCTCGAGTGAGGATCCTAGCGCCCAGAGTCAGCGTCACCGTGGGAAAGAGGATTTGTCTGGTGTGCAATGGGAACGTACCACCAAGGCGATGGTGGTGGCTACGAAAGCTGGGAAAGGACATGAGAAACTCTACGGTCGAGTGGGAGCGACTGGGTAATAATACCCATCGGACTATTACGGGAACTCACGGACAATTACGTGTGTGTTGGGACAAATGGTGGGAACCGGATGAGGGAATATATGTCTGTATGTGGGGTTCGAGACGCGTCTGCCCCAAGGGCGTGTCCATCTTCTTCCAGAGGCAGTGGCAGGATGAAGGGAAGGGGATGAGATGGGATGTTAGCACTCGAGCGTGCGGAGCCCCATACTCCCCTATTCCGGTGAACGCCACTGAACTCATCACCCGCCCACGCAAGCCCCTGCCCACGCTTCCGGTAGCACTAGCCCAGAAAGGAGGGTGCCCAACCACCACCAGGGGACCCGGGAACGGTTTAGTATTGGTACCCACCGGTCAGGTGCTGTACCAAGGGGTACACTACGCGGTGGCCTCAGTGATTTTAAATCTCACTGAGGTAAGATTGCCGGAGTGGTGTCCCAAAGAAACGGAACAATTATACCAGGTCCTGTTAACCAGTATGTTTAGACAATTTTACGAATTTGATTTTGCCGACATCGACAGAGACAAATTATACACCACACCGCCAGAAGTTTTGGATCGAGTCGGGAGGCAAAGAAGGGGTACTGTAAATGACATATTCACTGCTTTTAATACCGGGACATCTGTTGTCAACGCTCTAGATAACGTGGAACTGCAGACACAGATCAACGGTTTAAAAGCCCAGTTAAGGAACATATTGACAGACGAAAACAAGGTCGTGGGTTCTGAGTTGCATGAGGACCAGGCCATGACACTACACTTTAAGGACATAATTGCTGAGCTGGAGAAACACGCGAGAACGGTAAATGCACTCATTAAGGAGGATCGGAATGCGTCCGATCAAGCTGCGCAAAACGAGGCCTGTGTGCTGTACGGGGCGTGGTTATTGGGCGAGGGCCGCAGTAATCTTGAGGATTTAAAACAGGGTTTGGTCCCGTCCTGGATCAGCAACAAGCACTTGCAAGCGCTCCACCCTTTTGAGAATGCATTAAGCCCGTGCCAGCTCAGACTAGCCGCAGAAGCATACCCAGTTCCAGTGGACTGCGGACATTCGAATCACACTATTATGGGAATAGTAGTAAGAATGCCGGTGTTGGGTCCCGCAGCAAAGCCCGCCCCGGTATACAGAGTAGAGAACATTGGAGTCATTCAGGGGGGCGCACACATTCGTTACGCAGTGGTCCCGCCTTACGTCATCAGATGGGAGCGTACGATGACAGGCACCGACCTCTCGGGATGTCGGAGCCGGGGAGCACACATCATCCTGTGTCCCCAGCACTTGAATGCCTTTTTGAAACCACAGTGCGGGTTCAGAACCGCTAGCGCGAAGCCGGTGAATTGCACCATGGAGGCAATGGCAGAGGACCATGTGCCCCCACAGGTAGCATATATCGGGGGTGGGACATACTGCGTCACCACTGCAGCGCCTCAGTACCGATATGGACAACACGAGTGGTGTTCGGTCGGTGATAGCAGTTTCTGTTTCAAACCCAGGGCCGAGGTTCAAGTGGCACAACAACGAATTGTTCCCATTCCTGCGCCCTCCACTGTACACATCACTATCAAAGAGAATTTCACAGACTTACAACGATTTGTCGCGCATTTTGGTTATGTCATTCCCCCTCTTCCTGAACACCTCACCAAGGTTTTAAAAGCCGTTATAGTTTCGCAGAAACATTTCTATACACTGGAGCAGAAGACTTTAGAGATAGGAAAAGACATATTGGATATAACCATCCCACCATGGTGGGACTTGTTCACCAATATAGAGGTCCCCGCCTGGATTAGAATAGCATCCCATATCCTAGTAGTATGTCAGGTTTTGATTGTGATATTTTTGCTCTTCGTGCATTGCAAAAGAGGCAAACGCCTCCAGAGGCACGAGAACACAGGAGAATGGAGAGAACACTATGTGCAGATGGGGGAAGCAGATACCCCACTCTAAGCTGCTAGTATAAGATTAAGCGTCCCTCCATTTAAAAAAAAAAAAAATTTTTTTTTTTGTTGTTGATTGTTTTGGGTTATAAGGAAATAAGTATTGTCATGTTATTAGTTGTTCTTAAGTTTATTTGGATTAATAAAAGATGCATGCAGATGGCGCAAAAGGGTATCAACCCCTGCCCATCTGACAGGTGAAGGTGTTATAGTTTAAGATTTGCTGTCTATGATTCCAAATGTGCATGAGGTAATTTTCATTTTTCTCCGGAAATGGGAACTGCATGTGTCGTGAGGGGCGTAGATAGTTAAGTGCCAGGAATGTTTGGATGTGGGGAATCAGGGAAAATTTGCTCATCAAGGATTATTGATACTTTAAGCAAGCTATCAGTATCACAGGGGGGCCTGTAAGATTCGCAATTTTCAGCAAAAATCACGCAAGAAAACTGGATAAAATTAAGACTGTTTATTGACCAAAGTAAGCTTGCACAGAAAAACCTTTGATAAAAGGGCATACAAAATGGCCGCCAGGCCCCGTGATCAGTTTATGAACCATTTTATTTCTGTTACTGCAAGCCAGACAGGCTTGTGGATTGAAGGCAGTGAGCCCACGAAAGCCAATCTCTGGGAACCGAAACTCAGAGCAACAGCATACATATTCAATGGATTATAAGTACAGGATGGGGCCCATCAAGATATGGGCGGACAATGTAAAAACACTTATACCCATTTATCGTACAAAGGAAAAACCGATTAGCAGCCATCAAGGAAAATGTCCGGACCGATCAATATGCGAACCGAGCCACGGTGACAATGCAAAAGACATTGAAAGACATTATCGGCCAGGAAGGCCAGTTTAAGTTATCACCGGCTCCGTTACAAGACAAAGCGCCCCTGCAGAGATTTCTGCCCGCCAAAATTAATACAAAGACAGGACTATGATTTGGCGGGAGATAAGACTGTCCCAAAAGAGTATAACTATGGATTGAAAGTCCATCTAAAAAACTTCGGACTCCGGGTTACTTGAACAACTTCTTCTTCACTGCCACGGCTTTCTTGTTGGGCGACTTCAGGCTTCCATTTTCTTCAAGAACTTTCTTCTACGAGGAACGAACGAAGGGCGGACGGTGCCCGGATCGGCGCCTCTTCCACTTCGGCAGATCGATGAAAACGTTTTCGTCTTTTTAAAGACGGACGGTTTCGGTAAAAGGACAACGTGGTCGGTGTTCAGCCAAACAAGGCTCGGCCACGACGAGAAGACGACGAGGGTGGCCCGGGTACTGGGGTCGGGAGATCATCGACGACCCAGGCCGACGGAGAAGAAACCCTCTGGAGAACCGGCGATCGATGCCACAAGATTCTCCCAAGTGCATAGCCTGCATCTGGGTCTGCTCCATGAACCCAAATTGACTTGGTGGATCTCAACCTTAACGAGCGCTCATCGAGGCTGGGTCTACCCCACCGCCTCGAGGGAGGAGAGAATATCGACTGCGCCAGAAGTTTCCAAATCCACGTGACGACGGAAAGCGGTGCCAAAAAGGCTGCGAACCCCCCTTTCTCGCGATTTCGAGAGTGGTGAGCATGATCCCAAGTTCCCCAGGTCGAAACTTAGTTTAGGTATAGGGGAGGGAGTTAAGGGAAATCGTAATGTGTTTCCCCTTTTTCGATGTGCCGTGTGTTCCCCATTTCCATAGAGTCAAGTTCATAAATTTGTGCATGATTGTAGTAACTTTAATCTGTGCCTATGATATGTATTTTGTAATGCTTCAAACTGTTTAAAAATAAAAGCATCCATTTCGTGCTATTCAACCTGGTCTATTGAGTTCTTTCTCTGCACTACTGTTCTCTGCACCTAAGTCCAAGGTCTAGAACCGTAGGGGGGAGTGGGTCGAACCACTCAAGGGTAATTATTGCACGAAGCCTGGCAGGAGACCAGAAAGAGCAAGAGAAACCCCCTACACAACCCAGTTTCAATCCAGTCTCAATCCCGTCTAAATCCAGTCTCAATCCAGTCTCAAACCAGTCTCAATCCAGCCTCAATCCAGTCTCAATCCAGTCTGAAACCAGTCTCAATCTAGTCTCAATACAGTCTCAATCCAGCCTCAATACAGTCTCAATCCAGTCTCAATCCAGTCTCAACCCAGTTTCAATCCAGTCTGAATCCAGTCTGAATCCAGTCACAATCCAGTCTCAATCCAGCCTCAATTTAGTCTTAATTCAGTCTCAATTCCGTCTGAATCCAGTCTCAACCCAGTCTCAATCCCGTCTAAATCCAGTCTCAATCCAGTCTCAAACCAGTCTCAATCCAGCCTCAATCCACTCTGAATCCAGTCACAATCCAGCCTCAATCCAGCCTCAATCCAGCGTCAATCCAGTCTCAACCCAGTCTCAATCTAGTCTCAATCCAATCTCGATCCAGTCTCAACCCAGTCTCCACGCAGTCTAAACCCAGTCTCAATCCAGTCTCAATCCAGTCTCAATCCAGTCATAATCCAGCCTCAATCCAGTCTCAATACAGTCTCAATCCAGCCTGAAACCAGTCTCAATCTAGTCTCAATCCAGTCTCATCCAGCCTCACTCCAGTCTCAATCTAGTCTCAATCAAGTCTCATCCAGCCTCAATCCAGTCTCAATCCAGTCTCAATCCAGTCTCAACCCAGTCTCAATCCATTCTGAGTCCAGTCTCAATCGAGTCACAATCCAGTCTCAATCCAGCCTCAATCCAGCCTCAATCCAGTCTCAATCTAGTCTCAATCCAGTCTCAATCCAGTCTCAATCCAGCCTCAATCCAGCATCAATCCAGTCTCAATGCAGTCTCAATCCAGTCTCAACCCAGTTTCATTCCAGTCTCAATCCAGTCTCAATACAGTCTCAGCCCAGTCTCAATCTAGTCTCAATCCAGTCTAAATCCAATCTCAATCCATCCTCAATCCAGTCTAATCCCGTCTCAATCCTGTCTAGATCCAGACGCAGTCCAGCCTCAATCCAGTCTCTATCCAGTCTCAATCCAGTCTCAATACAGTCTCAATCCAGTCTCAAACCAGTCTCAATCCAGCCTCAATCCAGTCTGAATCCAGCCTCAATCCAGCCTGAAACCAGTCTCAATCTAGTCTCAATCCAGTCTCATCCAGCCTCAATCCAGTCTCAATCCAGTCTCAACCCAGTCTCAATCCATTCTGAATCCAGTCTGAATCCAGTCACAATCCAGTCTCAATCCAGCCTTAATCCAGCCTCAATCCAGTCTCAACCCAGTCTCAATCTAGTCTCAATCCAGTCTCAATCCAGCCTCAATGCAGCCTCAACCCAGCGTCAACCCAGTCTCGATCCAGCCTCAATTCAGCCTCAATCCAGCCTCAATGCAGCCTCAACCCAGCGTCAACCCAGTCTCGATCCAGTCCCAATCCAGTCTCAATCCAGTCTGAATCAAGTCTCAATCCAGTCTCAATCCAGTCTCAATCCAGCCTCAATCCAGCATCAATCCAGTCTCAATGCAGTCTCAATCCAGTCTCAACCCAGTTTCATTCCAGTCTCAATCCAGTCTCAACCCAGCCTCTATCCAGTCACAATCCAGCCTCAATCCAGTCTCAATGCCGTTTTAATCCAGTCTCAACACAGTTTCATTCCAGTCTCAATCCAGTCTCAACCCAGTCTCAATCCAGTCTCAATCCTGTCTAAATCCAGTCTCAGTCCATCCTCAATCCAGTCTAATCCTGTCTCAATCCAGTCTCATTCAATTCTCATTCCAGTCTAAATCCAGTCGCAGTCCAGCCTCAATCCAGTCTCAATCCAGTCTCAATCCAGTCTCAATCCAGTCTGAAACCAGTCTCAATCCAGACACAATCCAGTCTCAATCCAGCCTCAAACCAGACTCAATCCAATCTCAATCTAGTCTCAACCCAGTTTCAATCCAGTCTCAATCCAGTCGCAATCCAGCCTCAATCCAGTCTCAATCCAGTTTCAATCCAGTCTCAATCTAATCTCAACACAGTCTCAATCCTGTCTCAATCCAGTCTCAATCTAGTCTCAATCTAGTCTCAATCCAGTCTCGATCCAGTCTCAACCCAGTCTCAATCCAGTCTCAATCCATCCTCAATCCAGTCTAATCCAGTCTCAATCCAGTCTCAATCCAGTCTCAATACAGTCCCAATCCAGTCTCAACCCAGTCTGAATCCAGTCTCAATGCAGTCTCAATCCAGCCTCAATGCAGCCTCAACCCAGCGTCAACCCAGTCTCAATCCAGTCTCAATACAGCCTCAATCCAGTCTCAATCCTGTCTCAATCCTGTCTCAATCCAGTTTCAATCCAGCTTCAATCCAGTCTCAATCCAGTCTCAATCCAGCCTGAATCGAGTCTCAATCCAGCCTCAATCCAGCATCAATCCAGTCTCAATGCAGTCTCAATCCAGCCTCAACCCAGTTTCATTCCAGTCTCAATCCAGTCTCAACCCAGCCTCTATCCAGTCTCAATCCAGCCACAATCCAGTCTCAATCCAGTCTCAATCCAGTCTCAATCGAGTCTCTATCCAGTCTCTATCATCTCAATCCAGCCTCAATCCAGCCTCAATCCAGCATCAATCCAGTCTCAATGCAGTCTGAGTCCAGTCTCAACCCAATTTCATTCCAGTCTCAATACAGCCTCAATACAGTCTCAATCGATCCTTATTCCAGTCTCAATCCAGTCTCATTACAGTCTAAATCCAGTCTGAAACCAGTCTCAATCCAGTCTCAATACAGTCTCAATGCAGCCTCAATCCAGACTCAATCCAATCTCAATCTAGTTTCAACCCAGTTTCAATGCAGTCTCAATCCAGTCACAATCCAGTCACAATCCAGTCACAATCCAGCCTCAATCATGTCTCAATCCAGTTTCAATCCAGTCTCAATCTAATCTCAACCCAGTTTCAATCCAGTCTCAATCCAATCTCAATCCCATCTCAATCCAGTCTCGGTTCAGTTTCAACCCAGTCTCAATCCATCCTCAACCCAGTCTCAATACAGTCTGAATACAGTCTCAATCTAGTCTCAATCCAGTCTCAATCCAGTCTCAATCGAGTCTGAATCCAGTCTCAATCCAGTCTCAATCCAGTCTCAATCCAGTCTCAATCCAGCCTCAGTGCAGCCTCAACCCAGCGTCAACCCAGCCTCAATCAAGTCTCAATCCAGTTTCAAGCCTGTCTCAATCCAGTTGCAATCCAGCTTGAAACCAGTCTAAATCCACTCTCAATCAAGCCTCATTCCCTTCTCAATCTAGTCTCAAACCATTCTCAATCCAGTCTCAATCCAGCCTCAATGCAGTCTCAATCCAGCCTCAACCCAGTTTCATTCCAGTCTCAATCCAGTCTCAACCCAGCCTCCATCCAGTCTCAATCCAGCCTCAATCCAGTGTCAATGCAGTCTCAATCCAGTCTCAACCCAGTTTCATTCCAGTCTCAATCCAGTCTCAATACAGTCTCAGCCCAGTCTCAATCCAGTCTCAATCTAGTCTCAATCCAGTCTAAATCCAATCTCAATCCATCCTCAATCCAGTCTAATCCCGTCTCAATCCAGTCTCAATCCAGTCTCATTCCTGTCTAGATCCAGATGCAGTCCAGCCTCAATCCAGTCTCTATCCAGTCTCAATCCAGTCTCAATCCTGTCTCAATCCAGCCTCAAGCCAGCCTCAATCCAGACTCAATCCAAGCTCAATCCAGTCTCAACCCAGATTCAATCCAGTCTCAATCCAGTCACAATCCAATCACAATCCAGTCTCAATCCAGGCTCAATCCAGTCTCAATCCAGTTTCAATCCATTCTCAATCTAATCTCAACCCAGCCTCAATCCAGTCTCAATCCAGTATCAATCCCATCTCAATCTAGTCTCAATCCAGTCTCGATCCAGTCTCAACGCAGTCTCAATCCAGTCTCAACCCAGTCTCAATCCCGTCTAAATCCAGTCTTAGTCCAGTCTCAAACCAGTCTCAATCCAGCCTCAATCCAGTCTCAATCCAGTATCAATCCAGTCTGAAACCAGTCTCAATCTAGTCTCAATACAGTCTCAATCCAGCCTCAATACAGTCTCAATCCAGTCTGAATCCAGTCTCAACCCAGTTTCAATCCAGTCTGAATCCAGTCTGAATCCAGTCACAATCCAGTCTCAATCCAGCCTCAATTTAGTCTTAATTCAGTCTCAATTCCGTCTGAATCCAGTCTCAACCCAGTCTCAATCCCGTCGAAATCGTCTCAATCCAGTCTCAATCCAGCCTCAATTTAGTCTTAATTCAGTCTCAATTCCGTCTGAATCCAGCTTCAATCCAGTCTCAATCCAGTCTCAATCCAGTCTCAATCCAGCCTCAATCCAGCATCAATCCAGTCTCAATGCAGTCTCAATCCAGTCTCAACCCAGTTTCATTCCAGTCTCAATCCAGTCTCAACCCAGCCTCTATCCAGTCACAATCCAGCCTCAATCCAGTCTCAATGCAGTTTTAATCCAGTCTCAACCCAGTTTCATTCCAGTCTCAATCCAGTCTCAACCCAGTCTCAATCCAGTCTCAATCCAGTCTAAATCCAGTCTCAGTCCATCCTCAATCCAGTCTAATCCTGCCTCAATCCAGTCTCATTCAATTCTCATTCCAGTCTAAATCCAGTCGCAGTCCAGCCTCAATCCAGTCTCAATCCAGTCTCAATCCAGTCTCAATCCAGTCTGAAACCAGTCTCAATCCAGACACAATCCAGTCTCAATCCAGCCTCAATCCAGACTCAATCCAATCTCAATCTAGTCTCAACCCAGTTTCAATCCAGTCTCAATCCAGTCGCAATCCAGCCTCAATCCAGTCTCAATCCAGTTTCAATCCAGTCTCAATCTAATCTCAACCCAGTCTCAATCCAGTCTCAATCCAGTCTCAATCTAGTCTCAATCTAGTCTCAATCCAGTCTCGATCCAGTCTCAACCCAGTCTCAATCCAGTCTCAATCCATCCTCAATCCAGTCTAATCCAGCCTCAATCCAGTCTCAATCCAGTCTCAATACAGTCCCAATCCAGTCTCAACCCAGTCTGAATCCAGTCTCAATGCAGTCTCAATCCAGCCTCAATGCAGCCTCAACCCAGCGTCAACCCAGTCTCAATCCAGTCTCAATACAGCCTCAATCCAGTCTCAATCCTGTCTCAATCCTGTCTCAATCCAGTCTCAATCCAGCCTGAATCGAGTCTCAATCCAGCCTCAATCCAGCCTTAATCCAGCATCAATCCAGTCTCAATGCAGTCTCAATCCAGCCTCAACCCAGTTTCATTCCAGTCTCAATCCAGTCTCAACCCAGCCTCTATCCAGTCTCAATCCAGCCGCAATCCAGTCTCAATCCAGTCTCAATCCAGTCTCAATCGAGTCTCTATCCAGTCTCTATCATCTCAATCCAGCCTCAATCCAGCCTCAATCCAGCATCAATCCAGTCTCAATGCAGTCTGAGTCCAGTCTCAACCCAATTTCATTCCAGTCTCAATACAGCCTCAATAAAGTCTCAATCGATCCTCAATCCAGTCTCAATCCAGTCTCATTACAGTCTAAATCCAGTCACAGTCCAGCCTCAATCCAGTCTCAATCCAGTCTCAATCCAGTCTGAAACCAGTCTCAATCCAGTCTCAATACAGTCTCAATGCAGCCTCAATCCAGACTCAATCCAATCTCAATCTAGTCTCAACCCAGTTTCAATGCAGTCTCAATCCAGTCACAATCCAGTCACAATCCAGCCTCAATCATGTCTCAATCCAGTTTCAATCCAGTCTCAATCTAATCTCAACCCAGTTTCAATCCAGTCTCAATCCAATCTCAATCCCATATCAATCCAGTCTTGGTTCAGTTTCAACCCAGTCTCAATCCATCCTCAACCCAGTCTCAATACAGTCTGAATCCAGTCTCAATCCAGTCTCAATCCAGCCTCAATCCAGTCTCAATCCAGCCTCAATGCAGCCTCAACCCAGCGTCAACCCAGCCTCAATCCAGTCTCAATCCAGTTTCAAGCCTGTCTCAATCCAGTTACAATCCAGCTTGAATCCAGTCTAAATCCACTCTCAATCCAGCCTCATTCCCTTCTCAATCTAGTCTCAAACCATTCTCAATCCAGTCTCAATCCAGTCTCAATCCAGTCTCAATCCAGTCTCAATCCAGCCTCAATCCAGCCTCAATGCAGTCTCAATCCAGCCTCAACCCAGTTTCATTCCAGTCTCAATCCAGTCTCAACCCAGCCTCCATCCAGTCTCAATCCAGCCTCAATCCAGTGTCAATGCAGTCTCAATCCAGTCTCAACCCAGTTTCATTCCAGTCTCAATCCAGTCTCAATACAGTCTCAGCCCAGTCTCAATCCAATCTCAATCTAGTCTCAATCCAGTCTAAATCCAATCTCAATCCATCCTCAATCCAGTCTAATCCCGTCTCGTTCCAGTCTCAATCCAGTCTCATTCCTGTCTAGATCCAGACGCAGTCCAGCCTCAATCCAGTCTCTATCCAGTCTCAATCCAGTCTCAATCCTGTCTCAATCCAGCCTCAAGCCAGCCTCAATCCAGACTCAATCCAAGCTCAATCCAGTCTCAACCCAGATTCAATCCAGTCTCAATCCAGTCACAATCCAATCACAATCCAGTCTCAATCCAGGCTCAATCCAGTCTCAATCCAGTTTCAATCCATTCTCAATCTAATCTCAACCCAGCCTCAATCCAGTCTCAATCCAGTATCAATCCCATCTCAATCTAGTCTCAATCCAGTCTCGATCCAGTCTCAACCCAGTCTCAATCCAGTCTCAACCCAGTCTCAATCCCGTCTAAATCCAGTCTTAGTCCAGTCTCAAACCAGTCTCAATCCAGCCTCAATCCAGTCTCAATCCAGTATCAATCCAGTCTGAAACCAGTCTCAATCTAGTCTCAATACAGTCTCAATCCAGCCTCAATACAGTCTCAATCCAGTCTGAATCCAGTCTCAACCCAGTTTCAATCCAGTCTGAATCCAGTCTGAATCCAGTCACAATCCAGTCTCAATCCAGCCTCAATTTAGTCTTAATGGAGTCTCAATTCCGTCTGAAACCAGTCTCAACCCAGTCTCAATCCCGTCTAAATCCAGTCTCAATCCAGTCTCAATCCAGCCTCAATTTAGTCTTAATTCAGTCTCAATTCCGTCTGAATCCAGCTTCAATCCAGTTTCAATCCAGTCTCAACCCAGTCTCAATCAAGTCTCAACCCAGTCTCAATCCAGCCTGAATCCAGTCTCAATCCAGCCTCAATTCAGCCTCAATCCAGTCTCTATCCTCTCTCAATCCTGTCTCAATCCAGCTTCAATCCAGTCTAAATCCACTCTCAATCCAGCCTCATTCCCATCTCAATCTAGTCTCAAACCATTCTCAATCCAGTCTCAATCCAGCCACAATGCAGTCTCAATCCAGTCTCAACCCAGTTTCATTGCAGTCATAATCCACTCTCAACCCAGTCTCTATCCAGTCTAAATCAAGCCTCAATCCAGTCTCAAAGCAGTCTCAACCCATTCTCAATCCAGTCTCAATCCAGTCTCAATCCAGTCTCTATCCAGTCTCAATCCAGTCTCAATCCAGTCTCAATCCAGCCTCAATCCAGTCTCAATGCAGTCTCAATCCAGTCTCAACCTAGTTTCATTCCAGTCTCAATCCAGTCTCAACCCAGCCTCTATCCAGTCTCAATCCAGTCTCAACCCAGCATCAACCCAGTCTCAATCCTGTCTCAATCCAGTCTGAAACCCTGTCTCAATCCAACCTGAAACCAGTCTCAATCTAGTCTCAATCCAGTCTCAATCCAGCCTCAATACAGTCTCAATCCAGTCTCAACCCACTCTCAACCCAGTTTCAATCCAGTCTGAATCCAGTCTGATTCCAGTCACAATCCAGTCTCAATCCAGCCTCAATCCAGTCTCAATCCAGTCTCAACCCAGTCTCAATCCAGTCTCAATCCAGTCTCAATCCAGCCTCAATGCAGCCTCAACCCAGCGTCAACCTAGTCTCAATCCAGCCTCAATTCAGCCTCAATTCTGTCTGAATCCAGTTTCAATCCAGCTTCAATCCAGTCTAAATCCACTCTCAATCCAGCCTCATCTCCGTCTCAATCTAGCCTGAAACCAGTCTCAATCCAGTCTCAATCCAGTCTCTATCCAGTCTCAATCCAGTCTCAACCCAGTTTCAATCCAATCTCAATCCAGTCACAATCCAGTCACAAGGCAGTCTCAATCCAGACTCAATCCAGTCTCAATGCAGTTTCAATCCAGTCTCAATCTAATCTCAACCCAGCCTCAATCCAGTCTCAATCCAGTATCAATCCCATCTCAATCTAGTCTCAATCCAGTCTCGATCCAGTCTCAACCCAGTCTCAATCCAGTCTCAACCCAGTCTCAATCCCGTCTAAATCCAGTCTCAATCCAGTCTCAAACCAGTCTCAATCCAGCCTCAATCCAGCCTCAATCCAGTCTCAATCCAGTCTGAAACCAGTCTCAATCTAGTCTCAATCCAGTCTCAATACAGCCTCAATACAGTCTCAATCCAGCCTCAATCCAGTCTCAATCCAGTCTCAATCCAGCCTCAGTGCAGCCTCAACCCAGCGTCAACCCAGCCTCAATCCAGTCTCAATCCAGTTTCAAGCCTGTCTCAATCCAGTTGCAATCCAGCTTGAATCCAATCTAAATCCACTCTCAATCCAGCCTCATTCCCTTCTCAATCTAGTCTCAAACCATTCTCAATCCAGTCTCAATCCAGTCTCAATCCAGTCTCAATCCAGTCTCAATCCAGCCTCAATCCAGCCTCAATGCAGTCTCAATCCAGCCTCAACCCAGTTTCATTCCAGTCTCAATCCAGTCTCAACCCAGCCTCCATCCAGTCTCAATCCAGCCTCAATCCAGTGTCAATGCAGTCTCAATCCAGTCTCAACCCAGTTTCATTCCAGTCTCAATCCAGTCTCAATACAGTCTCAGCCCAGTCTCAATCCAATCTCAATCTAGTCTCAATCCAGTCTAAATCCAATCTCAATCCATCCTCAATCCAGTCTAATCCCGTCTCGTTCCAGTCTCAATCCAGTCTCATTCCTGTCTAGATCCAGACGCAGTCCAGCCTCAATCCAGTCTCTATCCAGTCTCAATCCAGTCTCAATCCTGTCTCAATCCAGCCTCAAGCCAGCCTCAATCCAGACTCAATCCAAGCTCAATCCAGTCTCAACCCAGATTCAATCCAGTCTCAATCCAGTCACAATCCAATCACAATCCAGTCTCAATCCAGGCTCAATCCAGTCTCAATCCAGTTTCAATCCATTCTCAATCTAATCTCAACCCAGCCTCAATCCAGTCTCAATCCAGTATCAATCCCATCTCAATCTAGTCTCAATCCAGTCTCGATCCAGTCTCAACCCAGTCTCAATCCAGTCTCAACCCAGTCTCAATCCCGTCTAAATCCAGTCTTAGTCCAGTTTCAAACCAGTCTCAATCCAGCCTCAATCCAGTCTCAATCCAGTATCAATCCAGTCTGAAACCAGTCTCAATCTAGTCTCAATACAGTCTCAATCCAGCCTCAATACAGTCTCAATCCAGTCTGAATCCAGTCTCAACCCAGTTTCAATCCAGTCTGAATCCAGTCTGAATCCAGTCACAATCCAGTCTCAATCCAGCCTCAATTTAGTCTTAATGGAGTCTCAATTCCGTCTGAAACCAGTCTCAACCCAGTCTCAATCCCGTCTAAATCCAGTCTCAATCCAGTCTCAATCCAGCCTCAATTTAGTCTTAATTCAGTCTCAATTCCGTCTGAATCCAGCTTCAATCCAGTTTCAATCCAGTCTCAACCCAGTCTCAATCAAGTCTCAACCCAGTCTCAATCCAGTCTGAATCCAGTCTCAATCCATCCTCAATTCAGCCTCAATCCAGTCTCTATCCTGTCTCAATCCTGTCTCAATCCAGTTTCAATCCAGCTTCAATCCAGTCTAAATCCACTCTCAATCCAGCCTCATTCCCATCTCAATCTAGTCTCAAACCATTCTCAATCCAGTCTCAATCCAGCCACAATGCAGTCTCAATCCAGTCTCAACCCAGTTTCATTGCAGTCATAATCCACTCTCAACCCAGTCTCTATCCAGTCTAAATCAAGCCTCAATCCAGTCTCAAAGCAGTCTCAACCCATTCTCAATCCAGTCTCAATCCAGTCTCAATCCAGTCTCTATCCAGTCTCAATCCAGTCTCAATCCAGTCTCAATCCAGCCTCAATCCAGTCTCAATGCAGTCTCAATCCAGTCTCAACCTAGTTTCATTCCAGTCTCAATCCAATCTCAACCCAGCCTCTATCCAGTCTCAATCCAGTCTCAACCCAGCATCAACCCAGTCTCAATCCTGTCTCAATCCAGTCTGAAACCCTGTCTCAATCCAACCTGAAACCAGTCTCAATCTAGTCTCAATCCAGTCTCAATCCAGCCTCAATACAGTCTCAATCCAGTCTCAACCCACTCTCAACCCAGTTTCGATCCAGTCTGAATCCAGTCTGATTCCAGTCACAATCCAGTCTCAATCCAGCCTCAATCCAGTCTCAATCCAGTCTCAATCCAGTCTCAACCCAGTCTCAATCCAGTCTCAATCCAGCCTCAATGCAGCCTCAACCCAGCGTCAACCTAGTCTCAATCCAGCCTCAATTCAGCCTCAATTCTGTCTGAATCCAGTTTCAATCCAGCTTCAATCCAGTCTAAATCCACTCTCAATCCAGCCTCATCTCCGTCTCAATCTAGCCTCAAACCAGTCTCAATCCAGTCTCAATCCAGTCTCTATCCAGTCTCAATCCAGTCTCAACCCAGTTTCAATCCAATCTCAATCCAGTCACAATCCAGTCACAAGGCAGTCTCAATCCAGACTCAATCCAGTCTCAATGCAGTTTCAATCCAGTCTCAATCTAATCTCAACCCAGCCTCAATCCAGTCTCAATCCAGTATCAATCCCATCTCAATCTAGTCTCAATCCAGTCTCGATCCAGTCTCAACCCAGTCTCAATCCAGTCTCAACCCAGTCTCAATCCCGTCTAAATCCAGTCTCAATCCAGTCTCAAACCAGTCTCAATCCAGCCTCAATCCAGTCTCAATCCAGTCTCAATCCAGTCTGAAACCAGTCTCAATCTAGTCTCAATCCAGTCTCAATACAGCCTCAATACAGTCTCAATCCAGTCTCAATCCAGTCTCAACCCAGTTTCAATCCAGTCTGAATCCAGTCTGAATCCAGTCACAATCCAGTCTCAATCCAGCCTCAATTTAGTCTTAATTCAGTCTCAATTCCCTCTGAATCCAGCCTCAATCCAGTTTCAATCCAGTCTCAACCAGTCTCAATCCAGTCTCAACCCAGTCTCAATCCGCTCTCAATCTAGTCTCAATCCAGCCTCAATGCAGCCTCAACCCAGTGTCAACCCAGTCTCAATCCAGCCTCAAATCAGCCTCAATCCAGTCTCTATCCTGTCTCAATCCTGTCTTAATCCAGTTTCAATCCAGCTTCAATCCAGTCTAAATCCACTCTCAATCCAGCCTCATTCCCATCTCAATCTTGTCTCAAACCATTCTCAATCCAGTCTCAATCCAGCCTCAATCCAGTCTCAACCAAGCCTCTATCCAGTCTCAATCCAGTCTCAACCCAGCATCACCCAGTCTCAATCCTGTCTCAATCCAGTCTGAAAATCCTGTCTCAATCCAGTCTGAAACCAGTCTCAATCTAGTCTCAATCCAGTCACAATCCAGCCTCAATACAGTCTCAATCCAGTCTCAACCCACTCTCAACCCAGTTTCAATCCAGTCTGAATCCAGTCTGAATCCAGTCACAATCCATCTCATCCAGCCTCAATCCAGTCTCAATCCAGTCTCAATCCAGTCCCAACACAGTCTCAATCCAGTCTCAATCCAGCCTCAATGCAGCCTCAAACCAGCGTCAACCTAGTCTCAATCCAGCCTCAATTCAGCCTCAATCCTGTCTCAATCCAGTTTCAATCCAGCTTCAAACCAGTCTAAATCCACTCTCAATCCAGCCTCATTCCCGTCTCAATCTAGCCTCAAACCAGTCTCAATCCAGTCTCAATCCAGTCTCTATCCAGTCTCAATCCAGAAAGAGAGAGATTTCAATCCAGCCTCAATCCAGTCACAATCCAGTCACAATGCAGTCTCAATCCAGACTCAATCCAGTCTCAATCCAGTTTCAATCCAGTCTCAATCTAATCTCAACCCAGCCTCAATCCAGTCTCAATCCAGTATCAATCCCATCTCAATCTAGTCTCAATCCAGTCTCGATCCAGTCTCAACCCAGTCTCAATCCAGTCTCAACCCAGTCTCAATCCCGTCTAAATCCAGTCTCAATCCAGTCTCAAACCAGTCTCAATCCAGCCTCAATCAAGTCTCAATCCAGTCTCAATCCAGTCTGAAACCAGTCTCAATCCAGTCTCAATCCAGTCTCAATCCAGCCTCAATACAGTCTCAATCCAGTCTCAATCCAGTCTCAACCCAATCTCAATCCAGCCTCAATTTAGTCTTAATTCAGTCTCAATTCCGTCTGAATCCAGCCTCAATCCAGTTTCAATCCAGTCTCAACCCAGTCTCAATCCAGTCTCAACCCAGTCTCAATCCAGTCTCAATCCAGTCTCAATCCAGCCTCAATGCAGGCTCAACACAGCGTCAACCCAGTCTCAATCCAGCCTCAATTCAGCCTCAATCCAGTCTCTATCCTGTCTCAATCCTGACTCAATCCAGTTTCAATCCAGCTTCAATCCAGTCTAAATGCTCTCTCAATCCAGCCTCATTTCCATCTCAATCTAGTCTCAAACCCAATCCAGTCTCAATCCAGCCTCAATGCAGTCTCAATCCAGTCTCAACCCAGTTTCATTGCCGTCATAATCCAGTCTCAACCCAGCCTCTATCCAGTCTCAATCCAGCCTCAATCCAGTCTCAATGCAGTCTCAACCCAGTCTCTCAATCCAGTCTCAATCCAGTCTCTATCCAGTCTCAATCCAGGTCTCATCCAGTCTCAATCCAGCCTCAATCCAGTCTCAATGCAGTCTCAATCCAGTCTCAACCCAGTTTCATTCCAGTCTCAATCCAGTCTCAACCCAGTCTCAAACCAGTCTCAACCCAGCATCAACCCAGTCTCAATCCTGTCTCAATCCAGTCTGAAATCCTGTCTCAATCCAGTCTGGAAACCAGTCTCAATCTAGTCTCAATCCAGTCTCAATCCAGCCTCAATACAGTCTCCAAATCCAGTCTCAATCCACTCTCAAACCCAGTTTCAATCCAGCCTGAATCCAGTCTGAATCCAGTCACAATCCAGTCTCAATCCAGCCTCAATCCAGTCTCAATCAGTCTCAATCCAGTCTCAACCCAGTCTCAATCCAGTCTCAATCCAGTCTCAATCCAGCCTCAATGCAGCCCTCAACCCAGCGTCAACCTAGTCTCAATCTATCCTCAATTCAGCCTCAATCCTGTCTCAATCCAGTTTCAATCCAGCTTCAATCCAGTCTAATCCACTCTCAATCCAGCCTCATTTCCCGTCTCAATCTAGCCTCAAACCCAGTCTCAATCCAGTCTCAATCCAGTCTCTATCCAGTCTCAATCCAGTCTCATCCAGTCTCTATCCAGTCACAATCCAGTCTCAATCCAGTCTCAATCCAAGCCCGCTCAATCCAGTCTCAATGCAGTCTCAATCCAGTCTCAACCTAGTTTCATTCCAGTCTCAATCCAGTCTCAACCAAGCCTCTATCCAGTCTCAATCAGTCTCAACCCAGCATCAACCCAGTCTCAATCCTGTCTCAATCCAGTCTGAAATCCTGTCTCAATCCAGTCTGAAACCAGTCTCAATCTCGTCTCAATCCAGTCACAATCCAGCCTCAATACAGTCTCAATCCAGTCTCAACCCACTCTCAACCCAGTTTCAATCCAGTCTGAATCCAGTCTGAATCCAGTCACAATCCAGTCTCAATCCAGCCTCAATCCAGTCTCAATCCAGTCTCAATCCAGTCTCAACACAGTCTCAATCCAGTCTCAATCCAGTCTCAATCCAGCCTCAATGCAGCCTCAAACCAGCGTCAACCTAGTCTCAATCCAGCCTCAATTCAGCCTCAATCCTGTCTCAATCCAGTTTCAATCCAGCTTCAATCCAGTCTAAATCCACTCTCAATCCAGCCTCATTCCCGTCTCAATCTAGCCTCAAACCAGTCTCAATCCAGTCTCAATCCAGTCTCTATCCAGTCTCAATCCAGTCTCAACCCAGTTTCAATCCAGCCTCAATCCAGTCACAATCCAGTCACAATGCAGTCTCAATCCAGACTCAATCCAGTCTCAATCCAGTTTCAATCCAGTCTCAATCTAATCTCAACCCAGCCTCAATCCAGTCTCAATCCAGTATCAATCCCATCTCAATCTAGTCTCAATCCAGTCTCGATCCAGTCTCAACCCAGTCTCAATCCAGTCTCAACCCAGTCTCAATCCCGTCTAAATCCAGTCTCAATCCAGTCTCAAACCAGTCTCAATCCAGCCTCAATCAAGTCTCAATCCAGTCTCAATCCAGTCTGAAACCAGTCTCAATCCAGTCTCAATCCAGTCTCAATCCAGCCTCAATACAGTCTCAATCCAGTCTCAATCCAGTCTCAACCCAGTCTCAATCCAGCCTCAATTTAGTCTTAATTCAGTCTCAATTCCGTCTGAATCCAGCCTCAATCCAGTTTCAATCCAGTCTCAACCCAGTCTCAATCCAGTCTCAACCCAGTCTCAATCCAGTCTCAATCCAGTCTCAATCCAGCCTCAATGCAGGCTCAACACAGCGTCAACCCAGTCTCAATCCAGCCTCAATTCAGCCTCAATCCAGTCTCTATCCTGTCTCAATCCTGACTCAATCCAGTTTCAATCCAGCTTCAATCCAGTCTAAATGCTCTCTCAATCCAGCCTCATTTCCATCTCAATCTAGTCTCAAACCATTCTCAATCCAGTCTCAATCCAGCCTCAATGCAGTCTCAATCCAGTCTCAACCCAGTTTCATTGCCGTCATAATCCAGTCTCAACCCAGCCTCTATCCAGTCTCAATCCAGCCTCAATCCAGTCTCAATGCAGTCTCAACCCATTCTCAATCCAGTCTCAATCCAGTCTCTATCCAGTCTCAATCCAGTCTCAATCCAGTCTCAATCCAGCCTCAATCCAGTCTCAATGCAGTCTCAATCCAGTCTCAACCCAGTTTCATTCCAGTCTCAATCCAGTCTCAACCCAGTCTCAAACCAGTCTCAACCCAGCATCAACCCAGTCTCAATCCTGTCTCAATCCAGTCTGAAATCCTGTCTCAATCCAGTCTGAAACCAGTCTCAATCTAGTCTCAATCCAGTCTCAATCCAGCCTCAATACAGTCTCAATCCAGTCTCAATCCACTCTCAACCCAGTTTCAATCCAGCCTGAATCCAGTCTGAATCCAGTCACAATCCAGTCTCAATCCAGCCTCAATCCAGTCTCAATCCAGTCTCAATCCAGTCTCAACCCAGTCTCAATCCAGTCTCAATCCAGTCTCAATCCAGCCTCAATGCAGCCTCAACCCAGCGTCAACCTAGTCTCAATCTATCCTCAATTCAGCCTCAATCCTGTCTCAATCCAGTTTCAATCCAGCTTCAATCCAGTCTAAATCCACTCTCAATCCAGCCTCATTCCCGTCTCAATCTAGCCTCAAACCAGTCTCAATCCAGTCTCAATCCAGTCTCTATCCAGTCTCAATCCAGTCTCAATCCAGTCTCTATCCAGTCACAATCCAGTCTCAATCCAGTCTCAATCCAGCCTCAATCCAGTCTCAATGCAGTCTCAATCCAGTCTCAACCTAGTTTCATTCCAGTCTCAATCCAGTCTCAACCAAGCCTCTATCCAGTCTCAATCCAGTCTCAACCCAGCATCAACCCAGTCTCAATCCTGTCTCAATCCAGTCTGAAATCCTGTCTCAATCCAGTCTGAAACCAGTCTCAATCTCGTCTCAATCCAGTCACAATCCAGCCTCAATACAGTCTCAATCCAGTCTCAACCCACTCTCAACCCAGTTTCAATCCAGTCTGAATCCAGTCTGAATCCAGTCACAATCCAGTCTCAATCCAGCCTCAATCCAGTCTCAATCCAGTCTCAATCCAGTCTCAACACAGTCTCAATCCAGTCTCAATCCAGTCTCAATCCAGCCTCAATGCAGCCTCAAACCAGCGTCAACCTAGTCTCAATCCAGCCTCAATTCAGCCTCAATCCTGTCTCAATCCAGTTTCAATCCAGCTTCAATCCAGTCTAAATCCACTCTCAATCCAGCCTCATTCCCGTCTCAATCTAGCCTCAAACCAGTCTCAATCCAGTCTCAATCCAGTCTCTATCCAGTCTCAATCCAGTCTCAACCCAGTTTCAATCCAGCCTCAATCCAGTCACAATCCAGTCACAATGCAGTCTCAATCCAGACTCAATCCAGTCTCAATCCAGTTTCAATCCAGTCTCAATCTAATCTCAACCCAGCCTCAATCCAGTCTCAATCCAGTATCAATCCCATCTCAATCTAGTCTCAATCCAGTCTCGATCCAGTCTCAACCCAGTCTCAATCCAGTCTCAACCCAGTCTCAATCCCGTCTAAATCCAGTCTCAATCCAGTCTCAAACCAGTCTCAATCCAGCCTCAATCAAGTCTCAATCCAGTCTCAATCCAGTCTGAAACCAGTCTCAATCCAGTCTCAATCCACTCTCAATCCAGCCTCAATATAGTCTCAATCCAGTCTCAATCCAGTCTCAACCCAGTCTCAATCCAGCCTCAATTTAGTCTTAATTCAGTCTCAATTCCGTCTGAATCCAGCCTCAATCCAGTTTCAATCCAGTCTCAACCCAGTCTCAATCCAGTCTCAACCCAGTCTCAATCCAGTCTCAATCCAGTCTCAATCCAGCCTCAATGCAGCCTCAACCCAGCGTCAACCCAGTCTCAATCCAGCCTCAATTCAGCCTCAATCCAGTCTCTATCCTGTCTCAATCCTGACTCAATCCAGTTTCAATCCAGCTTCAATCCAGTCTAAATGCACTCTCAATCCAGCCTCATTTCCATCTCAATCTAGTCTCAAACCATTCTCAATCCAGTCTCAATCCAGCCTCAATACAGTCTCAATCCAGTCTCAACCCAGTTTCATTGCCGTCATAATCCAGTCTCAACCCAGCCTCTATCCAGTCTCAATCCAGTCTCAATCCAGTCTCAATGCAGTCTCAACCCATTCTCAATCCAGTCTCAATCCAGTCTCTATCCAGTCTCAATCCAGTCTCAATCCAGTCTCAATCCAGCCTCAATCCAGTCTCAATGCAGTCTCAATCCAGTCTCAACCCAGTTTCATTCCAGTCTCAATCCAGTCTCAACCCAGTCTCAAACCAGTCTCAACCCAGCATCAACCCAGTCTCAATCCTGTCTCAATCCAGTCTGAAATCCTGTCTCAATCCAGTCTGAAACCAGTCTCAATCTAGTCTCAATCCAGTCTCAATCCAGCCTCAATACAGTCTCAATCCAGTCTCAATCCACTCTCAACCCAGTTTCAATCCAGCCTGAATCTAGTCTGAATCCAGTCACAATCCAGTCTCAATCCAGCCTCAATCCAGTCTCAATCCAGTCTCAATCCAGTCTCAACCCAGTCTCAATCCAGTCTCAATCCAGTCTCAATCCAGTTTCATTCCAGTCTCAATCCAGTCTCAACCCAGCCTCTATCCAGACTCAATCCAGTCTCAACCCTGCATCAACCCAGTCTCAATCCTGTCTCAATCCAGTCTGAAATCCTGTCTCAATCCAGTCTGAAACCAGTCTCAATCTAGTCTCAATCCAGTCTCAATCCAGCCTCAATAGTCTCAATCCAGTCTCAACCCACTCTCAACCCAGTTTCAATCCAGTCTGAATCCAGTCTGAATCCAGTCACAATCCAGTCTCAATCCAGCCTCAATCCAGTCTCAATCCAGTCTCAATCCAGTCTCAACACAGTCTCAATCCAGTCTCAATCCAGCCTCAATGCAGCCTCAAACCAGCGTCAACCTAGTCTCAATCCAGCCTCAATTCAGCCTCAATCCTGTCTCAATCCAGTTTCAATCCAGCTTCAATCCAGTCTAAATCCACTCTCAATCCAGCCTCATTCCCGTCTCAATCTAGCCTCAAACCAGTCTCAATCCAGTCTCAATCCAGTCTCAATCCAGTCTCTATCCAGTCTCAATCCAGTTTCAATCCAGTCTCAATCTCATCTCAACCCAGCCTCAGTCCAGTCTCAATCCAGTATCAATCCCATCTCAATCTAGTCTCAATCCAGTCTCGATCCAGTCTCAACCCAGTCTCAATCCAGTCTCAACCCAGTCTCAATCCCGTCTAAATCCAGTCTCAATCCAGTCTCAAACCAGTCTCAGTCCAGCCTCAATCCAGTCTCAATCCAGTCTGAAACCAGTCTCAATCCAGTCTCAATCCAGTCTCAATCCAGCCTCAATACAGTCTCAATCCAGTCTCAATCCAGTCTCAACCCAGTCTCAATCCAGCCTCAATTTAGTCTTATTTCAGTCTCAATTCCGTCTGAATCCAGCCTCAATCCAGTTTCAATCCAGTCTCAACCCAGTCTCAATCCAGTCTCAACCCAGTCTCAATCCAGTCTCAATCCAGCCTCAATGCAGCCTCAACCCAGCGTCAACCCAGTCTCAATCAAGCCTCAATTCAGCCTCAATCCAGTCTCTATCCTGTCTCAATCCTGTCTCAATCCAGTTTCAATCCAGCTTCAATCCAGTCTAAATGCACTCTCAATCCAGCCTCATTCCCATCTCAATCTAGTCTCAAACCATTCTCAATCCAGTCTCAATCCAGCCTCAATGCAGTCTCAATCCAGTCTCAACCCAGTTTCATTGCCGTCATAATCCAGTCTCAACCCAGCCTCTATCCAGTCTCAATCCAGCCTCAATCCAGTCTCAATGCAGTCTCAACCCATTCTCAATCCAGTCTCAATCCAGTCTCAATCCAGTCTCTATCCAGTCTCAATCCAGTCTCAATCCAGTCTCAATCCAGCCTCAATCCAGTCTCAATGCAGTCTCAATCCAGTCTCAACCCAGTTTCATTCCAGTCTCAATCCAGTGTCAACCCAGTCTCAAACCAGTCTCAACCCAGCATCAACCCAGTCTCAATCCTGTCTCAATCCAGTCTGAAATCCTGTCTCAATCCTGTCTGAAACCAGTCTCAATCTAGTCTCAATCCAGTCTCAATCCAGCCTCAATACAGTCTCAATCCAGTCTCAATCCACTCTCAACCCAGTTTCAATCCAGCCTGAATCCAGTCTGAATCCAGTCACAATCCAGTCTCAATCCAGCCTCAATCCAGTCTCATTCCAGTCTCAATCCAGTCTCAACCCAGTCTCAATCCAGTCTCAATCCAGTCTCAATCCAGCCTCAATGCAGCCTCAACCCAGCGTCAACCTAGTCTCAATCCAGCCTCAATTCAGCCTCAATCCTGTCTCAATCCAGTTTCAATCCAGCTTCAATCCAGTCTAAATCCACTCTCAATCCAGCCTCATTCCCGTCTCAATCTAGCCTCAAACCAGTCTCAATCCAGTCTCAATGCAGTCTCAATCCAGTCTCTATCCAGTCTCAATCCAGTCTCAATCCAGTCTCAATCCATTCTCAATCCAGCCTCAATGCAGTCTCAATCCAGTCTCAATCCAGTTTCATTCCAGTCTCAATCCAGTCTCAACCCAGCCTCTATCCAGTCTCAACCCAGTCTCAATCCAGTCTCAATCCAGCCTAAACTCAATCTCAACCTAGTCTTTACCCAGTCTTAACTCAGTTGCAACCCCTTCTTAACGCAGTTGCAACCCATTTTTAACTCAGTCGCAACTCAGCCTCAACCCAGTTCCGGGAAGCATGTGCCCGATGAAAAACACTGCTCCTCGATCAGCACCAATTCAATCTCACCCAGAGACTTCACAAGGTGGATGGGATGGAAATATAGGAACAGGAGGAGGCCATTCAGTCCCTCGAGCCTCTTCTGTCATTCAACTTGATCATAGCTGATTGCACCTCAACCCCATTTACCCGTTTTGGCTTCATATCCCTCGATACTCTTCCTTAGCAAAAATCTCTGGATCTCAGTCTTGAAAGCTTCTATTGACATCCAGCATGCACAGCCTTTTGTAGGAGAGAGTTCCAGGTTCTTTGTGAAGAAGTGCTTGGGATTGTAAACAGAATAATGTAACATTGGTGCAGAAGGTTGGGAGAGTGTGGAGGGAGCTTTACTCTGTATCTAACCCGTGCTGTACCTGCCCTGGGAGCGTTTGATGGGACAGTGTAGAGGGAGCTTTACTCTGTATCTAACCATGTTGTGGGGGTGAGTGAAGGCACATTTTGGGGTGAGTCTGTGTTGTAATATGCAGTGTCTCCCCCATGAGGAGTATCTTGTCTTATCTCCTGCTGAAGTCTGCAGAAGAAAATGTAATCAGCTAGAGATGGGTGATAAATGCTGGCCTTGCCATCTCGAGAATGAATTGAAAAACATCCATCTTTTCATTCATGGTATAGTAATCTGGGATGTAATTTTTAAGTTATCCACCAGACGGAGCCAAATATTAAGGGTTCACATTCACCAGTTTTTAAGGTAATGGGTCATGTATTCAATGTCCTGGTACACCGGTTTATACGGTAATGTGGCATTGCATTATGGATATGACTCAGAGGTGAATCCTCCATCTTGCCATCGTGCAGTAAGAATTGTGTGCTTTGCTTGCAGCCTGTAAGAGCTTTTTCTCTGCTACACTGGGTAAATAAACAGTTGGGTTTTGTTCCTCATATCTCGCTTCTCTCAGTTTCTGACCTTACCACTCAGATATCACACATGGCTTGTTGGAAGATCTAAAGTTTTCTTCCTTTTAATAATATAAATTGGCAATGTATGCTTTCTCTGGCCTGTGTGATGTTTTCTATACATGAACCATTACCCCAGTGCTCGTTGACCTACATTGGCTCCCGGTCCAGCGACACTTCAAATTAAAATTCACATCCTTGTTTCCAAATCCCTGCATGGCCTCACCCCTCCCTATCTCTGTAGGCTCCTCCAGCCCTACAACCTGCAGAGACCTCTGCACTCCTCCAATTCTGACCACTTGAGCATCCCTGAATTTAATGGCTTCACCATTAGTGGCCATGCTTTCAGGTGCCTAGGCTCTAAGCTCTGGAGTTCCATCTTCAGCTGCTTCCTCAATGACCTTCCCACCATCATAAGGTCAGAAGTGGGGATGTTCTCTGATGATTGTACAGTTTTCAGTTCCATTTACAATTCGGCAGATAATGAAACAGTCTGTGCCTGCATCTAGCAAGATATGGACAACATTCAGGCTTGGGCTGGTAAGTGACAAGTAACATTCGTGCCACACAAGTGCCAGTCAATGACCATCTCCAACAAGAGAAAGCCTGACTACCTCCCCTTGACATTCAATGCCATTACGATCGTTGAATCCCTCAACATCAACATCCTGGGGGGGTCACTGCCCTCTGAAGTGGCCACTCAGTTGAATCAAACTGCTACAGCGTCTTATGTTCATTAATAAATAGACATTCTTATTATGAACACTGCTAGCTTTTGCTAGCTACTTTTATTGAGCACATGTGGACTAGGTACAGTATCTGTAGAGGCTTCCATCTTGACTGCTGCCTTGTGGGTAGCCTAGTGCCTCAAGGGTAATGTAGTCTTAATATATATACAGCTGGGTAGTGTAGTCTTATACATACAGCTATATACAGCTCTACGCAGCTCTACGGCTCCACCTAGTGTCCACTATAGAATGACATGTTATTGATCATTACATCCTCCTTTCTTTGAGGTTAAACAAAATCAATGTCAATCAACTTTCAAGAAAACAATAAAAATAATATCAGTAACACTTTTGTTAGTGCTCTATAAACATAAACATTTTCAAAACAGTCAACACATTTTCAAAGCTTTACATTGTACTCAAAGATTAAGTCTGTCAGGCTCTTTTACTTCACGTGTGGATCTTCTCAACATGGGTAAGTCTGATGTGTCTTCATGAGATTGTTCTGGCGGTGAATGACAAGATGCAGTTGCGGCATTGTCATCAATCTGGTCTTGAATAGATCGAGGTCTCCTTGCGATCTTTGCTTGGAGAGGGTTTCAGTGTTTCCTTCACTCTTCATGCCATAACTCTCAATGTAGTCAATGCACTCTCGAAAAACTGCTGGCAGCTGGATCCCATCATACAGCATAGTCCTCTCAGCAGCCTCGGCTAATGGAACACCAAAGATTGGCCTGAGGAAAGGAGTATCCACCAGAACTGCTTCCTGCTCTGGTGCAGGCTTCTTCTTTTTCTTTTTCTCTTTCCACTGCTTAACAACATCTGCTGCGGTTATATCTTTGGACTTTTTCTCCTTGTGTTTTTCCTCTTTGTGCTTTTCTTCCTTTGGCTTCTCTTTGACCTTAAAGTCTTTTTCTTTCTTCTTGGAGAAACTAGGCTTTTTGAAGACATGGATACCCTTTGGCCTTTTCATCCTTGATGGGCTCTCTGCTTCATCACCTGAGTCATCTGGTCTGCTTATGGCACAGTTTATATGGTAGACTCTCTTGACCAGTTCTAAGTCTTCACAAGCTTTGTCACCTAGTATCAAATCAAGTCTTTCAGCCACAACAGAAAACATGAGATGATGCACTTTGTCTTTGACTGTCACTTTAAGTCTGCATACACCTAAGCTATCTATTTTTTGTCCATTATAGCTCTTCAGTAGTACTGACTTTTTCTGTATTTTGGGCTTTTCTTTCATATTTTTTATGTCACTCATACTGATTAAGTTTGCTTTTGCCCCAGTGTCCAGTTTCAATGTAACTAATGCTCCATTTATCTGCAGTGGGATCATCCATTTGTCCACTTTTACTGCATTGACTTTATGTTCAGCATTGTCCATTTCTGAGGGCTGCACATTTTCTGTATCTTTTTTGATATCGTCACATGATTTCCTACAAAAAATGTCTCACTTAAATCAGTGTCCTCAATTACATTAACTCGTTGCCCTTTCTTAGTTTGTATTTTTGAAAAGCATTGTTTGGCAAAGTGATTCTTTCCATTACACTTTGTGCACATTTTTCCAAACGCTGGGCATTGTCTTAACTGGTGTTTGTAACCACAGCGTTTACAATTAAAAATGTCATCCTCCGATTGCTTTTCATTTCTGTTCTGCCCATGTTTCTTCCACTTATAGGACACAGCACCGACAGCAGCATTATCACTCATTACAATCGCATCATTATTGATTTCACTGAAAGTCTTTGCGTGCTTTTGAGCTAGCTTGCTGGCTTGGCATATTTTCACCGCATTTTCCATATTTCGTTCGGTTTCTCTCAACAGACGTTCCCTGACATTTTTATCATGAATACCAAACACAATCTGGTCACGAATCATGGATGATTTCAGCTCAGAGAAATTACATGTCTGTGCTTTCAATTTCAGATCAGTTATAAAGCTATCAAAAGTCTCATTTTGTTGCTGTGTCCGAGAACGGAAGATGTATCTTTCATACGTCTCATTCTATTTGGGAGAGCAATGTGCATCAAATTTTTTTAGCACATCTTCTAATTTTTCTCTGTTCTCCGCTGGATTAAATACAAATGTATTAAATACCTCTATCACCTGTGGGCCTGCAACCGTAAGCAGCAACGCTATCTTCCTTGCATCTGGCTTCGTACCGAATCCGATGGCTGCAATGTAGAGTTTGAATTGTTGTTTAAAAGTCTGCCAATTGTAGTCAATTTTTCCTGTGAGTTTCAAATGCTCTGGTGGCTTCAAATTCTCCATGTCGCTTTTCACAATTTTCAACAGATCTTCACCACCCTGGTACCATCTTATGTTCATTAATAAATAGACATTCTTATTATGAACACTGCTAGCTTTTGCTAGCTACTTTTATTGAGCACATGTGGACTAGGTACAGTATCTGTAGAGGCTTCCATCTTGACTGCTGCCTTGTGGGTAGCCTAGTGCCTCAAGGGTAATGTAGTCTTAATATATATACAGCTGGGTAGTGTAGTCTTATACACACAGCTATATACAGCTCTACGCAGCTCTACGGCTCCACCTAGTGTCCACTATAGAATGACATGTTATTGATCATTACACAGCGGTCAAAGTGAAGGCCCAGCATTGCCTTGCCAGTGACGCCCACATCTTGTGAATGAATAAAAACACATTCCTCAACAGCCAAACAGGTTCGGACAAGCTGAAAAAATATTTAGCTCAGCGTAGCCATTGGTAAAATGGCCAAAACATTTTGTCTCCAGATCCTGCCCCTTACCCTTAATTGGTCACATCCAATGTTCCCTCTAATTTTAACTTTTCGTGTGCGGTCCCTTAAAATTTGTTGTGCGGCCACGCATGTGCAGTATTTTCCAGCGGCAACAGCTCATGAGGGGCCTGCGCGGGACCTCCTGATTGATGCGCGGCCGCACACCCACACACCTTATGGGTTACATCTCTTTAAATCTTGACCGGGACCTTTAATAGTTGCTAATGTGCCAGATTTTCCCCTCTTCCTCATCCCCCTGCCCTCCCCTCCCCCCAGTTTTGGCAAACTCTCAGCACAAGTCCCAGTCCAGGTTGAGATGAAACGAGGATGACCCCTCGATGATCTGGCAAGGTTAGCAGTTCCGAGTTCAGTCAAATGCCAAACTTATCCTGGAGCGAGCCTCTGCTCGGTGTTAGCAATCCTGCCTCTGAATTGAAAGGCTGCAAGAATCTGGTGGCAGTTGTCTACAGACTTCCTGACAGCAGTGATGCAGTAGCGGGATACATAAATATGATGAAGATCAGGGAAGCATGTATTAGCTGTGCCTCAGTGGGCAGCACTCTCTCGCCTCTGAGTCAGAAGGTCGTGGGGTCAAGCTCCCACTCCAGAGACTTAAGCACATAATCCAGACTGACACTCCAGTTCAGTACTGAGGGAGGTGCTGTTGAGATACCGCGGCAAACGTGGGAGTCGAGACCAGAGCCAGTGAAACAGTACAGCTTTTTATTTCAGCCTCATGGCAAAACAGGAACTAGAAAAGCCCGCGCATCCACTTAAATACTTCCCAGACAGGAAGTGCTCCCGGCAGCCTGTCCCTGCGGGAAACAAGTTGCTGGAGGAAAGGGCCCCCGGCTGGGGGCTTCTGCTTAGACTGTCTGTGCTGCCGTGAGCGGATTATGTCCAGTGGTGGCGTGTCGCCACAGAGCTCCCCCCAGAATCCGCTTAGGAGGAGTGGACGAGTCGTGACGGTGGTCTAATGGTTCTGCCGCAGCGGCTCTGAGTGGTCGCCGGTCTGGTTGGTTGGGTCGGGCGGTTCGCCGCCGGCTGTGCTGGCTTGCCGGGGGGACGGCCTCTAGTTGGAGGCTGGGCCACGGGGACCTGTTCCCCTGGTTCGGTGTGTGCTGGTTTGAGCCGGTCGATGGAGACTGTGTCGACTCTGTCGCCGAGTCGCAGCTTGAAGACCTTGTCCCCGGTTTGTAGTACCTCGTACGGTCCATCGTACGGGGGGTCGCAGGGGCCCGCGGTGCACGTCGTGTCGCACGAAGACGAAGCGCGCCTGCTGTAAATTTGGCGGGACGTGAGGTGCGAGTTCACCGTGTCGGTTGACCGGAAGTGGGGCGAACTGCTGAGCGGAAGAGAAAGAGTTGAGCCGCTGCTGTTCGGCCGACCAAGGCTTGGTAGGCTCCGGAAGGAATTCGCCTGGGATGCGCAGCGGTTGTCCGTAGACTAACTCCGCTGCCGAGGACTGGAGGTCTTCCTTGACCACGGTGCGTAGGCCGAGTAGCACCCAGGGCAGGCGGTCAGTCCAGGTACTGTCCTGCAGGCCGGCGCGGAGTGAGGCCTTGAGTGACCTGTGGAAGCGTTCACAAAGTCCGTTGGCCTGTGGGTGGTACGCCATGGTGCAGTGGAGCATCACCCCGAGGTTGCGTGCTGTGGCCGTCCAGAGTTCGGAGGTGAACTGGGCACCTCTGTCAGAGGTTATGTCGGCCGGCACGCCGAACCTCGCAACCCAGGTGTTAACGAACGCCCTGGCGATGTCGGCTGTGGTGGTGGAGGACAGCGGCACTGCCTCAGGCCAGCATGTGTAGTGGTCGACCATCGTGAGGAGATAAGTTTGGCCTTGCGATGGCGGCAGGGGACCGACGATGTCGACGTGTACGTGGTCGAAGCGGCGGCTGGGTACCTCGAAGTCTCCCAGGGGTGCTTTGGTGTGCAGCTGTACCTTAGCCCGTTGGCAGGCGAGGCAGGAGGTGGCCCAAGTCCGAACATCTCTGCTGAGGCCGCGCCAGATGAAGCGCTTGGAGAGGAGTTTGACGGATGCGCGGGAACCCGGGTGAGAGAGCCCGTGGAGCACGTCGAAGACGCGGCGGCGCCAGGTCTCAGGGACGACCGGCCTGGGGTGGCCGAGTGAGACGTCGCAAGTGACTGCCGTGGCTTCGGGCCCGTGCGCGACCTTGGCTAGGCGTAGCCCTGGCAGGCTGGTAGCCGCCGAGAGGAGGTCTGGGTCCGTGAGCTGGTCCGCTGCTAGTTGTGCGTAGTCGACCGCGAGGTGATTCGCACAGACGGCGGGACGGGAAAGGCAGTCGGCGACCACGTTGTCTCTACCAGAGACGTGCTGAATGTCCGTAGTAAACTCGGACACGGCCGCGAGCTGGCGTTGCTGCCTAGCGGACCAGGGTTCGGTGTGCTTGGCCATCGCGTATGTGAGTGGCTTGTGGTCCACATACGCGGTGAAGGGGCGGCCTTCCAGGAGGAACCTGAAATGGCGGACCGACAGGTGGAGCGCGAGAAGCTCGCGGTCGAAAGTGGAGTATTTGACCTCCGGGGGGGCACAGTTGGCGGCTGTAGAAGGCAAGTGGCTGCCACGCGCCATTGACCCACTGCTCGAACACGGCCCCGACCGCGTGGTCGGAGGCGTCGGTGGTGAGCGCGACCTGGGCATCGGCCCTCGGGTGCGCGAGCAGAGTGGCGTCGGCGAGCGCGTTTTTGGTGGCGTCGAAGGCGGCTGCCGTGTCAGTGGTCCAGGCTACGTCCATCTTGCCGGATTTTCCTCGGAGGGAGTCGTATAGGGGCTTCATGAGGGCTGCAGCTCTGGGGATGAACCTGTTGTAGAAGTTCGCCATCCCGAGGAACTCCTGGAGGCCCTTGATGGTTGTGGGGTGGGGAAATTGCTGGACGGCCTGCACCTTGTTGGGCAGGGGGACGGCCCCAGCAGGGGTGATGCGGTGACCGAGAAAATCGATCTCGGTTAGGCCGAATTGGCACTTCGCCAGGCTGAGGATGAGCCCGTGTTGGGCTAGGCGCCCGAACAGGATGCGAAGGTGTTCGAGGTGTTCCTGTTTGGAGGAGCTGGCCACGAGAATGTCGTCTAGATAGACGAATAGGAAGTTCAGGTCCCGGAGGACTGAGTCCATAAGGCGCTGGAAAGCCTGTGCTGTGCTGCATTCTTGAGGCCGAAGGGCATCCTCAGGAACTCGAACAGGCCGAATGGGGTGATGACGGCCGTTTTGGGGATGTCCGCGGTGTGTACGGGGACTTGGTGGTAACCGCGCACCAGGTCAACTTTGGAAAAGACGGTTCGTCCGGCCAGTCGGGCCGAGAAGTCCTGGATGTGTGGCACCGGGTATCGATCGGGGGTGGTGGCGTCGTTGAGGCAGCGGTAGTCCCCGCAAGGGCGCCAGCCTCCGCCGGGCTTGGGGGCGATGTGGAGGGGCGTGGCCCAAGGGCTGCTGGAGCGGCGGATGATGCCGAGTTGTTCCATGGTGGTGAACTCGGCCCGCGCGATTTCCAGCTTGGCCGGGTTGAGTCTGCGGGCGTGGGCTGAAACTGGGGGGCCGGTGGTGGGGATATTGTGTTCCACACCGTGCTTGGCGGCTTTGGCCAAAAAGGTCAGGTTAGTGAGGGCGGGAAACTCAGCTAGGAGTGCCGAGTAGTCGTCCGTGGCTCTGGCGAGGCAGTAGGTCGTCAGGCCGGCCGAACGGGCCGGGGTAAAGGCGCCGGGGATGGGGGCCATAGTGTTGATGTCGACGAGGCGGTGCCTCGGAATGTCGACAAGGAGGCCGTGGGCGCGTAGGAAGTCGGCGCCGATGAGTGGGCAGAGGACCTTGGCTGTGAGGAACTCCCAGCGGTAGCGGCGGCCCGCGAGGTCGAGCGTGACCATGCGGGTGCCATATGTGCGGATGTCAGAGCCGTTGGCTGCAGCCAGTGTGATACCCCATGTGCCGCGTTGGATCTCGAGGGCGGAGGCGGGGGTGATGCTGTGCTGGGCCCCTGTGTCGCACAGAAATCGGCGGTTGGTTCTGTCATCAGTGACGTACAGTAGGGGCTCCTTCTGCCCCGCGGCCATCGCGGGGGCCGGTGCGGGGGGGTTTTGAAGGTACACGGTGGCGTGCAGCGTTGAGCCCTAGCGCCAAAACGGGTGTGGTAGTAGCAGTGACCCGGAGTGGTAGGGCGGTCGGGCCTAGCGGCCCGGGAAGACCGCGTGGTCGTTGCCGTGAGGTCGGGCGCGATGTCGCGAGCGGCCTGTGCAGAGAGCAGCCGGTCGGCCTTTTCGGCTATGTCATTCAGGTCCGTGGAGTCGGACTCCACAATGAGCGGGCGGATGCTGGCGGGGAGCTGCAGAATGAAAAGCGTGCGAAAAAGGGCGCCGGGATTTTTGTCGTCTGAGAGGGACAGCATGTGGGAAAGCAGGTCTGATGGTGAAGCGTCACCAAGGCCGGGGAGGTCCAGGAGTTGGCAGTGGCGCTGGTAAGAGGACGTTTGAAATTTTTTAAGTAGCGCAGCCTTCAGATGTTCGTACTTGCCCTCCGTTGGTGGATTCTGCAGCGCTGCCCAAACCTTGGGGACTGTAGTGTAGGTGAGCGAGGCGACGAGGTAGTCGTACTTCGTGGCGTCGACTGTAATGCCTTTCAGCCGGAATCTGGACTCAGCTTGAACGAACCAGACTTCGGCGAGGTTCTCCCAAAAGTCTGGTAATTTAACCGTGACTGCATTTGTATCCGCCATGCTAGCTTAGGATTCGTCCTGAGCGTCGGGGTCACCAGTGTTGAGATACCGCGGCAAACGTGGGAGTCGAGACCAGAGCCAGTGAAACAGTACAGCTTTTTATTTCAGCCTCATGGCAAAACAGGAACTAGAAAAGCCCGCGCATCCACTTAAATACTTCCCAGACAGGAAGTGCTCCCGGCAGCCTGTCCCTGCGGGAAACAAGTTGCTGGAGGAAAGGGCCCCCGGCTGGGGGCTTCTGCTTAGACTGTCTGTGCCGCCGTGAGCGGATTATGTCCAGTGGTGGCGTGTCGCCACAGTGCCATCTTTAGGATGAGACATTAAACTGAGGCCCCGTCTGTCTTCTCAAGTGGACATAAAAAATTCCAAGCCACTATTTTGAAGAAGAGCAGGGGAGTTCTCCCCAGTGCCCTGGCCAATATTTATCCCTCAATCAACATCACTAAAACACATTATCTGGTCATTAACACATTGCTGTTTGTGGGAGATTGCTGTGCACAAATTGGCTGCTGCGTTTCCTACATTACAACAGTGACTATGCTTCAAAAGTATTTTAGCAAAAAACTGCAGATGCTGGAAATCCAAAATAACAACAGAAAATGCTGGAAAAACTCAGCAGGCCAGGCAGCATCCGTGGAGCGAAATTAAAAGTCGACGTTTCGGTTGAACCCTTTTTCAAAACTGGAAAGGAAATAAAATAGATCGAAGGCAGGGCTGCGATAGAACAAAAGAGAAGTAAAGAGACATTAAGAGGTGTAGTACCCTGGGAGGTTATGAGTAACCTGATCCACCAGGTGGTGCTGTGGCAATTGCTCGCCTGAGTTAAGTCTGATCTGTACTGGTTGTCCTCTTTGTTTTTGCTGCCTCATGGCAGAAGCTTTTATGTGCAAGTGTTGATTAAACCATGTTAAGGAGTTAACCTGTGTCTGTCTCCATCTATGGCCACTTCAAGATACCACATATGGCGACGAGAATAAAGGACGGAAGAGTTTTGGAGTATTCGGAAGAGGTGCTCGGGTTGGTTAGCAAACTAGTCGGAAAAGCACGAGGCTAGGCCACGGGAGTCGAAACAGAGTTTGATTTTTTGGCTGAAGTGACCGGACTCCAAGGATGGCAGGAACAGTAGGCTCCATGGCACCTTTTGACAGCAAGTCGCAGTCTTGGGAGGAGCATTGTGAAATACTGGGCCATTTCTTTATGGCAAACGAGGTGGACAGTGCTGAAAAGAAAAGGGCCATTTTACTGAGTTGTGTGGGAGTGCAAACCTATACACGGATGAGGGATCTGCTGAGCCCGGAGCGGACCAGGAGAAAACTCTTTTGACGAGTTGGTGAGTCTACTAAAGAATCATTTCAATCCGAAACCTAGTGAAATAGTACAGAGATGGAAATTCAATTCGAGGATTAGGAGGCCGGAAGAAAGCATTACTGAGTATGTGGAGGAGCTTCGGAAGCTCGCACAGGATTGTAATTTTGGAAATGCGCTCACAGTCATGTTAAGGGACAGACTAGTATGCGGAGTTAACGATGACAGTATACAGCAAAGGTTGCTGTCAGAAGAAGGATTAACGTTTGAGACAGCACTTAAAAAAGCACAAGCCATGGAGATGGCTAACAAGGACATTAAGGACTTAAACAGTATGAGCAAGGAGAAATGGAGTAAACCAGTGGGAGGAGCTGTTTTCAAGATGGAAGCTGGCACGAAAAGTCCACCAGTCGGGGTTGGGGATTGCTACCGATGTGGCGGGACGAGCCATTATGCAAAGGACTGCAGGTTTGCAAAGACAAAGTGCCACAATTGTGGAAAAATAGGGCACTTAAAGAAAGTCTGTAAAAGGGCAGTGAGTGAGAGAAGCAGTGCTAAAGGGGGGAGGGAGAAGTACACAAAGCGGGCAAATTACATACAAGAGGAAGAGTCTAGTGAGTCTAGTGAGGAGGTTTTCACTATATACAGTATAGACACTGCAAGGCCCAACGTACCCCCTCTCACTCAGTATTTGATAGTGAACGGAGGTCAAGTAAAGTTTGAGATTGACACCGGATGTAGTGTAACCATAGTGTCGCAGACTGAGTACGCCAAGCTATGGGGGGAAGCAAAAGTACCAGAGCTAGGTACATGCCCCATTAGTCTCAAAACCTACACAGGACAGAAGGTGGACATTTTGGGGGTGGCCGAAGTACAAGCGGAACACAAAGGAGTCACCAAAGAGCTTACGGTGGTAGTGGTAGCAGGGTCAGGGCCAAACCTGTTAGGGCGAGGGTGGATCAGTGAGTTGAGTGTGGACTGGCAGGCAATGAATAAAATGGAGGACAGTACAGAGGCACTGCAAGAAGTGCTGATGAAGCATGAGTTAGTGTTCAAGGACGAACTGGGCACCTTAAGGGGAGCCACAGCCAAGATTCATGTAGCCAGTGATGCCACGCCTCGTTTCTTAAAACCAAGGTCGGTACCTTTTGCAATGAAAACCAAGGTTGAGGCGTCACTAGATCGCCTGCTAAAGGACAAAGTAATAGAACCAGTGAAATTTTCAGACTGGGCGGCACCAATAGTCCCGGTATTGAAGCCCGACGGTAACGTAAGGGTGTGTGGTGCCTATAAGTTAACAGTGAACAGAGTACCATCACTGGAACAGTACCCCATTCTGAGAATGGAGGACATGTTAACATCGCTCGCTGGGGGAGAAAGATTCAGCAAACTGGACATGAGTCATGCGTATCAGCAGATATTGCTAGATGAAGAATCAAAAAAGTTTGTCACGGTGAACACGCACAAGGGGCTGTTCACGTATGCCAGGTTACCATTTGGTGTCAGTTCTAGCCCAGCAATATTCCAACGGACTATGGAGGGCATTCTGCAGGGCATTCCAAAGGTGGCCGTGTACTTAGATGATATTCTGCTAACAGGAAGTGACGATCAGGATCACTTAAAAACACTGGACAAAGTGCTCCAGCGGCTGGAAGAGGCGGGGCTATGCCTGAAATGGAGTAAGTGTAGTTTCATGGAGAAGGAAGTTACATTCCTGGGACATCGGGTGGATGCCACAGGCCTCCATCCATTACCAGGGAAAGTGCGGGCAGTGCAGGATGCACCGGCACCCACCTCAGTGACTGAGCTGAAAGCTTATCTAGGGCTCCTGAATTATTATAACAGGTTTCTTCCAAACATCGATGCTGCTGGCACCCCTGCACAAACTGCTGAGAAAGGAGGAGCCATGGCGTTGGGGGCCAGAGCAAGCGAAGCGTTTCAGCAGTCAAAGGAGCTACTTCAGTCCAGCAGGGTGTTAGTGCATTACGACGAGAAGAAGGAGCTGATAATGTCCTGCGATGCATCACCCTATGGCGTGGGGGCAGTGTTGGCCCACCGCATGCCAGATGGAGCAGAAAGGCCCATCGGGTTTGTTTCACGCACGCTCACAGCTGCAGAAAAGAACTATTCACAGCTTGAGAAAGAGGGGTTGGCCATTATATTTGGAGTAAAGAAATTCCATAAGTACATATATGGGAGGAAGTTTGTAATCAGTACTGACCACAAGCCTCTTATTAGCTTACTGAATGAGATGAAAGCGGTGCCTCAAATGGCATCACAGAGAATAATGAGATGGGCAGTAATACTAAGAGCCTATGAATATGTGATCACGTACAGAGCCGGCAAGGAAAACGGGAACGTGGATGCTCTCAGCCGCCTGCCCCTCTCAAAATCTCCTCGCAGTACTTCCCCTGAGGAGCACGTCCTGATGCTGGATCAGGAGATCAGTCCCCTGATGACTTCAGTGCAAATCCAGGGCTGGACAGCCAAGGACCCCGTTCTGTCAAGGGTCCGTGAGTATGTGTTGAAAGGCTGGCCAGATCACCGTGAGGGACTGGAGTTCGCGCCGTACAGACAGAGACAGCACGAGCTCAGTGTTCAAGATGGATGTGTGCTATGGGGAGCACGCACCATAGTCCCAGAGCGGGGATGCTCTATTTTGATGGAACAGTTGCATCAATCGCACCCAGGAATGACTAGAATGAAAGGACTGGCTAGGAGCTACCTGTGGTGGCCTAACTTGGATGCTGAAATTGAGTCAAAGGTAAAGTCATGCACTATATGTCAGGAACAGAGGAAAGCACCTGCCGGGGCACCACTCCATCCCTGGGAGTGGCCCAGCAAACCCTGGAGGAGAATTCACATAGAATATGCGGGACATTTTATGGGCAAAATGTTTTTGGTGCTGGTAGACGCTCACTCAAAGTGGATCGACGTTTATCCAGTGAGCTCTGCAATGACTGATGCCACACGGAATTGTCTCAGGAACTGCTTCAGCACGCATGGTATTCCAGAAATGATTGTATCCGACAATGCACAGTGTTTTGTTAGTGAAGGGAGCAAAGAATTCATGGTAAGGAATGGAATCACACATGTCACCTCGGCTCCATATCACCCAGCCTCAAATGGGTTAGCCGAGCGAGCCGTGCAGACTTTTAAGGAGCTCATGAGGAAGAGCTCAGGTGACACCCTGGAGACCAAGCTCAATAGAGCCTTGTTTAGTTATCGTATAACACCCCAAGCTACCACAGGGCTTTCTCCGGCTGAGTTGATGATGGGGAGAAAGTTGCGGTGCACGTTAGACCTGATACACCCAGATCTCAAAAGCAAGGTTGAGACAAAACAAACAAACCAAAAAGCGTACCATGACAAACATACTAAAGCTCGCCATTTCGCCATAGGGGACTCTGTGTACACCCGGAACTTCGGTTATGGACCTAAATGGGTACCAGGACTAATCCAGGACATTACAGGACCTGTGTCATACTCCGTGTTACTAGGGGATGGTCGAGGGGTTTGTTGGCATGTGGATCAGCTTTTCAGCTGGCAGCAGGGGGAACTGCCTCAGATGGAACAAAGGGCAGTAGAGGAGGCTGTTCCAGGACCCAGCATGGCTTATAAGGTGCCAGTGGACACTGGTACTGCCAGGCCACAGTGGGACAGAGTAAAACCAACATTAGAGACTACCCCAATCTCAAGTGCGAATGAATCTGAGAATCCACCACAAGTGGAATTAAGACATTCACAAAGGATTCGCAAGCAACCAGAAAGACTTATACAAACCTGTTAAATTAGTCAGGGGTTAACCATGGTTAGAGCATACTGGTTAATTAAAACGTAGTACCTAGTAAAGGTTATTGTTTAAGAATTGCATATGGCAATCTTAAGGGGGGAGGAGTGTAGTAACCTGGGAGGTTATGAGTAACCTGATCCACCAGGTGGTGCTGTGGCAATTGCTCTCCTGAGTTAAGTCTGATCTGTACTGGTTGTACTCTTTGTTTTTGCTGCCTCATGGCAGAAGCTTTTATGTGCAAGTGTTGATTAAACCATGTTAAGGAGTTAACCTGTGTCTGTCTCCATCTATGGCCACTTCAAGATACCACAAGAGGTATTCGAAACCAGACGAGATGGTGATAGGAACACAAGAAGGGAAACTGAAAGTAATGAAGATGAACAAGGTTGAAGAGCCAAACGGAGATCCTGTCGAAGAGAAGAGCAGAACTTCTTCAAGGTAGGCATTCCTAGAAGAGGTGTGGCAGTGAACCAAACACTAGTACGATAGCAAAATACTGCAGATGCTGGAAATCCGAAATAACAACAGAAAATGCTGGAAAAGCTCAGCAGGCCAGGCAGCATCCGTGGAGAGAAATTAAAAGTTGACGTTTCGGGTGAACCCTTTTTCAAAACTGGAATGGAAATAAAATAGATCGAAGGCAGGGCTGTAAAGCACTTTGGGACGTCCTGAGGTTGTGAAAGCCGTTATAGAAATACAATTCTTTCTTTCCTTTCATTTTCTTTTATGCAGCTAACTCAAAATAGCTATAATGGGAGTTTTTAATTTCCACATCGACTGGGAGAAGCAAAACAGCTCAGCTTTCTAGAACAATGGCCCAGAAATTCGGGTCTCCACGGGTGAGTACGCACAGGGTACTCACCCGTAGGCCCAATGGAAGTGCCAGTTTCCTGCATGCACTGCGCATGCGCGGGAAACCAGCACTTCCGTTCCTCTGAACGAAGAGGTTCAGAGGTCGAACGTGTGCACTGGAGAGCCTGCGCGTGCGCATCGAACTTCGGTCTTTTTTACAGGTTTTCCCATGAGGGTAAGCCTGCAGAAGTTAGAAATGTAAAAAGCAGGCATAAGGCCTGCTTTTTACAAGGTAAGTGGTGAATTAATTAAAATTAAAACATTTTTTCCACAGGTTTATTATTTTTAAATACTTTAAAGCAAGGTAAGTTTATTTTTAGCCCCGTTAGAAAATAAAATTATTTTTTTCAACAATTTAAATTATTGTTTAAAATAGCTATTTCATGTAATTTATAGTTTATAGCTGGGGGGGGAGCCTGGCTTTGCCAGGGCTGTTTTGGGCCGGGCGGTTTAAATCGAGTGCCAGGCTTTGGGCCCTGTCTGTGTCCCTCTGTGAATCTGCTGCCGGGCAACATTTCTACCTTTTAATACCTTGAAAGATGAAAGTGAAAGTACTTATAAAACGTTTTTGGTAAATCTTATGTTATTTTTAAAAGAGATACTAACTTTTTCAAAGCTGGATGATCAAAGTAGTTTGAGCTGGAAGCTGAAGTAATGGCAGTGAAACAATGGCTGCCAGATCCCTGAGATGAAAATGATTAGTCCCGCCCACACACACACACCGATGGCCAACCATCAGGGGACGGTACTGTAGGATTGGTCAATCGTGACGGCACAGGATTGGTCGAACCTTGACGTCAGTCAATCAATGCTAAGTAGCAGATAATGAGTTTAATTTTGAAGGTTTTTTGCATAAGGCGCGAACAATTTTCGTCCGACCGAAAAGTAAATACACTTACGAGCGTCCCGGAAGCGTAGGCTTTCTTTGGAGGTAACGCGCGCGTAGGTACGCTGTATAACTTTCGAGCGCATAGCCGGACAGACGCACACCCGAGGACAGACAGACAGAAGGACAGGCAGATAGACAGACAGAACGATCCATTTATATATATAGATTTTAAAAATGTGATGTTTTTAAAAAATTTATTTGAAGATTTAGTGCTATTTTGGGGCCGTACTATTTATAAGCCTTGACAGCACTTCCTGTCAGACTTATGAATGGAGCATTCCCTGCTCCGATTGGCTCCACATGGCCCACGTGATCCCAGGGGATGCATCGAACTAACTGCACCCCTGGGATATGCAAGCACTGCGCGCCGGCAGCTGGACCAGGCCCCGGATTGGAATTCCACGGGGGCCCACAGCTCAATGGCCGGTGCACAAGGTAAGTGCAGGTCGGGGGCTTGTACTCGCGGGAAGCCCCCGACCCGAATTTCTGGGCCAATATGTTTTAGAACTGACAAGGGAACAGGCCACACTAGATTTAGTGATGAGTAACGAGTCAGACTTAATTAATAATCTGCTAGTAAGGGAGCATCTTGAAAACAGTGACCCAAATATGATCGAGGTTGACATTCAATTTGAGAAGGAGAAAGATCACACGCAAACCAAGGTTTTAAACTTAAGTGCGGCTGACTTCGAAAGATTGAGATGCAAGCTGGACATGTTAAACTGGGATGAGCTGTTAACAGGCAAACCTACAGAAAAACAATGGGGGTATTCAAAGAAATATTTAGTACAACACAATATCAATACATTCTGCTACGGAGCAAAAGTACCACTTGTACAGTCAAGCAAACATGTGAGGTAAGACACGGTATAAAACTAAAGGAAGTGACTGACAGAAATGCCAAGAAAAGTGGTAATCCAACGGACTGGGTGAAATGTAGAAAGCAACAAAGAGACACAAAGAAAATATTAAGACCTGCGAAAAGGAATACAAAAAAAACCCTTGCATAATATAAAGGCTAAGAGTAAGAAAGTGGCTGGGAGATGTAGCGCCATTGAAGATAGACATAGATGATACAGTAATAGATAACCAGGTTATTGCACAGTCGCGTAAGACGATAAAATACCAGTGATAGAAGGGAAAGTAAAAATAAATCAAGGGGAGCAACTTATTGGATTCAATATTAGTTAAAAAAACGGCAATGGAGAAAATAATGGGACTTATTGGATAGACAAATCCCCAGGACCTGATGGTTTCCACCCCAGGATATTAAAAGAAGTAGGTGAAAAAATTACAGATGTGTTAGTAATAATCTTCCGAAGCTCTCTTGATTCAGGAATGGTACCATTGGATTGGAAAATTGCAAATGATCTCTCCATTATTGAAAGAGAGTGGGCGAGAGAAACCAGGTAACTACAGACCTGTCAGTCTAATGTCTGGCTAGAATCTATGATTAGGGACAGAGTGACTGAGCACTTGGACAAATATGAGCTGATCAGACACAGCCAACATGGACTAATCCAGTTGAATTTTTTGAGGAGGTCACTAATTAGTTAGACAGAGGAGTGTCTATGGATGTTGTCTATATGGAATTCCTATGGGCATTCGATAAGGTTCCACACAAAAGATTATTGTCCCTCAGAGATCTGTGCTGGGATCTCAACTTTTTACCATATTTATTAATGACTTGGATGAAAGAATAGAGAGCCGTATGTGTAAGTTTGAAGGTGACACTAAATTAGGAAGGACAGTATGTAGTACAGATGGGAGCAGTAGGTTGCAAAGGGACATTGGCAGACTAAGTGAGTGGGAAAAACTATGACAAATGGAGTTCAATGTAGACAAGTGTGAAGTCATCCAGTTTGGATCCAAGAAAGACAAATTGGAGTATTTACTAAATGGTGAGAAATTAGGAACTAGAGGAGCAGAGAGATTTGGGAGTCCATGTATACATATCATTTAAAGCTAGTGGACAGGTACAAAAAGTAATCAAAAAGGCTCATTGAATGTTGGCCTTTATCTCAGGGGCTGGTATACAAAGGGGTGGAAGTTATGCTGCCGTTATATAAAGCTCTGGTCAGACCCCACCTGGACACTGCGTTCAGTTCTGGGCATCGCACCTCAGGAAGGATATATTGGCCTTGGAGGGGGAGCAGCGCAGATTCACCAGAATGATACTAGGGTTTAGAGGGTTAAATTATGAGGACAGATTGCATAGACTAGGCTTGTATTCCCTTGAATATAGAAGATTAAAGGGGTGATCTGATCGAGGTGTTTAAAATGTTAAAAGGTTTCAATAGGCTAGATAGAGAGAAACTATTTCCTCTGGTGGGGGAGTCCAGAACAAGGGAGCATAATCATAAAATTAGAGCCAGGCTGTTCAGAGGTGATGTCAGGAAGCACTTCTTCACACAAAGGGGAGTAGAAATCTGGAACTCTCCCCCCCAAAAAGCTGTGGATGCTGGGGGTCAATTGATGCTTTCAAGACTGAGATCCATAGATTTTTGCTGGGAAAGGTATCAGGGGATATGGAGCCAAGGTGGGTAGATGGAATTGAGGTACAGATCAACCATGATCTAATTGAATGACTCGAAGGCCTCCTCCTATTCCTAATGTTGCTATGAGAACAGAACCGCCCCAGCGAGTGGAGGTGAAAACTCCAGTCTCCGAACACTCTGGGGTATTGGCATCCAATGGGAGCGCAGTGGCAACCTTTCATCGCATCCCATTGGTTCTTCTGGTAAGGAGTCGGGAGTCGGTCTACTGACTTGTCCGTGTAAAAAAAGGGATTTCATGACAGAAATGACCTGAGCTCGATCTGCTGCCCGTGAAAGAAATGAATCGACTTTTGTGCTGCTAGGCAACAGAAGAAGAGGGAATTTATATGCACTGGTACCTGCCACATCCAGTCGTAAATAGTGGTGGACCATTAAACAACTAACAGGAGGAGGAGGCTCCATGAACATCCCCATCCTTGACGATGGTGGAGCCCAGCACGTGAGTGCAAAAGACAAAGCTGAAGCATTCACAACTATCTTCAGCCAGAAGTGCCATCTTGGCCTACTCCAGAGGTCCCCACCATTACAGATCCCAGCCTTCAGACAATTTGATTCATTCCACGTGATACGGCAAAGGCCATGGGTCCCGACAACATCCTGGCTGTAGTGCTGATGCCCTGTACTCCAGAACTAGCTGCGCCTCTAGCCAAGCTGTTCCAGTACAGCTACAACACTGGCATCTACCCGGCAATGTGGAAAATTGCCCAGGTATGTCCTGTCCACAAAAAGCAGAACAAGTCCAATCCGGCCAATTACCACCTGATCAGTCTACTCTCAGTCATCAGCAAAGTCTTTCATTCTTTCGTATGGTAGTAGCAAAGCAAATCAAATGTCAATATCTAAGTCAGATATCCAGGCCAAAGCTTCCGGTGTAACAGTGTGGATATCTTGTAGGCTGCCTGCGAATTTCCCCTGATGTGCTCCAGGGTCTGATCGGGAGCTCCGCTGTTGCATGATCAGAATCTTCCATCTATGGCGAAGGTGGCAGCATCTACCATGACCGGTTCTGAGGTGGTTGATGGTTGTCCAGTTTTCGAGGAAGGTTTGATCCTTCAGGTTGTACTGTGGGGTCCTCTATAAAGAATCCATTCTGTATGTCACAATTCTTTCAAGCATTTCGCCATCAGTCATCAAGGCTGAGGGGAGATCGCTAAAGGGCTTCAGCGATGGTCCAAAATGGCCTTCTAGATTTGAGATGGGTTGGTGGTCGATTGTTCAAGTTGGCTTGTCTTTGCTGGTGTAGCGGTTGTATTCTCTGGAGACTGCATATTCACAGCATAGGTGTGGTGGTGCGATGTTTGCAAGCATGGGCAGCCAACGTGTTGGTGTCGATAAAAGCATACCGGTGATAATTCTCATAGTAGAATTCAGTTGGACATCAGCAGATTTGACATGCGGACTCGACAGCCATGCGGAGAGCAGTACTCCGCTGTAGAGTACACCAGGACGAGTGCTAGCATACAATGGGTTTGAGCGTCTGCTCCCCATGTGGATCTGGCGAATTCTGGATCAAGTTGACCCTACTCTTCAGTTTCTTCCCAAGGTTCTGGAGATGTTGGGCAGGATTCTCACTGGGCTGTGGAGTCGGGATTGGAGGCGTGGGGGTTAAAATCCCGAAATCAGGGGTCCCGACCCCATCCCGCACCCAAACCCGCCTCCGTGCCAGTTTCAAAGGAGGCAGGTACCCGCCCCACACTGGGATCCGCCTACCCGAGGCGGGAAGGGATTAGTGCCAATTAATTTTAAGCCTAATCCCTATTTTTAAGGTTGAAGTGTGGGATTCCCGACGGCTCCAAACCATGCCAAGTTAGAGGAGGTGGGCCGTCGGGTTGAAAGACTTGGAGGGGTCGAGATGTCGGTGTTCAGGTGAGTGATGTGTGCATGAGTGCATAGGTAAGTGTGTTTGGTGTGTCTAAAGTGATTAAGGAAGTTTAAATTACCTTTTCAGCCTTCCTTCCTTACTTTAGGTCCCGGGAGTCCCTCATCTCACCGGCACAGAAAGCAGAATGGCTGCGAACTGTCAAAAGTGACAACCTTCAGCTTACTGTGCATGAGAGATTTCTAACTGAGTCTGTGGAGAAGGACTCAGGTTAGAAGTAAGACTGTCAGTGTTTGACAGCTTCAAGCAGCTGTGAAACACTGATATTTCATCTGTCAAAACCTCTTGACAGATGAAATTTCAGTCTGTGACGTCACCTGTTGCCAGGTGGCCCTTAATTGGCCTGCTGAGCCCGCTGGGTGGGCTCAACAAGGTCAATCAAGTTAAAATCACATGGATTGGCTGCATCTCGATGGAGGCGGGACTACAACCCCAAAAGTTGTAGTCCTGCCTCCTACCCGACTCCTGAATGAAAATCCTGCCTGGTGTCTATATGACAGGGTGCGAACAAGCATGACTCCTAAATAGGAGGATTTTTGGCATGGTTTACCCCTGCGCCGCAAAAGGAGACTTTCATAGCTTGGTTTGCTTGATGGGTGTTGAGGTGGAATGTCGAGGTGACGGTCTTTTGCAGGTTTGGCCGAAGTCAACATTGGCGGAAGTATGCCTCCATCCTTTGTAAATCACTGGTCTGGCTCTCCTCAGTGATGGACAGATTCATGTTCTGTGTGGCCAAGGCAATATCATCAGTGTATACGAACTTGCGGGACTCTGTTTCAGGCCGGTCACTGGTGTAAACGTTGAATAACATGGGTGATGGAAGGAGTTATCAACAGTGCTATCAAGCTTACTCACTAACAACCTGTTCACTGGTGCTCAGTTTGCAAGATAGAGGTCGAGAAAGAGATAGATAGAGAGCGAGATAGCTAGATAGACTGATAGAGATAGACAGATAGATAGATAGATAGATAGATAGATAGATAGATAGATAGATAGATAGATAGATAGATAGATAGACAGGCAGACAGACAGATAGACAAGTAGACAGATAGTGCTATCCAGCAGCACTTAATCACCAATAACTTTCTCATCAATGCTCAATTTGAGAGATAGATATATAGATAGATAGATAGATAGAGAGCGAGAGAGAGAGAGAGAGAGAGAGAGAGAGATAGATAGATAGATAGATAGATAGATAGATATATAGATAGATAGATAGAGAGCGAGAGAGAGCGAGAGAGAGAGAGAGAGAGAGAGAGAGAGAGATAGATAGATAGATAGATAGATAGATAGACAGGCAGACAGACAGATAGACAAGTAGACAGATAGTGCTATCCAGCAGCACTTAATCACCAATAACTTTCTCATCAATGCTCAATTTGAGAGATAGATATATAGATAGATAGATAGATAGAGAGCGAGAGAGAGAGAGAGAGAGAGAGAGAGAGAGATAGATAGATAGATAGATAGATAGATAGATAGATAGATAGATAGATAGATAGATAGATAGAGAGCGAGAGAGAGAGAGAGAGAGAGAGAGAGAGAGATAGATAGATAGATAGATAGATAGATAGATAGATAGATAGATAGATAGATAGATAGATAGAGAGAGAGAGAGAGAGAGAGAGAGAGAGAGAGAGAGAGAGAGATAGATAGATAGATAGATAGATAGATAGATAGATAGATAGATAGATAGAGAGAGAGAGAGAGAGAGAGAGAGAGAGAGAGAGAGAGAGAGAGAGAGATAGATAGATAGATAGATAGATAGATAGATAGATAGTGAGATCAAGCAGCACTTACTCATCAATAACCTGCTCAACGATGCTCAGTTTGCACGATACAGAGACGGCTATAAACAGATAGAAATGGAGAGGTAGGCAGATTAAGCCATTCTAACTGTAGTGAGCAGGCTTGCACTCTTGCCCTCCTCACTGTGCCAGGGTTTCTTTCAGAAGCAGGTTGACCTGCTGTGGATTTCCAGAACATTCAGTTTTTATTTCTTTCATGTAAAATCAGTCAGGAAAAGATTGTACTGAAGTTGCCCTTATCAGCGTCTTCCTGTGAGACAGGGTGTGTGACTGGCCTAAGATAATGGGCCAGATTTTGCTGTAGCAGGGCATCAAACTGTGTCTGCCATTAGTTCAACTTGCTCCTGCACCCTTCAGCTCAAAAATGTTTTGCCCATAAAGTTGGTGAAAGTGCGAGCTGATAATGGCGCAGCGAGGGAAACAGGGCATCTGGGACCTGAGTGAACAGGGCAACCAACAGGCTACCTCCTTACCCAATGGAATTTAAGGGTTGGGAAAGAAACAGTGGAAGGCCTGAGAAGGAGGGTGAATTAGAGTGGGTGAATTCAATGTCAAATCAGGTACAGAAAAAGAAATAAAGAGAAATAAAGATTGGATTAAAAGAGAGAGGAAAAAATACAGAAAGGAAAAGTAAGGAAAAAATATTGGCCCATAATTTGCGGTCAGCGGCGAAGCGATGGCATGGCCTGTGGCGGAGCAATGAATGGCTGACCGCAATTTCAGGATCTCCGTGTTTAGGTGCGCATGTGCTAAATCCTGGCATTACGGTCAGTTTCAGAAGGGTAATGATAGCAAGCAGTGACAGTTCGCCGTCATTACCACCGCAAAATCCAGGCCATTAAATTTAAAATTTGACATTTTAAAATATCCCCGAATAATTCAAAACCTGAAGGAATGAGACTCCACACTTGTAATAGTTAATTTTCAGTGCCAGAGAGGCTGATTGGCAGTAATTAACAATTATGACCATAATTTTGACAGCAAAATCTGGCCCAATGTTTTTTGCCCATTAAACTTCTACAGCTAAATACCGAGCTCCTTTAAGGACATTTTCAGGTGGGGGAGGGGAAATGAGCCACTGCACCTGCTCATGGAGCCTGTACACTATTTCTCTAGAGAGAGTTCCAGTAATTTGCATCTTATTTGAATTTGTTGCCCCGTGCTCTAATCTAAGTTCACTCTTGTTCCCTGCAGCAGTGAGCAGGAATGTTAAGGATCGTGAGATGAATCTGAATAGTTAAATGGTTGATCAGCAATCACGTTAGTTATGTAACATCGTTCTAATTTCTTGGCTTCTTGTGGGTGTGCTGGCTGAACAGTTTGTCCTGAAAGATTAGCTGCACAGGCTCCTTGCTCAATCCTCATTCTCTCTCAGAATCAACATTGTGTATAAGGTTTGAGAGAGTCCTTCTAACACTTAAAACCTCAAACTTTCACTTTGCCCACCAAAATAGTTGCTTCTATTTAATTGCTGTCTCCTTATTACCATACATCACCATCCCACACTCTTTATCTTGGAGGGAAGATGCAAATGGATCCCATCAAACACTCCCAGGGCAGGTACAGCACGGGTTAGATACAGAGTAAAGCTCCCTCTACACTGTCCCATCAAACACTCCCAGGGCAGGTACAGCATGGGTTAGATACAGAGTAAAGCTCCCTCTACATTGTCCCATCAAACACTCCCAGAGCAGGTACAGCATGGGTTAGATACAGAGTAAAGCTCCCTATACTAATAGGTTCCGGGATGGGCACTGGTGGCATTAAAATCATAGAATCGTAGAACCAGAGAATGGTTACAGCACAGAAGGAGGCAATTCGGCCCGTCGAGCCCGTGCCGGCTCTCTGCACGAGCACCACAGCTAGTCCCACTCCCCTGGCCCTTTCCCCGTAGCCCTGCAAATGTTTTTCCTTCAGGTACTTATCCAATTCCCTTTTGAAAACCACGATTCAATATGCCTCCAACACCCTTTCAGGCAGTGCATTCCAGATCCTAACCACTCGCTGCGTGAAAAAGTTTTTCCTCATGTCGCTTTTGGTTATTTTGCAATCTCCTCACTCCACACACTGTTAGGATGGTGAGCGACTTGGCGGGGAATTTGAAGGTGATGGTGTTCCCGTGCACCTGCTTTCCTGTCCTCCGAAAGAAAGAAAAGCTTGCATTTATATAGGACCTTTCACAACCACAGGATGCCCCAAAGTGCTTTACAACCAATTAAGCACTTTTTGAAGTGTAGTCACTGTTGTAATCACAGAATCACAGAAACCCCACAATGCAGATAGAGGCCATTTCAGCCCATCGAGCCTGCACCGACACATATCCCACCCGATCCCCATAACCCCTGCACCAACACATATCCCACCCTATCCCCGTAACCCCATAACCCCATGTATTTAATCCCCCTAACACTAAGGGTCAATTTATCATAGCCAATCAACCTAACCCGCACATCTTTGGACTGGGGGAGGAAACCGGAGCACCCGGAGGAAACCCACGCAAACACAGGGAGAATGTGCAAACTCCACACAGACAGTCACCCGAGGCCGGATTTGAACCCGGGTCCCTGGCGCTGTGAGGCAACAGTGCTAACCACTATGCCACCGTGCTGCCCTTCTGTAGGAAACACAGCAGCCAAATTGTGCACAGCAAGTTCCCAGTAACAGCAATGTGATAATGACCATTTGGAGAGCCCAGCAGCCCTAGAGTACAGAGCTGGACGCCCGTGTCAGTGAAAAAAGGTTTCAATGATAACTTTCAAATGAGAAATGGATAAATACTTGAAGGGGAAAGATTTGAAGGGCTATGCGGATTGAGCAGGGGAATGGGACTAATTGGATAGTTCTACCAAACCGCCGGCATGGGCATGATGGGCAGAATTGCCTCATTCTGCACTGTAGGATTCTATGTCTATGACTCACTCGGGTTCCCACAGCACTGAACTGGAAGGGGATGGGATGGGAGTCAGAATCACAAGAAAAGTCCCTCAACGGGCACTGCAGACCAGGCTGCGACGTCCCTGTTGTGTCTGAGTATTTGCCAAGAACATCGTATAATTGCTCTTTATTTTTCAGAGCTGCTGTGAATGTTCATCGCAGCAAGTGGTGAGGTGGCGTGACTGAACACGTAGCCAGTCCTCAGTTTGTCTGTTCAATTTTTTTCTCCTGTGTGAATTTTCTGCTCATCACGTGAGGGCTTTTGACTGGGGAATGAAACAAGGTTAGATACAGGGTAAAGCTCCCTCTAGACTGCCCCATCAAACACTCCCACGGCAAGTACAGCACGGGTTAGATACAGAGTAAAGCTCCCTCTACACTGTCCCATCAAACACTCCCAGGGCAGGTACAGCACGGGTTAGATACAGAGTAAAGCTCCCTCTACACTGTCCCATCAAACACTCCCAGGGCAGGTACAGCACGTGTTAGAAACAGAGTAAAGCTCCCTCTACATTGTCCCATCAAATACCCCCAGGGCAGGTACAGCACGGGTTATATACAGGGTAAAGCTCCCTCTAGACTGCCCCATCAAACACTCCCAGGGCAGGTACAGCACGGGTTAGATAGAGAGTAAAGCTCCCTCTACATTGCCCCATCAAATACCCCCAGGGCAGGTACAGCACGGGTTATATACAGGGTAAAGCTCCCTCTAGACTGCCCCATCAAACACTCCCAGGGCAGGTACAGCACGGGTTAGATACAGAGTAAAGCTCCCTCTACACTGCCCCATCAAACACTCCCAGGGCAGTCTCAGCACGGGTTAGATAAAGAGTAAAGCTCCCTTTACATTGCACCATCAAACACTCCCAGGGCAGATACAGCATGGATTAGATACAGAGTAAAGCTCCCTCTACACTGTCCCATCAAAAACTCCCAGGGCAGGTACTGCACGGGTTAGATACAGAGTAAAGCTTCCTCTACACTGCCCCATCAAACACTCCCAGGGCAGGTACAGCACGGATTAGATACAGAGTAAAGCTCCCTCTATGCTGTCCCATCAAACACTCCCAGGGCAGGGACAGCACGGGATGGATACAGAGTAAAGCTCCCTCTACACTGTCCCATCAAACATTCCCAGGGCAGGTACAGCATGGGTTAGATACAGAGGTAAAGCTCCCTTTACACTGCCCCATCAAACAAACAAAGAACAGCTCAGCAAGTCTTTGTTTCAGGGCCTATAATAACAGGCTTTGAAGTGTGATTTTGCACTGAGTGCGATTTTCAACAGAGTGCTGAGAGTTGGGTGAGTCAGGGAGTTAGGCGAGGCAAGGCCTCAGAGCTTCGGCGGGTGCTTCACCGGCAGAGCGGGCCTACAAAGGGCTCCAGAGACCAGGTAAGGCTTACTTTACTGGTGGTAATGAACTAAGTTAACCTAAATTGATTAAAGGGGTAGGCCATGCCAGGAGAGCCCAGCCCTGTGATGTGCTCCTCTTGCTCTATGTGGGAATTCAGGGACGCTGCCAGTGTCCCTGACCAACACGTGTGCCAGAAATGCATCCAGCTGCAGCTACTAACGGGCCGTCTTGCGGCGCTGGAGCTGCGGGTGGATGGGTTGTGGAGCATTCACGATGCTGTGAGAGTCGCGAATTACTCGTACAGTGAGTTGGTCACACCGCAGGGTAGGGCTGCACAGGCAGAAGGGAAATGGGTGACCACCAAGCGGAACAATAGAAGCAGGCAGGTAGTGCAGGAGACCCCTGTGGCCATCCCCCTTTCAACCAGGTATACCGCTTTGGATACTGTTGAGGGGATGACTTACCAGAGGAAGGCAGCAGCAGCCAACTTCCTGGCACTGGGGGTGCTCCTGCTGCCCAGGAAGGGATGAAAAACAGTGGGAGAGCAATAGTGGTAGGGGATTCTATAGTAAGGGGAACAGATAGGCGTTTCTGTGGCCGTAGACGTGAATCCAGGATGGTTTGTTGCCTCCCTGGTGGCAGGGTCAAGGATGTCACTGAGCGGCTGCAGGGCATTCTGGAGGGGGAGGGCGAACAGCCAGAGGTCGTGGTCCACATTGGTACCAATGACATAGGTAAAAAGAGGGATGAGGTCCTGCAGCAAGAATTTAGGGAGCTAAGTAGAAGATTAAAGAGCAGGACCTCAAAGGTTGTAATCTCTGTATTACTCCCGGTGCCACGTGCCAGTGAGTATAGGAATAGGAAGATAGAACAGATGAATGCGTGGCTAAAGAGTTGGTGCAGGAGGGAGGGCTTTAGTTTCCTGGATCACTGGGTCTGCTTCTGGGAAAGGTGGGACTTGTACAAGTCGGACGGTTTACACCTGAACCAGAGGGGGACCAATAACCTTGCGGGGAGGTTTGCTAGCACTGTTGGGGGGGGGTTTAAACTAACTTGGCAGGGGGATGGGATACAGAGTGGAGCTATAGTAGGGGGTGATTTACAGCCAAATACGGAGGAAAAAACAAGTCAGCTGGGAAGGCAAAGCAAATATGTGAAAGCAAAAGGGAATATGGCAAGGCTGGAAGGCATTTATTTTAATGCAAGGAGTCTTGCAAATAAGGTGGATGAACTGAAGTTGTTGTTGAACACATGGGAGTACGATATTGTTGCTATCACGGAGACATGGTTGAGGGAGGGTCAGGACTGGCAGCTCAATATTCCGGGGTATAGAATCTTCAGGCGAGACAGAGGGGGGTGTAAAAGGGGAGGGGGTGTTGCAATATTAATTAAGGAGTCAATTACTGCTGTAAGGAGGGATGATATATTAGCGGGTTCCTCTAATGAGGCCATATGGGTAGAACTTAAAAACAAAAAGGGGGCAAGCACTTTGCTGGGAGTGTACTATAGGCCCCCAAACAGTCAGGGGGAGATAGAGGAACAGATATGTAGGCAAATCTCAGAGAAGTGCAAAAATAATAGGGTAATAATAGTGGGGGATTTCAACTTCCCCAATATTAATTGGGATAGTCAGAGTGTGAAAGGCTTAGAGGGTGCAGAATTCTTAAAGTGCATCCAGGAGAGCTTTTTGAGCCAGCGTGTAGAAAGTCCTACAAGAGAGGGGGTGGTACTGAACCTAATTCTAGGGAATGTAGCCGGGCAAGTGGTGGAAGTGTCAGTAGGAGAGCATTTTGGCGACAGTGACCATAATTCGGTGAGATTTAAGGTGGTCATGGAAAAAGACAAAGACGGCCCGGAAATAAGGGTTCTAAATTGGGGGAAGGCCGATTTTAATATGATAAGGCAGGATCTGGACAAAGTGGACTGGGAGCAGCTACTTATAGGAAAATCCACATCAAAGCAGTGGGAGACTTTCAGAAGGGAAATAGAGAGAGTACAACGCCAACATGTTCCCGTAAAGGGCAAAGGTGGCACCAACAAGCAAAGGGAACCTTGGATGACAAGGGATATACAAAAATGCATTAGGAAAAAAAGGGGGGCTTTTGGCAGTTACAAAAGACTAAAGACGGAGGAAGCCCTAGAGGAGTATAAAAAGTGCAGGGGCATACTTAAAAATGAAATTAGGAGAGCGAGGAGGGGCCATGAAATAACACTGGCGAGCAAAATAAAGGAAAATCCTAAGATGTTTTATAAGTATATTAAGGGCAAGAGGATAACCAGGGAAAGGGTAGGGCCCATTAGGGACCAAAGTGGCAATCTGTGTGTAGAGCCAGATGATGTAGGCGGGGTTTTAAATGAATTTTTTGCATCTGTGTCAACTATGGAGGAAGACGATGTAGACATAGAAATCGGGCAAGGGGACTGTGATATACTTGAACATATTAGCATCGAGAGGGAGGAGGTACTAGTGGTTTTAGCAGGCCAAAAAGTGGATAAATCCCCAGGCCCGGACGAGATGTATCCCAGGCTGCTGTGTGAGGCAAAGGAGGAGATTGCAGGGGCTATGACAGAAATTTTCAAAACCTCTCTGGCCACAGGGGATGTACCAGAGGACTGGAGAACAGCTAACGTAGTACCATTATTCAAGAAGGGTAGCAGGGATAAACCAGGGAATTACAGGCCAGTGAGCCTAACATCTGTGGTAGGGAAATTATTGGAAAAAATTCTGAGGGACAAAATTAGTCTCCACTTGGAGAGGCAAGGATTAATCGGGGATAGTCAGCATGGCTTTGTCAAGGGTAAATCATGTCTGACCAATCTGATTGAATTTTTCGAGGGGGTGACTAGGTGTGTGGATGAGGGAAATGCTGTGGATGTGGTATACATGGACTTCAGTAAGGCTTTTGACAAAGTCCCGCATCGGAGGCTGGTCAAGAATGTAAGAGCCCATGGGATCCAGGGTGCCTTGGCACATTGGATCCTAAACTGGCTGAGTGGCAGGAGGCAGAGGGTGATGGTCGAAGGTTGCTTTTGTGACTGGAAGCCTGTGTCCAGTGGGGTACCTCAGGGATCGGTGCTGGGTCCCTTGCTGTTTGTGATCTACATAAATGATTTGGATGAGAATGTAAAAGGTATGATCAGTAAGTTCGCAGATGACACGAAAATTGGTGGGGTGGTAAATTGTGAGGAGGAAAGCCTCAGGCTACAGGACGATATAAACGGGTTGGTCAGATGGGCGGAAAAGTGGCAAATGGAATTTAACCCTGAAAAGTGCGAGGTGATGCATTTTGGATGGACAAATATTGCAAGGGAATACACAATGGGCCAGAAATTCCAGAACGGGGCTTGCAGCGCGTGCAAGCCCCGTATTTGCACTTACCCCGCGCTCCTGCCGATCAGCTCCAGGGACGCCTGCACTTGCAGAAACTGAAAGAAGAATCCCGGGCAGCGTATGACGTCACGCCGCCCAGGAGTGCAGCCAGCACGGAGCCAGGAGCGTGCAGTGTAAGTGAGACACGCCCCTTGAGGTCTCAGTTTCACTGGACACGCCCCCAATGTTTCTGTCAAGCTGCTTTGCTTTTTTACATGCAAAGCAGCAGTTTAAATAGGTTTTTGGAAGTTTTTTGAAGATTTTGGTAACTTTTATAAACTTTTTTAAATGTTTACATTATTTTGAGTAATCTGAGTAGTTTTAAAGAGAATTAAAGCAATTTAAAGACTTTTAAAAGCCCTAAAAGAATTTTTTAAATTCCATTTATTTATTTAGCAATGTCGTCGTCATACGTGTCTTCACACTGTTCCCTTTGGGGAACTGTATGAAGTGGTGGAAGGATTTATGGCCGTGATTAACGCTCATTCCGTGACCGTAACCATCTTTGAACCAGCCATTAGGACGATTAGTCCTATGGCGGGAGGGTTTTACGGGCTCCCACAAGCTATACAAGGAGGGGGGGCCACCCACACCCATGGACGCAAATATCCCACTGGATGTCAACCCAGAATTTAGAGCTGGAGCTCCGACTCCACTTGCCGGGACTGTCTGGAGCGGGGTTCGAAACCCTACCCTGATCTGGCCCAGCAGCGGGGATCCTACCACTATGGCAAAGGCCCAATCCGATTAGCAACGTGAAATGGCAGCATAGGGCTCCAGTCACGGGGAGGGAAAAGGCGCAGGAAACGTATGGGTGTCACCTTTTGTGCGGAGTGGGCCTTTTGCGTAGCAGTAAGCATCCCCGCCGCTGGGCCAGAAGGAGTAGGGTTTTGAACCCCACTCCAGACAGTCCCGGCAAGTGGAGTCGGAGCTCCAACTTTAAATTCTGGGTGGACATCCAGCGGGACACTTGCGTCCGTGGGTGTTGGTGCCCCCCCCCCCTCAGATGGGTTGTGGGAGCCCGTAAAACCCTCCCGCCATAGGACTAACCACCCTAATGGCTGGTTCAAAGATGGTTACGGTCACGGAATGAGCGTTAATCACGGCCATAAATCCTTCCACCACTTCATACAGTTCCCCAAAGGGAACAGTGTGAGGATACGTCCGATGATGACCTCTTGCGCAATGCACCTCCTTGGACCCTCAGTCGCAGATGCGAGGGGGCAAGTCGTGCAATTGTTAAATTTTTTATTTTATTGACATGTAAAATGTTGGCCCAATAATTCCCTTCCAAATATGCTAGTACGGTCGGGGTACTTACGCATCTGGCCGGATGAAATGCCGGTTTTCAGCATGCACAGTGCATGTGGGGAAAACCGGCATTTCCTGTCCTCTGAACGAAGGGGTTCAGAGGCAGAACGCGTGCGACTGCACAGGCAGCGCGTGCGCAGTATAATTCGCCGCTTTCATTAATGCTTTCAGTGAGGTCCAGCCATTACAACTTACACATGAAAAAAGCATGGGTACAGTTGCTACAGAGGCTGTGGAGGAAGATATTTCTTATCGTGGAGCTTCTGAAAGTATGTATGTCTGTATATATTCCTTTGCGTGTTATGTATATATTCCTTTACTTATGTGTATGAATGTATTATTTAATTATGACTTTCAGAGAAAGTAACTTATTGGAAAATCATAATTAAAAACATACATTCATACACATTAGTAAAGGAATATAAAACATACATACATATACGTAAAGGAATATATGTGGACATACATACATAACTCATTCTCACATTCCATTCACACAGCCACAATTGCTCCTTCTACCTACCGTTCTGAAAACCCTTTTAAAAAAAAAATTTAAACTTTTAAACTTGCTTAAAATTTCTTAAAATAACTTCCCTCCCTTTCCCAAACAAAAATATTGCATTTCAAAAGCTCCACGATAAAATATATCTTCCTCCGCAGCCAATGAACAACTTTACACTTGCTTTTTTCAAGTGTAACTTCTAAGGACTTAACCTCACGGATTTCATGAATGAAATCCACGAAGTTCACTGCGCAAGCGCTGCCTGTGCAGTCGCACACGCTCGAGGTCTGGAAATGCCGGCGTTCCCCGCATGCGCTGTTCATGCTGAACGCCGGCATTTCCAACGGCCAGAAGCGTGAGTAAGCCGACCGTACTCACGCTTCTGGCCTGGAATTTCTGGCCCAATGAGTGGTAGGGCCCTAGGAAGCACAGAGGGTCAGAGGGACCTTGGTGTACATGTACATAGATCCCTGAAGGCAGCGGATCAGGTAGATAAGGTGGTTAAAAAGGCATATGGGATACTTGCCTTCATTAGCCGAGGCATAGAATATAAGAGCAGGGAGGTTATGATGGAGCTGTACAAAACGCTGGTAAGGCCACAGCTGGAGTACTGTGTGCAGTTCTGGTCGCCTCGCTATAGGAAGGATGTGATTGCTTTGGAGAGGGTGCAGAGAAGATTCATCAGGATGTTACCTGGGATGGAGCGCCTCAGCTATGAAGAAAGACTAAACAGGCTGGGGTTGTTTTCCTTGGAGCAAAGAAGGCTGAGGTGGGACCTGATTGAGGTGTACAAAATGATGAGGGGCATAGATAGGGTAGATAAAGAGGAACTTTTCCCCTTAGTAGGGGGGTCAATAACAAGGGGGCATAGATTCAAGGTAAGGGGCAGGAGGTTTAGAGGGGATTTGAGGAGGAACTTTTTCACCCAGAGGGTGGTTGGAGTCTGGAACTCACTGCCTGAAAGGGTGGTAGAGGCAGGAACCCTCACAACATTCAAGAAGCATTTGGATGAGCACTTGAAATGCCATTGCATACAAGGCTATGGACCAAATGCTGGAAAATGGGATTAGATCAGACAGGGCTTGATGGACGGCGCAGACACGATGGGCCGAAGGGCCTCTTTCTGTGCTGTATAACTCTATGACGCTATGACTCTATGAGGTACAGCACGGGTCAGATACAGAGTAAAGCTCGCTCTATGCTGTCCCATCAAACACTGCGAGGGCAGGTACTGTATGGGTTAGATACAGAGTAAAGCTCACTCTACACTGTCCCGTCCAACACTCCCAGGACAGGTACAGCACAGGTTAGAAACAGAGTAAGGCTCCCTCTACACCATCCCATCAAACACTCCCAGGGCAGGCTCAGAACATGTTTCATACAGAGTAAAGCTCCCCCTAATCTGCCCCATCATACTCTCCCAGGGCAGGCGCAGCACGGTTTAGATACAGAGTAAAGCACACTCTACACTGCCCCATCAAAAATTCCCAGGGCAGGTACAGCACAGATTAGATACAGAGTAAAGCTCCCCCTACACTGTCCCATCAAACACTCCCAGGGCAGGTACTGCACAGGTTAGATACAGAGTAAAGCTCCCTCTAAACTATCCCATCAAACACTCCCAGGGCAGGCTCAGAACGTGTTAGATACAGAGTAAAGCTCTCTCTGCACTGCCCAATCAAACACTCCCAGAGCAGGCACAGCACAGATTAGAAACAGAGTAAAGCTCCCTCTACACTGTCCCATGAAACACTCCCAGGGCAGGTACAGCATGGGTTAGATACAGAGTAAAGCTCCCTCTACACTTTCCTATCAAACACTCCCAGGGCAAGTACAGCACTGGATAGATGCAGGGTAAAGCTGCCTCTACACTGTCCCATCAAATATTGCCAGGGCAGGAACAGCACTGGATAGATGCAGAGTAAAGCTCCCTCTACACTGTCCAATAAAACACTCCCAGGGCAGGTAAACCACGGGTTAGATACAGAGCAAAGCTCCCACTACACTGCGCCATCAAACACTCCCAGGGCAGGCTCAGCATGGGTTAGATACAGAGTAAAGCTCCCTCTACACTGTTCCATCAAATACTCCCAGGGCAGGCTCAGTACGGGTTAGATACAGAGTAAAGCTCCCTCTACGCTGTCCCATCAAACATTCCCAGGGCAGGTACAGCACGGGTTAGGTACAGAGTAAAGCATCCTCTACATTTTCCCATCAAACACTCCCAGGGCAGGTACAGCACGGGTTAGATACAGGGTAAAGTTCCCTCTACCCTGCCCCATCAAACACTCCCAGGACAGGTACAGCATGGGTTAGATACAGAGTAAAGCTCCCTCTACACTGTCCCGTCAAACACTCCCAGGGCAGGTACAGCATGGGTTAGATACAGAGTAAAGCTACCTCTACGCTGCCCCATCAAACACTCCGATGGTTGGTACAGCACGGGTTAGATACAGAGTAAAGCTCCCTCTACATTATCTCATCAAAGACTCCCAGGGCAGGTACAATATGGGTTAGATACAGAATAAAGCTCGCTCTACACTGTCCCATCAAATATTCCCAGGGCATGTACAGCATGGGTTAGATACAGACAAAAGCTCTCTCTACATTGCCCAATCAAACACTCCCAGGGCAGGCACAGCACGGATAAGATACAGAGTAAAGCTCCCTCTACACTGTCCCATCAAACACTCCCAGGGCAGGTACAGCATGGTTTAGATACAGAGTAAAGCTCCCTCTACACTTTCCTATCAAACACTCCCAGGGCAAGTACAGCACTGGATAGATACAGAGTAAAGCTCCCTCTACACTGTCCCATCAAATATTGCCAGGGCAGGAACAGCACTGGATAGATGCAGAGTAAATCTCCCTCTACACTGTCCAATCAAACGCTCCCAGGGCAGATAGCGCACGGGTTAGATACAGAGTAAAGCTCCCACTGCACTGCGCTATCAAACACAGCCAGGGCAGGCTCAGTACGGGTTAGATACAGAGTAAAGCTCCCTCTACACCGTCCCATCAAATACTCCCAGGGCAGGCTCAGTACGGGTTAGATACAGAGTAAAGCTCCCTCTACACTGCCCCATCAAACATTCACAGGGCAGGTACAGCACGGGTTAGGTACAGAGTAAAGCATCCTCTACATTTTCCCATCCAACACTCCCAGGGCAGGTACAGCACAGGTTAGATACAGAGTAAAGTTCCCCCTACCCCGCCACATCAAACACTCCCAGGACAGGTACAGCACGGGTTAGATACAGAGTAAAGCTCCCTCTACACTGTCCCATCAAACACTCCCAGGGCAGGTACAGCATGGGTTAGATACAGAGTAAAGCTTCCTCTACGCTGCCCCATCAAACACTCCGAGGGTTGGTACAGCACGGGTTAGATACAGAGTAAAGCTCCCTCTACATTGTCTCATCAAAGACTCCCAGGGCAGGTACAATATGTGTTAGATACAGAATAAAGCTCGCTCTACACTGTCCCATCAAACATTCCCAGGGCTTGTACAGCATGGGTTAGATACAGACAAAAGCTCCCTATACACTGTCCAATCAAACACTCCCAGGGCAGGTACCGCACGGGTTAGATACAGAGTAAATCTCCCACTACACTGCCCCATCAAACACCCCCAGGACAGGCTCAGTACAGGTTAGATACAGAGTGAAGCTCCGTCTACACTGTCGCATCAAACATTTCCAGGAAAGGTACAGCACGGGTTAGATACAGAGCAAAGCTCACTCTACACTGTCCCATCAAACACTCCCAGGGCAGGTACTGCACGAGCTAGATACAGAGTAAAGCTCCATCTACACTGTCCCATCAAACACACCCAGGGCAGGTGCAGCACGGGTTAGCTACAGAGTAAAGCTCCCACTACGCTGTTCAATCAAACACTCCCAGGGCAGGTACAGCACGGATTACATACAGAGTAAGTCTCCCTCTATGCTGTCCCATCAAACACTCCCAGGGCAGGTACAGCACGGGATGGATACAGCGTAATGCTCCCTCTACACTGTCCCATCAAACATTCCCAGGGCAGGTACAGCATGGGTTAGATACAGAGTAAAGCTCCCTCTACACTGTCCCATCAAACACTCCCAGGGCAGGTACAGCATGGGTTAGATACAGAGTAAAGCTCCCTCTACACTTTCCTATCAAACACTCCCAGGGCAAGTACAGCACTGGATAGATACAGAGTAAAGCTCCCTCCAGACTGTCCCATCAAATATTGCCAGGGCAGGAACAGCACTGGATAGATGCAGAGTAAAGCTCCCTCTACACTGTCCAATCAAACACTCCCAGGGCAGGTAGCGCACGGGTTAGATACAGAGTAAAGCTTCCACTGCACTGCGCCATCAAACACAACCAGGGCAGGCTCAGTACGGGTTCGATACAGAGTAAAACTCCCTCTACACTGTCCCATCAAATACTCCCAGGGCAGGCTCAGTACGGGTTAGATACAGAGTAAAGCTCCCTCTACACTGCCCCATCAAACATTCCCGGGGCAGGTACAGCACGGGTCAGGTACAGAGTAAAGCATCCTCTACATTTTCCCATCAAACACTCCCAGGGCAGGTACAGCACGGGTTAGATACAGGTTAAAGCTCCCTCTACACTGCCCCATCAAACAATCAAAGGACAGGTACAGCACGGGTTAGATACAGAGTAAAGCTCTCTCTACACTGCCCAATCAAACACTCCCAGGGCAGGCACAGCACGGATAAGATACAGAGTAAAGCTCCCTCTACACAGTCCCATCAAACACTCCCAGGGCAGGTACAGCATGGTTTAGATACAGAGTGAAGCTCCCTCTACACTTTCCTATCAAACACTCCCAGGGCAAGTACAGCACTGGATAGATACAGAGTAAAGCTCACTCTACACTGTCCCATCAAACATTCCCAGGGCAGGTACAGCACGTGTTAGGTACAGAGTAAAGCATCCTGTACATTTTCCCATCAAACACTCCCAGGGCTGGTACAGCACAGGTTAGATACAGAGTAAAGCTCCCTCTACATTTTCCCATCAAACACTCCTAGGGCAGGTACAGCACGGGTTTGATACAGAGTAAAGTTCCCTCTACACTGCCCCGTCAAACACTCCCAGGGCAGGTACAGCATGGGTTAGATACAGAGTAAAGCTCCCTCTACGCTGCCCCATCAAACACTCCGAAGGTTGGTACAGCACGGGTTAGATACAGAGTAAAGCTCCCTCTACATTGTCTCATCAAAGACACCCAGGGCAGGTACAACATTGGTTAGATACAGAATAAAGCTCGCTCTACACTGTCCCATCAAACATTCCCAGGGCATGTACAGCATGGGTTAGATACAGACAAAAGCTCCCTCTATACTGTCCAATCAAACACTCCCAGGGCAGGTACCGCACGGGTTAGATACAGAGTAAATCTCCCACTGCACTGCCCCATCAAACACTCCCAGGACAGGCTCAGTACAGGTTAGATATAGAGTAAAGCTCACTCTACACTGTCGCATCAAACATTCCCAGGAAAGGTACAGCACGGGTTAGATACAGAGTAAAGCTCCTTCTGCACTGCCCCATCAAACACTCCCAGGGCAGATGCAGCACAGGTTAGATACAGAGTAAAGTTCCCTTTACACTGTCCCATTAAACACTCCCAGGGCTGCTACAGCACCCGTTAGATACAGAGTAAAGCTCCCTCTGCACTGCCCCATCAAACTCTCCCAGGACAGGTACAGCACAGGTTAGATACAGAGTAAAGGTCCCTCTACATTGTCCCATCAAACACTCCCAGGGCGGGTACAGCACAGATTAGATACAGAGTAAAGCTCCATCTAAACTGCCCCATCAAACACTCCCAGGACAGGTACAGCACGGGTTAGATACAGAGTATAGCACCCTCTACATTGTCCCATCAAACACTCCCAGGGCTGGTACAGCACGGGTTAGTTACAGAGTAAAGGTCCATCTACACTCTCCCATCAAACACTCCCAGGGCAGGTACTGCCCGGGTTAGATACAGGGTAAAACTCCCTCTACACTGTCCCATCAAACACTCCCAGGGCAGGTACAGCACGGATTAGACACAGAGTAAATCTCCCTCTGCACTGCTCCATCAAACACTCCCAGGGCAGATACAGCATGGTTTAGATACAGTGTAAAGCTCCCTCTACACTGTCCCATCAAATACTCCCAGATCAGGTACTGCACGGGTTAGATACAGTGTTAAGTTCCCTCTAAACTCTCCCATTAAACACTCCCAGGAGTGGTATAGCACGGGTTAGATGCAGAGTAAATCTCCCTCTACACCATCCCATGAAACTCTCACAGGGCAGGCTCAGCACGGGTTCGATACAGAGTAAAGCACCCTTTACACTGCCCCATCAAACACTCCCAGGGCAGGTAAAGCACGGATTAGATATAGAGTAAAGCTCCCTCTACACTGTCCCATCAAACACTCCCAGGGCAGGTACTGCACGGGTTAGATAGAGAATAAAGCTTGTAAGGGGTGCTTCTTTTAACTGGTTTAAGGTAATTCACCTGGTCTGCAGCCTTGCTGCTACACTGTAAACCAATTTCCAATAAACCAATTTTCAAACAGCGGTTTCGAATCGCTACCCCACCTTCCAGTTCTGACTGCAGGACTTATAATTAATGATATTAAAAACGGACACGTGGTTTGGATGAGAGAAGAATCAAGTTTTATTAACTAAAAGAAACTATAATCAAATATCAAACTATACCACATGAACACAGTAATTACAGTAAAATTGCTTAAATGGGGGAATGCAGACGGTAAAAATGAGGGGCAAGTCACTACAATGTAATTAAACAATCTTAGCAATATCCCCTTAATTACCATCCCCCAACTCCTTACTAGGTTGCTTTGCTGAGGAGTCAGAAACTCTGCTCACATGTGGTCCAGCGAAGTGAGAGAGAGAGAGAGAGAGAGAGAGGCTCACATGTGGTCCAGCGAAGTGAGAGAGAGAGAGAGAGAGAGAGAGAGAGAGAGGCTCACCTGTGGTCCGGCGAAGTGACAGAGGGAGAGAGAGGGAGAGAGAGAGAGAGAAGCTCACCTGTGGTCCGGCGAAGTGAGAGAGAGAGAGAGAGAGGGAGAGAGAGGCTCACCTGTGGGCCCAGGAAGTAAAGAGAGCGCTAGTTTCTCAGGAGCTATCATATATACCTTGTGAGCCCCCCCGCCCTCTGCTGTTTGCCTGTCTGGAAAATTCGCGCACAAAAAGTTCCAATTCACAAGAGAAAAGCTGTGATTGGCTAACTCAAAGTGGTTGGACTGGGTTAGTGTGTCTGCATTGTGGGGCCGAAATGTTCCCGCCCACATCAGGAGCCCACCTGGGCTAAAACAAAAGTGAAATTCAACAGCCCTATTGTCCAGAATGATGGGTGATTTAAACACATTCAATTCTTAAACGGTTCCCATTCAAGATCCGGTTCCATGGTTTCAATGTCTCATTGACTGTGAGTGCCTTGAATTGCTGTGTAAACATAGCAGTTACAAATCGATTGTCCTGCGGTCAATTCTCAAGTGGGCAATTGCTTAAGTCAATAAACAACTTCAAGTGCTGAGAGGGAAACTCCCTTTGATTGGCAGGTCTGACTCACAGCCCCTGTATCCTCCCACTTTTTCACACAGACAACTTGCTGCGAGCTGTTTTGCTGCCTTGTCCTTTTGGGCCAAGCTATCTGTGGCCATTTTAAAACCTTTTGTGATTGCCCAAACTCCAGGGAACGATTTTATTAATAAAGTACTGTCTTAAGGTATGTGAATATTTTCCATAAAGCTCCTCGACTCCCATGTTTTCCACGTTCTTTCCATCTCAGAGCAGTCTTTTGTGGTTCTCGGCACATTTTAAAACACTGTAGACCAGTCACATCACCCAATTCCTCGTCCACAATGTGGACCAATATTTTCAATCTTCAGGGAAATAGGGGAAATTTTGCAACCCCTACAAGCTCCCTCTACACTGTCCCATCAAACACTCCCAGGGCAGGTACAGCACGGGTTAGATACAGAGTAAAGCTCCCTCTGCACTGTCCCATCAAACACTCCCAGGGCAGGCTCAGCACTGGTTAGATACAGAGTAAAGCTCTCTCTACTCTGCCCCATCAAACTCTCCCAGGGCAGGCTCAGCACGGGTTAGATACAGAGTAAGCCCCCCTCTACACTGCCCCATCAAACACTCCCAGGACAGGTACAGCACAGATTAGATACAGAGTAAAGCTCCCTCTACACTGCCCCATCAAACACTCCCAGGGCAGGTACAGAATGGATTAGATACAGAGTAAATTTCCCTCTACACTGTCCAATCAAACACTCCCAGGCCAGGTACTGCACAGGTTAGCTACAGAGTAAAGCTCCATCTAAACTGCCCCATTAAACACTCCCATGGCAGGTACAGTACGGGTTAGATACAAAGTAAAGCTCACTCTACACTGCCCCATCAAACACTCCCAGGACAGGGACAGCACGGGTTAGATACAGAGTAAAGCACCCTCTACATTGTCCCATCAAACACTCCCAGGGCAGGTACAGCACGGGTTAGTTACAGAGTAAAGCTCCATCTACACTGTCCCATCAAACACTTCCAGGGCAGGTACAGCACGGATTAGACACAGAGTAAAGCTCCCTCGACACTGTCGCATCAAACACTCCCAGGGCAGGTACAGCACGGATTAGACACAGATGAAAGCTACCTCTACACTGTCCCATCAAATATTCCCAGAGCAGGCTCAGCAGGGGTTAGATACAGGGTAAAGCTCCCTCGACACTGGTGCATCAAATACTCCCAGGGCAGGTACAGCACGGGCTAGATACAGAGTAAAGCTCCCTCTACACTGTCACATCAATCACTCCTAGGGCAGGTACGGCACGGGTTAGATACAGAGCAAAGCTCCCTCTACACGGTCCCATCAAACACTCCCAGGGCAGGTACAGCATGCATTAGATACAGAGTAAAGCTCCCTCTACAATGTCCCATCAAATAATCACAGGGCAGGTACAGCACTGGTTAGATGCAGAGTAAAGCTCCCTCTGCACTGTCCCATCAAAAACTCCCAGGGCAGGCTCAGTACAGGTTAGATATAGAGTAAAGCTCCCTCTACACTGTCCCATCAAACATTCCCAGGGCAGGTACAGCACGGGTTAGGTACAGGGTAAAGCTCCCTCTACATTGTCGTATCAAATACTCCCAGGGCAGGCTCAGTACGGGTTAGATACAGAGTAAAGTTCCCTCTACACTGTCCCATCAAATACTCCCAGGGCAGGCTCAGTACGGGTTAGATGCAGAGTAAATTTCCCACTACACTGTCCCATCAAACATTTCCAGGACAGGTACAGCACTGGTTAGATACAGAGTAAATCTCCTTCTACATTGTCCCATCAAATATTCCCAGGGCAGTTACAGCATGGGTTAGAAACAGAGCAAAACTCCCTCTACACTGTCCCATCAAACACCCCCAGGGCAGGTACAGCACGGGTTAGATACAGACAAAAGCTCCCTCTACACTGTCCAATCAAACACTCCCAGGGCAGGTACCGTACGGGTTAGATACAGAGTAAAGCTCCCACTGCACTGCCCCATCAAACACTCCCAGGGCAGGTACAGCACGGGTTAGATACAGAGTAAAGGTCCCTCTACACTGTCCCATCAAACACTCCCAGGGCAGGTACAGCACGGGTTAGATACAGAGTAAAGCTCCCTCTGCACTGTCCCATCAAACACTCCCAGGGCAGGTACTGCACGGGTTAGATACAGAGTAAAGCTCCCTCTACACTGTCCCATCAAACACAACCAGGGCAGGTGCAGCACGGGTTAGCTACAGAGTAAAGCTCCCTCTACACTCTCCCATCAAATACATCCAGGTCAGGTATAACACTGGTTAGATACAGAGGAAAGCTCTCTCTACTCTGCCCCATGAAACTCTCCCAGGGCAGGCTCAGCACGTGTTGGATACAGGGTAATGCTCCCACTACACTGTCCATTAAATACTCCCAGGGCCGGTACAGCACGGGTTAGTTACAGGGTAAAGCTCGCTCTACACTGTCACATCAAACACACCTAGGGCAGGTACAGCACGGGTTAGATACAGAGTAAAACTCCCTCTATAAGGTCCCATCAAACAATCCCAGGACAGGTACAGCATGTGTTACATACAGAGTAAAGCTCCCTCTACACTGTCCCATCAAACAACCCCAGAGCAGGTACAGCATGGATTGGATACAGAGTAAATCTCCCCCTACACTGTCCCATCTAACACTCCCCGGGCAGGTACAGCACTGGTTAGATACAGGTTAAAGCTCCCTCTACACTGTCCCATCAAATGCTCACTGTGCAGGTACAGCACTGGTTAGATACAGAGTAAAGCTCCCTCTACACTGTCCCATCAAATACTCCCAGGGCAGGCTCAGTACAGGTTAGATACAGAGTAAAGCTCCCTCTACACTGTCCCATCAAACCCTCCGAGGGCTGGTTCAGCATGGGTTAGATACAGAGTAAGGCTCCCTCTACACTGTCCCATCAAGCATTCCGAGGGCTGGTACAGCACGGGTTAGATACAGAGTAAAGCTCCCTCTACACTGTCCCATCAAACACCCCCAGGGCAGGTACAGCACTGGTTAGAAACTGTGTAAAGCTCCCTCTACTCTGTCCCATCAACGACTCCCAGGGCAGGTGCAACACGGGTTAGATACAGAATAAAGCTCCCTCTACACTGTCCCATCAAACATTCCCAGGGCATGTACAGCATGGGTTAGATACAGACGAAAGCTCCCTCTACACTGTCCAATCAAACACTCCAAGGGTAGGTACTGCATGGGTTAGATACAGAGTAAAGCTCCCACTACATTGCCCGATCAAACACTCCCAGGACAGGCTCAGTACAGGATAGATAATGAGTAAAGCTCCCTCTATACTGTCCCATCAAACGTTCCCAGGGCATGTACAGCACAGGTTAGATACAGAGTAAATCTCCCTCTGCACTGCCCCATCAAACACACCCATTGCAGGTACAGCACGGATTAGATACAGTGTAAAGTTCCCTCTAAACTGTCCCATTATACACTCCAGGGCTGGTATAGCAAGGGTTAGATACAGAGTAAATCTCCCTCTACACCGTCCCAGCAAACACTCCCAGGGCAGGCTCAGCACTGGTTAGATACAGACAAAAGCTCCCTCTACACTGTCCAATCAAACACTCCCAGGGCAGGTTCCGCACGGTTTAGATACAGTGTAAAGCTCCCACTTCACTGCCCCACAAAACACTCCCAGGGCAGGTACAGCACTGGTTAGATACAGATTAAAGCTCCCTCTACACTGTCCCATCAAATACTCACTGGGCAGGTACAGCACTGGTTGGTTAGATACAGAGTAAAGCTCCCTCTACACTGTCCCATCAAATACTCCCAGGGCAGGCTCAGTACAGGTTAGATACAGAGTAAAGCTCCCTCTACACTGTCCCATCAAACATTCCGAGGGCTGGTACAGCACAGGTTAGATACAGAGTAAAGATCCCTCTACACTGTCCCATCAAACACCCCCAGGGCAGGTACAGCACTGACTAGAAACTGTGTAAAGCTCCCTCTACTCTGTCCCATCAACGACTCCCAGGGCAGGTGCAACACGGTTTAGATTCAGAATAAAGCTCCCTCTACACTGTCCCATCAAACATTCCCAGGGCATGTACAGCACGGGTTAGATAAAGACAAAAGCTCCCTCTACACTGTCCAATCAAACACTCCGAGGGTAGGTACTGCATGGGTTAGATACAGAGTAAAGCTCCCACTACACTGCCCGATCAAACACTCCCAGGACAGGCTCAGTACAGGATAGATAATGAGTAAAGCTCCCTCTGTACTGTCCCATCAAACGTTCCCAGGGCAGGTACAGCACAGGTAAGATACAGAGTAAATCTCCCTCTGCACTGCCCCATCAAACACACCCATTGCAGGTACAGCACGGGTTAGATACAGTGTAAAGTTCCCTCTAAACTGTCCCATTATACACTCCCAGGGCAGGTATATCACGGGTTAGATACAGAGTAAATCTCCCTTTACACCGTCCCATCAAACACTCCCAGGGCAGGTTCCGCACGGGTTAGATACAGAGTAAAGCTCCCACTTCACTCCCCCACAAAACACTCCCAGGACAGGCTCAGTACAGGTTAGATACAGAGTAAAGCTCCCTCTATACTGTCCCATCAAACACTCCCAGGGCAGTTACAGCACGGGTTAGATACAGAGTAAAGCTCCCTCCACACTGTCCCATCAAATACTCCCAGATCAGGTACAGCACGGGTTAGATACAGAGTAAATTTCCCTCAACACCATCCCATCAAACACTCCCAGGGCAGGCTCAGCACTAGTTCGATACAGAAGAAAGTTCTCTCTACTCTGCTCCATGAAACTCTCCCAGGGCAGGCTCAGCATGGGTTAGAAACAGAGTAAAGCACAAACTACACTGCCCCATCAAACACTCCCAGGGCAGGTACTGCACAGGTTTGCTACAGAGTAAAGCTCCCTCTACACTGTTCCATCAAGCACTCACAGGGCATTTACAGCATGTGTTAGATACAGAATAAAGCTCCCTCTACACTGCCACATCACACACTCCCAGGGGAGGCGCAGCACGGATTAGAAACAGAGTAAGGCACCCTCTACACTGCCCCATCAAACACTCCCAGGGCAGGTACAGCACGGGTTAGATACAGAGTAAAGCTCCCTCGACACTGTCCCATCAACGACTCCCAGGGCAGGTGCAACACGGGTTAGATACAGAATAAAGCTCCCTCTACACTCTCCCATCAAATACATCCAGGTCAGGTATAGCACTGGTTAGATACAGAGGAAAGCTCTCTCTACTCTGCCCCATGAAACTCTCCCAGGGTAGGCTCAGCACGTGTTGGATACAGGGTAAAGCTCCCTCTACACTGTCCATTAAATACTCCCAGGGCAGGTACAGCACAGGTTAGTTACAGGGTAAAACTCGCTCTACATTGTCACATCAAACACGCCTAGGGCAGGTACAGCACAGGTTAGATACAGAGTAAAGCTCCCTCTAAAAGGTCCCATCAAACACTCCAAGGCAGGTACAGCATGCGTTAGATACAGAGTAAAGCTCCCTCTACACTGTCCCATCAAATACCCCCAGAGCAGGTAGAGCATGGATTGGATACAGAGTAAATCTCCCCCTACACTGTCCCACCTAACACTCCCAGGGCAGGTACAGCACTGGTTAGATACAGATTAAAGCTCCCTCTACACTGTCCCATCAAATACTCACTGGGCAGGTACAGCACTGGTTGGTTAGATACAGAGTAAAGCTCCCTCTACACTGTCCCATCAAATACTCCCAGGGCAGGCTCAGTACAGGTTAGATACAGAGTAAAGCTCCCTCTACACTGTCCCATCAAACATTCCGAGGGCTGGTACAGCACAGGTTAGATACAGAGTAAAGATCCCTCTACACTGTCCCATCAAACACCCCCAGGGCAGGTACAGCACTGACTAGAAACTGTGTAAAGCTCCCTCTACTCTGCCCCATCAACGACTCCCAGGGCAGGTGCAACACGGTTTAGATTCAGAATAAAGCTCCCTCTACACTGTCCCATCAAACATTCCCAGGGCATGTACAGCACGGGTTAGATAAAGACAAAAGCTCCCTCTACACTGTCCAATCAAACACTCCGAGGGTAGGTACTGCATGGGTTAGATACAGAGTAAAGCTCCCACTACACTGCCCGATCAAACACTCCCAGGACAGGCTCAGTACAGGATAGATAATGAGTAAAGCTCCCTCTGTACTGTCCCATCAAACGTTCCCAGGGCAGGTACAGCACAGGTAAGATACAGAGTAAATCTCCCTCTGCACTGCCCCATCAAACACACCCATTGCAGGTACAGCACGGGTTAGATACAGTGTAAAGTTCCCTCTAAACTGTCCCATTATACACTCCCAGGGCAGGTATATCACGGGTTAGATACAGAGTAAATCTCCCTCTACACCGTCCCATCAAACACTCCCAGGGCAGGTTCCACATGGGTTAGCTACAGAGTAAAGCTCCCACTTCACTCCCCCACAAAACACTCCCAGGACAGGCTCAGTACAGGTTAGATACAGAGTAAAGCTCCCTCTATACTGTCCCACCAAACACTCCCAGGGCAGTTACAGCACGGGTTAGATACAGAGTAAAGCTCCGCTGACACTGTCCCATCAAATACTCCCAGATCAGGTACAGCACGGGTTAGATACAGAGTAAATTTCCCTCTACACCGTCCCATCAAACACTCCCAGGGCAGGTTCAGCACTGGTTAGATACAGAGGAAAGTTCTCTCTACTCTGCTCCATGAAACTCTCCCAGGGCAGGCTCAGCACGGGTTAGAAACAGAATAAAGCACAAACTACACTGCCCCATCAAACACTCCCAGGGCAGGTACTGCACGGGTTTGCTACAGAGTAAAGCTCCCTCTACACTGTTCCATCAAACACTCCCAGGGCAGTTACAGCATGTGTTAGATACAGAATGAAGCTCCCTCTACACTGCCCCATCAAACACTTCCAGGGCAGGTACAGCACGGATTAGATACAGCGTAAAGCTCCCTCTACACTGCCCCATTAAACACTCCCATGGCAGGTACAGTACGGGTTAGATACAGAGTAAAGCTCCCTCTACTCTGCCACATCAAACACTCTCAGGACAGGTACAGCACGGGTTAGATACAGAGTAAAGCTCCCTCTACACTGTCCCATCAAACACCCCCAGGGCAGGCTCAGCACTGGTTAGATACAGACAAAAGCTCCCTCTACACTGTCCAATCAAACACTCCCAGATCAGGTACAGCACGGGTTAGATACAGTGTAAAGTTCCCTTTAAAAGGTCAGATTAACACTCCCAGGGCTGGTATAGCATGGGTTAGATAGAGAGTAAATCTCCCTCTACACCGTCCCATCAAACACTCCCAGGGCAGGCTCAGCACGGATTAGATACAGAGTAAAGCTCCCTCTACACTGTCCCATCAAATACTCCCAGGGTAGGTACTGCACGGGTTAGATACAGAGTAAAGCTCCCTCCACACTGCCCCATCAAATACTCCCAGATCAGGTACAGCACGGGTTAGATACAGAGTAAATTTCCCTCTACACCGTCCCATCAACCACTCCCAGGGCAGGCTCAGCACTGGTTAGATACAGAGGAAAGTTCTCTCTACTCTGCTCCATGAAACTCTCCCAGGGCAGGCTCAGCACGGGTTAGATACAGAGTAAAGCACAATCTATACTGCCCCGTCAAACACTCCCAGGGCAGGTGCTGCACGGGTTTGATACAGAGTAAAGCTCCCTCTACACTGTCCCATCAAACACAACCAGAGCAGGCTCAGTACGGGTTAGATAGAGGGTAAAGCTCCCTCTACACTGTCCCATCAAATACTCTCAGGGCAGGCACAGCACGGGTTAGATACAGGGTAATGCTCCCTCTACACTGTCACATCAAACACTCCCATTGCAGGTACAGCACGGGTTAGATACAGAGTAAGATCCCTCTACACTGTCCCATCAAACACTCCCAGATCAGGTACAGCATGGGTTAGCTACAATGTAAAGTTCCCTCTAAACTGTCCCATTATACACTCCCAGGGCTAGTATAGCACGGGTTAGATAAAGAGTAAATCTCCCTCTACACCGTCCCATCAAACACTCCCAGGGCAGGCTCAGCACTGGTTAGGTACAGACAAAAGCTCCCTCTACACTGTCCAATCAAACACTACCAGTGCAGGTTCCGCACGGGTTAGATACAGAGTAAAGCTCCCACTATACTGTCCCATCAAACACTCCCAGGGCAGTTACAGCACGGGTTACATACACAGTAAAGCTCCCTCCACACTGTCCCATCAAATACTCCCAGATCAGGTGCAGCACGGGATAGATACAGAGGAAAGTTCTCTCTACTCTGCTCCATGAAACTCTCCCAGGGCAGGCTCAGCACGGGTTAGAAACAGAGTAAAGCACAAACGACACTGCCCCATCAAACACTCCCAGGGCAGGTACTGCACGGGTTTGCTACAGAGTAAAGCTCCCTCTACACTGTTCCATCAAACACTCCCAGGGCAGTTACAGCATGTTTTAGATACAGAATGAAGCTCCCTCTACACTGCCACATCAAACACTCCCAGGGCAGGCGCAGCACGGATTAGAAACAGAGTAAGGCACCCTCTACACTGCCCCATCAAACACTCCCAGGGCAGGTACGGCACGGATTAGATACAGCGTAAAGCTCCCTTTACACTGCCCCATTAAACACTCCCATGGCAGGTACAGTACGGGATAGATACAGAGTAAAGCTCCCTCTACACTGCCACATCAAACACTCCCAGGACAGGTACAGCACAGGTTAGATAGAGAGTAAAGCACCGTCTACATTGTCCCCACAAACACTCCCAGGGCAGGTTCAGCAGGGGTTAGGTACAGAGTAAAGCTCCCTCTACACTGTCCCATCAAACACTCCCAGGACAGGCTCAGCACTGGTTAGATACAGACAAAAGCTCCCTCTACACTGTCCAATCAAACACTCCCAGATCAGGTACAGCACGGTTTAGATACAGTGTAAAGTTCCCTCTAAAATGTCCCATTAAACACTCCCAGGGCTGGTATAGCACGGGTTAGATAGAGAGTAAATCTCCCTCTACACTGTCCTATCAAACACTCCCAGGGCAGGCTCAGCACTGGTTAGATGCAGAGGAAAGCTTTCTCTACTCTGCCCCATGAAACTCTGCCAGGGCAGGCGCAGCACGGGTTAGATACAGAGTAAAGCACAATCTACATTGCCCCATCAAACACTCCCAGGGCAGGTACTGCACGGTTTTGATACAGAGTAAAGCTCCCTCTACACTGTCCCATCAAACACTCCCAGGGCAGGTACTGCACGGGTTAGATACAGGGTAAAACTCCCTCTACATTGTCCTATCAAACACTCCCAGAGCAGGCTCAGTACGGGTTAGATAGAGGGTAAAGCCCCCTCTACACTGTCCCATCAAATACTCTCAGGGCAGGCACAGCACGGGTTAGATACAGGGTAATGCTCCCTCTACACTGTCACATCAAACACTCCCATTGCAGGTACAGCACGGGTTAGATACAGAGTAAGATCCCTCTACACTGTCCCATTATACACTCCCAGGGCTAGTATAGCACGGGTTAGATACAGAGTAAATCTCCCTCTACACCGTCCCATCAAACACTCCCAGGGCAGGCTCAGCACTGGTTAGATACAGACAAAATCTCCCTCTACACTGTCCAATCAAACAATCCAAGGGCAGGTTCCGCACCGGTTAAATACAGAGTATAGCTCCCACTTCACTGCCCCATCAAACACTCCCAGGACAGGCTCAGTACAGGTTAGATACAGAGTAAAGCTCCCTCTATACTGCCCCATCAAACACTCCCAGGGTAGGTAAAGCACGGGTTAGATACAGAGTAAATCTCCCTCTGCACTGCCCCATCAAACACTCCCAGGGCAGTTACAGCATGGGTTAGGTACAGAGTAAAGCTCCCTCTACACTGTCCCATCAAATACTCCCAGATCAGGTACAGCATGGGTTAGATGCTGTGGCGTACCGAGCACAGAACGGACACAATCCGCTTTCCGGTCCATAGTGTATAAATCAGGCGTCATGCCTTTAAGAAGGATCAGACATTTAAGAAACTCAATCTGCAGCATAGTTAAGCCCAGAGCGGGGGAGGAGGAGTCGAAGCTGTGCACTGATGAAAGACAGTTGTACTTTGTGTAGTCTCTGACTCCTTTTTGTGTCCAGCATGCAGCCTCAACAATTAAACCTTTTCTGTTGAACCTCCCCGAGTTCAGTATTTTTTGCTAGGAGTAGGTAGACTCCTACAACGCAGTGTAAAGTTCCCTCTAAACTGCCCCATGAAACTCTCCCAGGGCAGGCTCAGCACGGATTAGATACAGAGTAAAGCTCCCTCTACACTGTCCCATCAAATACTCCCAGGGTAGGTACTGCACGGGTTAGATACAGAGTAAAGCTCCCTCTACACTGTCCCATCAAACACTCCCAGGGCAGGTACAGCACGGGTTAGATAAAGAGTTAAGCTCCCTCCACACTGTCCAATCAAATACTCCCAGATCAGGTACAGCACGGGTTAGATACAGAGTAAATTTCCCTCTACACCGTCCCATCAACCACTCCCAGGGCAGGCTCAGCACTGGTTAGATACAGAGGAAAGTTCTCTCTACTCTGCTCCATGAAACTCTCCCAGGGCAGGCTCAGCACGGGTTAGAAACAGAATAAAGCACAAACTACACTGCCCCATCAAACACTCCCAGGGCAGGTACTGCACGGGTCTGCTACAGAGTAAAGCTCCCTCTACACTGTTCCATCAAACACTCCCAGGGCAGTTACAGCATGTGTTAAATACAGAATGAAGCTCCCTCTACACTGCCCCATCAAACACTTCCAGGGCAGGTACAGCACGGATTAGATACAGCGTAAAGATCACTCTGCACTGCCCCATTAAACACTCCCATGGCAGGTACAGTACGGGTTAGATACAGAGTAAAGCTCCCTCTACTCTGCCCCATCAAACACTCTCAGGACAGGTACAGCACGGGTTAGATAGAGAGTAAAACTCCCTCTACACTGTCCAATCAAACACTCCCAGGGCAGGCTCAGCACTGGTTAGATACAGACAAAAGCTCCCTCTACACTGTCCAATCAAACACTCCCAGATCAGGTACAGCACGGGTTAGATACAGTGTAAAGTTCCCTCTAAAATGTCCGATTAAACACTCCCAGGGCTGGTATAGCATGGGTTAGATAGAGAGTAAATCTCCCTCTACACCGTCCCATCAAACACTCCCAGGGCAGGCACAGCACTGGTTAGATACAGAGGAAAGCTTTCTCTACTCTGCCCCATGAAACTCTGCCAGGGCAGGCGCAGCACGGGTTAGATACAGAGTAAAGCACAATCTATACTGCCCCATCAAACACTCCCAGGGCAGGTGCTGCACGGGTTTGATACAGAGTAAAGCACCCTCTACACTGTCCCATCAAACACTCCCAGAGCAGGCTCAGTATGGGTTAGATAGAGGGTAAAGCTCCCTCTAAACTGTCCCATTATACACTCCCAGGGCTAGTATAGCACGGGTTAGATACAGAGTAAATCTCCCTCAACACCGTCGCATCAAACACTCCCAGGGCAGGCTCAGCACTGGTTAGATACAGACAAAAGCTCCCTCTGCACTGTCCAATCAAACAATCCAAGGGCAGGCTCAGCACTGGTTAGATACAGAGAAAATCTCCCTCTACACCGTCCCATCAAACACTCCCAGTGCAGGTTCCGCACGGGTTAGATACAGAGTAAAACTCCCACTTCACTGCCCCACAAAACACTCCCAGGACAGGCTCAGTACAGTTTAGAGACAGAGTAAAGCTCCCTCTATACTGTCCCATCAAACACTCCCAGGGCAATTACAGCACGGGTTAGATACACAGTAAATCTCCCTCCACACTGTCCCATCAAATACTCCCAGATCAGGTACAGCACGGGTTAGATACAGAGTAAATTTCCCTCTACACCGTCCCATCAACCACTCCCAGGGCAGGCTCAGCACTGGTTAGATACAGAGGAAAGTTCTCTCTACTCTGTGCCATGAAACTCTCCCAGGGCAGGCTCAGCACGGGTTAGAAACAGAATAAAGCACAAACTACACTGCCCCATCAAACACTCCCAGGGCAGGTACTGCACGGGTCTGCTACAGAGTAAAGCTCCCTCTACACTGTTCCATCAAACACTCCCAGGGCAGTTACAGCATGTGTTAGATACAGAATGAAGCTCCCTCTACTCTGCCACATCAAACACTCTCAGGACAGGTACAGCACGGGTTAGATACAGAGTAAAACTCCCTCTACACTGTCCAATCAAACACTCCCAGGGCAGGCTCAGCACTGGTTAGATACAGACAAAAGCTCCCTCTACACTGTCCAATCAAACACTCCCAGATCAGGTACAGCACGTGTTAGATACAGTGTAAAGTTCCCTCTAAAATGTCCGATTAAACACTCCCAGGGCTGGTATAGCATGGGTTAGATAGAGAGTAAATCTCCCTCTACACCGTCCCATCAAACACTCCCAGGGCAGGCACAGCACTGGTCAGATACAGAGGAAAGCTTTCTCTACTCTGCCCCATGAAACTCTGCCAGGGCAGGCGCAGCACGGGTTAGATACAGAGTAAAACACAATCTATACTGCCCCATCAAACACTCCCAGGGCAGGTGCTGCACGGGTTTGATACAGAGTAAAGCACCCTCTACACTGTCCCATCAAACACTCCCAGAGCAGGCTCAGTATGGGTTAGATAGAGGGTAAAGCTCCCTCTACGCTGTCCCATCAAATACTCTCAGGGCAGGCACAGCACGGGTTAGATACAGGGTAATGCTCCCTCTACACTGTCACCTCAAACACTCCCATTGCAGGTACAGCACGGGTTAGATACAGAGTAAGATCCCCCTACACTGTCCCATCAAACACTCCCAGATCAGGTGCAGCATGGGTTAGCTACAGTGTAAAGTTCCCTCTAAACTGTCCCATTATACACTCCCAGGGCTAGTATAGCACGGGTTAGATACAGAGTAAATCTCCCTCTACACCGTCCCATCAAACACTCCCAGGGCAGGCTCAGCACTGGTTAGATACAGACAAAAGCTCCCTCTGCACTGTCCAATCAAACAATCCAAGGGCAGGCTCAGCACTGGTTAGATACAGACAAAATCTCCCTCTACACCGTCCCATCAAACACTCCCAGGGCAGGCTCAGCACTGGTTAGATACAGACAAAAGCTCCCTCTACACTGTCCAATCAAACACTCCCAGTGCAGGTTCCGCACGGGTTAGATACAGAGTAAAACTCCCACTTCACTGCCCCACAAAACACTCCCAGGACAGGCTCAGTACAGTTTAGAGACAGAGTAAAGCTCCCTCTATACTGTCCCATCAAACACTCCCAGGGCAGTTACAGCACGGGTTAGATACACAGTAAAGCTCCCTCCACACTGTCCCATCAAATACTCCCAGATCAGGTACAGCACGGGTTAGATACAGAGTAAATTTCCCTCTACACTGTCCCATCAAACACTCCCAGGGCAGGCTCAGCACTGGTTAGATACAGAGGAAAGTTCTCTCTACTCTGCTCCATGAAACTCTCCCAGGGCAGGCTCAGCACGGATTAGAAACATAGTAAAGCACAAACGACACTGCCCCATCAAACACTCCCAGGGCAGGTACTGCACGGATTTGCTACAGAGTAAAGCTCCCTCTACACTGTTCCATCAAACACTCCCAGGGCAGTTACAGCATGTTTTAGATACAGAATGAAGCTCCCCCTACACAGCCACATCAAACACTCCCAGGGCAGGCGCAGCACGGATTAGAAATAGAGTAAGGCACCCTCTACACTGCCCCATCAAACACTCCCAGGGCAGGTACGGCACGGATTAGATACAGCGTAAAGCTCCCTTTACACTGCCCCATTAAACACTCCCATGGCAGGTGCAGTACGGGTTAGATACAGAGTAAAGCTCCCTCTACACTGTCCCATCAAATACTCTCAGGGCAGGCACAGCACGGGTTAGATACAGGGTAATGCTCCCTCTACACTGTCACCTCAAACACTCCCATTGCAGGTACCGCACGGGTTAGATACAGAGTAAGATCCCTCTACACTGTCCCATCAAACACTCCCAGATCAGGTACAGCATGGGTTAGCTACAGTGTAAAATTCCCTCTAAACTGTCCCATTATACACTCCCAGGGCTAGTAAAGCACGGGTTAGATACAGAGTAAATCTCCCTCTACACCGTCCCATCAAACACTCCCAAGGGCAGGCTCAGCACTGGTTAGATACAGACAAAAGCTCCCTCTGCACTGTCCAATCAAACAATCCAAGGGCAGGCTCAGCATTGGTTAGATACAGACAAAAGCTCCCTCTACACTGTCCAATCAAACACTCCCAGTGCAGGTTTCGCACGGGTTAGGTACAGAGTAAAGCTCCCACTTCACTGCCCCACAAAACACTCCCAGGACAGGCTCAGTACAGGTTAGATACAGAGTAAAGCTCCCTCTATACTGTCCCATCAAACACTCCCAGGGCAGTTACAGCACGGGTTAGATGCACAGTAAAGCTCCCTCCACACTGTCCCATCAAATACTCCCAGATCAGGTACAGCACGTGTTAGATACAGAGTAAATTTCCCTTTACACCGTCCCATCAAACACTCCCAGGGCAGGCTCAGCACTGGTTAGATACAGAGGAAAGTTCTCTCTACTCTGCTCCATGAAACTCTCCCAGGGCAGGCTCAGCACGGAATAGAAACAGAGTAAAGTACAAACGACACTGCCCCATCAAACACTCCCAGGGCAGGTACTGCACGGGTTTGCTACAGAGTAAAGCTCCCTCTACACTGTTCCATCAAACACTCCCAGGGCAGTTACAGCATGTTTTAGATACAGAATGAAGCTCCCTCTACACTGCCACATCAAACACTCCCAGGGCAGGCGCAGCACGGATTAGAAACAGAGTAAGGCACCCTCTACACTGCCCCATCAAACACTCCCAGGGCAGGTACGGCACGGATTAGATACAGCGTAAAGCTCCCTTTACACTGCCCCATTAAACACTCCCATGGCAGGTACAGTACGGGTTAGATACAGAGTAAAGCTCCCTCTACACTGCCACATCAAACACTCCCAGGACAGGTACAGCACGGGTTAGATAGAGAGTAAAGCACCCTCTACATTGTCCCCACAAACACTCCCAGGGCAGGTTCAGCAGGGGTTACGTACAGAATAAAGCTCCCTCTACACTGTCCCATCAAACACTCCCAGGACAGGCTCAGCACTGGTTAGATACAGACAAAAGCTCCCTCTACACTGTCCAATCAAACACTCCCAGATCAGGTACAGCACGGTTTAGATGCAATGTAAAGTTCCCTCTAAAATGTCCCATTAAACACTCCCAAGGCTGGTATAGCATTGGTTCGATACAGAGTAAATCTCCCTCTACACCGTCCCATCAAACATTCCCAGGGCTGGTATAGCACGTGTTAGATAGAGAGTAAATCTCCCTCTACACTGTCCCATCAAACACTCCCAGGGCAGGCTCAGCACTGGTTAGATGCAGAGGAAAGCTTTCTCTACTCTGCCCCATGAAACTCTGCCAGGGCAGGCGCAGCACGGGTTAGATACAGAGCAAAGCACAATCTACACTGCCCCATCAAACACTCCCAGGGCAGGTACTGCACGGTTTTGATACAGAGTAAAGCTCCCTCTACACTGTCCCATCAAACACTCCCAGGGCAGGTACTGCACGGGTTAGATACAGGGTAAAGCTCCCTCTACATTGTCCCATCAAACACTCCCAGAGCAGGCTCAGAACGGGTTAGATAGAGGGTAAAGCTCCCTCTACACTGTCACATCAAATACTCTCAGGGCAGGCACAGCACGGGTTAGATACAGGGTAATGCTCCCTCTAAACTGTCACATCAAACACTCCCATTGCATGTACAGCACGGGTTAGATACAGAGTAAGATACCTCTACACTGTCCCATCAAACACTCCCAGATCAGGTACAGCACGGGTTAGATACAGTGTAAAGTTCCCTCTAAACTGTCCAATTATACACTCCCAGGGCTACTATAGCACGGGTTAGATACAGAGTAAATCTCCCTCTACACCGTCCCATCAAACACTCCCAGGGCAGGCTCAGCACTGGTTAGATACAGACAATAGCTCCCTCTACACTCTCCAATCAAACACTCCCAGATCAGGTACAGCACGGGTTAGATACAGTGTAAAGTTCCCTCTAAAATGTCCGATTAAACACTCCCAGGGCTGGTATAGCATGGGTTAGATGGAGAGTAAATCTCCCTCTACACCGTCCCATCAAACACTCCCAGGGCAGGCTCAGCACTGGTTAGATACAGAGGAAAGCTTTCTCTACTCTGCCCCATGAAACTCTGCCAGGGCAGGCGCAGCACAGGTTAGATACAGAGTAAAGCACAATCAATACTGCCCCATCAAACACTCCCAGGGCAGGTGCTGCACGGGTTTGATACAGAGTAAAGCTCCCTCTACATTGTCCCATCAAACACTCCCAGAGCAGGCTCAGTACGGGTTAGATAGAGGGTAAAGCTCCCTCTACACTGTCCCATCAAATACTCTCAGGGCAGGCACAGCACGGGTTAGATACAGGGTAATGCTCCCTCTAAACTGTCACATCAAACACTCCCATTGCAGGTACAGCACGGGTTAGATACAGAGTAAGATTCCTCTACACTGTCCCATCATACACTCCCAGATCAGGTACAGCACGGGTTAGATACAGTGTAAAGTTCCCTCTAAACTGTCCCATTATACACTCCCAGGGCTAGTATAGCACGGGTTAGATACAGAGTATATCTCCCTCTACACCGTCGCATCAAACACTCCCAGGGCAGGCTCAGCACTGTTTAGATACAGACAATAGCTCCCTCTACACTGTCCAATCAAACACTCCCAGATCAGGTACAGCACGGGTTAGATACAATGTAAAGTTCCCTCTAAAATGTCCGATTAAACACTCCCAGGGCTGGTATAGCATGGGTTAGATAGAGAGTAAATCTCCCTCTACACCGTCCCATCAAACACTCCCAGGGCAGGCGCAGCACGGGTTAGATACAGAGTAAAGCACAATCTATACTGCCCCATCAAACACTCCCAGGGCAGGTGCTGCACGGGTTTGATACAGAGTAAAGCTCCATCCACACTGTCCCATCAAACACTCCCAGAGCAGGCTCAGTACGGGTTAGATAGAGGGTAAAGCTCCCTCTATACTGTCCCATCAAACACTCCCAGGGCAGTTACAGCACGGGTTAGATACACAGTAAAGCTCCCACTTCACTGCCCCACAAAACACTCCCAGGACAGGCTCAGTACAGGTTAGATACAGAGTAAAGCTCCCTCTATACTGTCCCATCAAACACTCCCAGGGCAGTTACAGCACGGGTTAGATACACAGTAAAGCTCCCTCCACACTGTCCCATCAAATACTCCCAGATCAGGTACAGCACGGGTTAGATACAGAGTAAATTTCCCTCTACACCGTCCCATCAAACACTCCCAGGGCAGGCTCAGCACTGGTTAGATACAGAGGAAAGTTCTCTCTACTCTGCTCCATGAAACTCTCCCAGGGCAGGCTCAGCACGGATTAGAAACAGAGTAAAGCACAAACGACACTGCCCCATCAAACACTCCCAGGGCAGGTACTGCACGGGTTTGCTACAGAGTAAAGCTCCCTCTACACTGTTCCATCAAACATTCCCAGGGCAGTTCCAGCATGTTTTAGATACAGAATGAAGCTCCCTCTACACTGCCACATCAAACACTCCCAGGGCAGGCGCAGCACGGATTAGAATCAGAGTAAGGCACCCTCTACACTGCCCCATCAAACACTCCCAGGGCAGGTACGGCACGGATTAGATACAGCGTAAAGCTCCCTTTACACTGCCCCATTAAACACTCCCATGGCAGGTACAGTACGGGTTAGATACAGAGTAAAGCTCCCTCTACACTGCCACATCAAACACTCCCAGGACAGGTACAGCACGGGTTAGATAGAGAGTAAAGCACCCTCTACATTGTCCCCACAAACACTCCCAGGGCAGGTTCAGCAGGGGTTACGTGCAGAGTAAAGCTCCCTCTACACTGTCCCATCAAACACTCCCAGGACAGGCTCAGCACTGGTTAGATACAGACAAAAGCTCCCTCTACACTGTCCAATCAAACACTCCCAGATCAGGTACAGCACGGTTTAGACACAATGTAAAGTTCCCTCTAAAATGTCCCATTAAACACTCCCAGGGCTGGTATAGCATTGGTTAGATACAGAGTAAATCTCCCTCTACACCGTCCCATCAAACATTCCCAGGGCTGGTATAGCACGGGTTAGATAGGGAGTAAATCTCCCTCTACACTGTCCCATCAAACACTCCCAGGGCAGGCTCAGCACTGGTTAGATGCAGAGGAAAGCTTTCTCTACTCTGCGCCATGAAACTCTGCCAGGGCAGGCGCAGCACGGGTTAGATACAGAGTAAAGCACAATCTACACTGCCCCATCAAACACTCCCAGGGCAGGTACTGCACGGTTTTGATACAGAGTAAAGCTCCCTCTACACTGTCCCATCAAACACTCCCAGGGCAGGTACTGCACGGGTTAGATACAGGGTAAAGCTCCCTCTACATTGTCCCATCAAACACTCCCAGAGCAGGCTCAGTACGGGTTAGATACAGGGTAATGCTCTCTCTACACTGTCACATCAAACACTCCCATTGCAGGTACAGCACGGGTTAGATACAGAGTAAGATCCCTCTACACTGTCCCATCAAACACTCCCAGATCAGGTACAGCACGGGTTAGATACAGTGTAAAGTTACATCTAAACTGTCCCATTATACACTCCCAGGGCTAGTATGGCACGGGTTAGATACAGAGTAAATCTCCCTCTACACCGTCCCATCAAACACTCCCAGGGCAGGCTCAGCACTGGTTAGATACAGACAAAAACTCCCTCTACACTGTCCAATCAAACAATCCAAGGGCAGGTTACGCACCGGTTAAATACAGAGTATAGCTCCCACCTCACTGCCCCATCAAACACTCCCAGGACAGGCTCAGTACATGTTAGATACAGAGTAAAGCTCCCTCTATACTGCCCCATGAAACACTCCCAGGGTAGGTACAGCACGGGTTAGATACAGAGTAAATCTCCCTCTGCACTGCCCCATCAAACACTCCCAGTGCAGTTACAGCATGGGTTAGGAACAGAGTAAAGCTCCCTCTACACTTCCCCATCAAATACTCCCAGATCAGGTACAGCATGGGTTAGATGCTGTGGCATACCGAGCACAGAACGGACACAATCCGTTTTCCGGTCCATAGTCTATAAATCAGGCGTCATGCCTTTAAGAAGGATCACACCTTTAAGAAACTTGATCTGCAACATAGTTAAGCCCAGAGCGGGGGAGGAGGAGTCGTAGCTGTGCACTGATGAAAGACAGTTGTACTTTGTGTAGTCTCTGACTCCTTTTTGTGTTCAGCATGCAGCCTCAACAATTAAACCTTTTCTGTTGAACCTCTCCGAGTTCAGTATTTTTTGCTAGGAGTAGGTAGACTCCTACAACGCAATGTAAAGTTCCCTCTAAACTGCCCCATGAAACTCTCCCAGGGCAGGCTCAGCACGGATTAGATACAGAGTAAAGCTCCCTCTACACTGTCCCATCAAATACTCCCAGGGTAGGTACTGCACGGGTTAGATACAGAGTAAAGCTCCCTCTACACTGTCCCATCAAACACTCCCAGGGCAGGCTCAGCACGGGTTAGAAACAGAGTAAGGCACCCTCTACAGTGCCCCATCAAGCACTCCCAGGGCAGGTACAGCACGGATTAGATACAGCATAAAGCTCCCTCTACACTGCCCCATTAAACACTCCCATGGCAGGTGTAATGTATGTACCTTTAAGGGAAGAACTGCTTTTTACAGCTCCTGTATACTGTAGTACCGGCAGTGACCACACCTGTAAAGAAACCCTGAGTAGGGATCTGTACAGTTAGTTTTAGAGTAACCCTCATTCAGTAAACACCTTTTGATTGTTCCCTGCAGTCTCTTGTCTAATTATTGAAGGACACAACATCAAGATACACGGATCTAACATTGGCGACGAGAAGATTCAAACCTACCTGCAACTCTGCATCACCTCCCAGGGATTCGCTCCTGGAGAACAGTGAAAGAAGAAGGCCGAGTCCAGAAGCATGGGCGTCGACCACGGGAAACCCCACAGTCATCCAGCGGAGATTTGAGCATCGCAGGGGAGGCTGTCGAGAGCCAGGCTTGGTTCTCCGGTCACGGTGGTGCAGCGAAATGGGCTGGCAACAGGCACTGCGCAGACCCTTCCCGGACAGCGGCGGCTAGAGGCGACCGACGGCACAGGAAAAGGCCGAGCAGCGTCGACGGGGGAAAGAGAGAGGGTAGAGCGCACAGGGCGCAGCCGGTGTTCAGGACCGAGCGGCGTCAACGAGAGGGAGCAGAGCGCAGCCGGTGTTCAAGGGCCAAGCAGCGTCAACGGGAGAGAGAGGCGCAGAGGAAAACGCGCAGAGCGCAGCCGGTGTTCAAGGGCCGAGCAGCGTTAACGGGAGAGAGAGGTGCGGGAGATGCCATTTTAAGCCAATATGAAATCGAGTATAAGGGCATGAAACAGCATGGAAACGCTGATGGGCTATCACGCCTGCCACTGCCTACTGCGGAGGAAGCACCAGCAGTGGACCCTGTCGAAATATTTCATTCGACTATAATTGAACGCTTGCCAGTAACTAACGCTGGTATAGAGAAGGAGACCCGAAATGACCCGACACTGTCTCGGGTATATGACTTGATGGTGAAGGGATGGCCAACACATGGTGACTCACTGTTGCCAGCATTCTCATCCAGAAGAGAACAGCTGTCAGTATGCCAGGGGACCTTGATGTGTGGATCCCGAGTGGTAATTCCACCCAAGTTAAGGGAGAGAGTGCTCAATGAGCTTCACGAAGGTCATCTGGGAGGGGTGAAAATGAAAAGCCTTGCTAGGGCTTATGTGTGGTGGCCAGGGATCGATCAGCAAATCGAGGACCTGACAAAGAGCTGCTCAGGATGACAGAAGGTCTAAAATGCACCACCACATGCCCCTCTACACCCATGGGAGTGGCCCTCATCTCCATGGCAACGGGTGCATATTGATTTTGCTGGTCCATTCATGGACTCAATGGCCTAGAAATTCACTTGCTTGCGCCACCAGTTTGCGCCCAAAGAGGCCACTCAGAGGCTTTAGCGCCTCTGGCCACAGCCACCGCAATATTTAGCGGGGCGCTAATGGCGGCGTAGCCTGTAGCGCTGCGCCGCCACCGATGATGTCATCGGTGTGCGCAGCGCCCCGCTGGCCATATTTGGTCGCGCCCGCCTCCTCCGCGCCGGCCGCAAATAGCGACCGGTACACAGGGGCCTACCTGTGGCGGTAGTGGGGCGAGTTAAGGTGGAGGTGCTGCCGGCCGCTTTTTCGGCGGCCGCTTGCTCGCACCTCCGTCCCCGGCCTCCTACACCCCCCCCCCCGCGGCATTGCCAGCTGTTTCCCGAGAGCCCGGCACTTCTCCTTGATGCCGGGCTCATTTGCCGGCACTCGCGAGCGGGGACCGCGCTGTTGCAGGCACCTCCCCCTTAACAGTGGGAGGAAGGCCTGCAGTACCGCAGCCTGCCGTGCCACAGCGGGTGGCGCTGAGGCACTTTGCGCGCCGATATTCAGTTTCAGCGCCCCAAGCGGGGCGCCGAAACCCTTGTTTAGCAGCCGGCTTCCACTTGGGGCGCTGAAACTGAATATCCCGATGGCGCAAGTGGCTCCGTGCGCAGCGGTAATTCCGGCGGCCAGGCGAGCTGGGCGCCCCAAACTGAATTTTTAGCCCAATGTTTTTAATAGCCGTGGATGCGCACTCAAAATGGCCTGAGGTGATCAAAATGTCCTCCACCACCATGGAGAAAACTATTGCAGTCCTACGGACCATATTTGCCAGGAACGGCTTGCCAGAGCAGATTTGCTCTGATAACGGACCACAGTTTGTGTCCGAAGAGTTTCGACGATTTATGAAAAGGAATGGGGTAAGGCACTACACATCTGCCCCGTATCATCCAGCCAGAAATGCATTGGCTGAGAGGTTCATACAAACCTTTAAAAAAGCAGTAAGGGCCATGTGCGATGACGACATTCCACTGCAGCATAAGGTGGACAATTTCCTGTTAGCCTACAGAAATGCGACACATGCAGTCACCAACCAGACCCCGGCCATGATGTTCTTTAACCGAAGGTTGAGATCACGTCTGGATTTGCTCAGACCAAATGTACGAAGAGATGTTGAGAATAAGCAATTCCAGCACATCAATGAGAAGCCGACAAGGAGCTTCAATGTAGGGCAACCAGTCTTGGCCCGCGACTACTGAACAGAGAAATGGCAACCAGGAACGATATGCACACGGCAGGGGCCACTAATGTAAACTGTGGATGTTGGGGAAAACATTGTGAAATGCCATGTTTACCAGATCCTAGAGTCACAGGAACAAGTCAACCCCATGTCTCACCCATACGTACCTGGTGATGAACCCGACGTACCGGTAGCATCTACCCCAGAAACAGTAGCATCGGAAGCAGATGAACCAACCGACGACAGGGGGCCAGAATCGCCTCCGCACCAAGAGCAAGACACTCAGGAAAGGCGCTATCCAGAAAGGATCAGGAAGCCTCCCCAAAGACTGAATTTATAAATAGACTATTTTCAGTTAATGTTGCATGTTAAAAGTGTTAATTGTAATTAGTTGATATTTAATTGTTAAATGAATGTTATGGTACTGTTAATCTAAAAGGGGAGGAATTGTAATGTATGTACCTTTAAGGGGAGAACTACTTTTTACAGCTCCTGTATACTGTAGTACCGGCAGTGACCACACCTGTATATAAACCCTGAGTAGGGATCTGTACAGTTAGTTTTAGAGTAACCCTCATTCAGTAAACAGCTGTTGATTGTTCCCTGCAGTCTCTTGTCTAATTATTGCAGGACACAACATCAAGATACACGGATCTAACGCAGGTACAGTACGGGTTAGATACAGAGTAAAGCTCTCTCTACACTGCCACATCAAACACTCCCACGACAGGTACAGCACGGGTTAGATACAGAGCAGCACGGTGGCATAGTGGTTAGCACTGTTGCCTCACAGCACCAGGGACCCGGGTTCGAATCCGGCCTCGGGCTACTGTCTGTGTGGAGTTTGCACATTCTCCCCGTGTTTGCGTGGGTTTTCTCCGGGTGCTCCGGTTTCCTCCCACAGTCCAAAGATGTGCGGGTTAGGTTGATTGGCTATGATAAATTGACCCTTAGTGTTAGGGGGATTAAATACGTGGGGTTACGGGGATAGGGTGGGATATGTGTTGGTGTAGGGGTTACGGGGATCGGGTGGGATATGTGTCGGTGCAGGCTCGATGGGCCAAAATGGCCTCTATCTGCACTGTGGGGTTTCTGGGATTTCTGGGATAAAGCACCCTCTACATTGTCCCATCAAACACTCCCAGGGCAGGTAAAGCACGGGTTAGATACAGAGTAAAGCTCCCTCTACACTGTCCCATCAAACACTCCCAGGGCAGGCTCAGCACGGGTTAGATAGAGGGTAAATTTCCCTCTACACTGGCCCATCAAATACTCCCAGGGCAGGTACAGCACGGGTTAGATACAGAGTAAAGCTCCCTCTACACTATCCTGTCAAACAATCCCAGGGCAGGTTCAGCACGGGTTAGATACAGAGTAAAGCTCCCTCTACACTATCCCGTCAAACACTCCCAGGGCAGGTACGGCACGGGTTAGATTCAGAGTAAAACTCCCGATACTAACACCTTCCGGATGGGAACTGGTGGCTTTTAAATCATTGAATTGTGGCGGTACCATCGGTTGTACCTTACATAAAGACACATAATTCCCTTTAACTTACCTTACTGTATGTTTAACTTACCTTTTGGGGCCGTTGCCTTTTTAACTTAACTGTTGGGGCCATTGCCCCTTTAAGACGCGCCCTAGCGCGCTGACGTCACGTCACGTAGGCTGCCGGCCCGACTCGGCCTTCCAGGACGGCTGCCGGCACAGCCCACCCAGCGTCTTCGGCCTCAACGGCCAGCCGACGGGAGCGACGCGATCTTTCGCTCCCGCGGCAAGCACCGGCACAGTCCGGCCTCCCGACTTCGGCCTCAACGGCCAGCGACGGGAGCGACACAATCTTCCGCTCCCGCGGCAAGCACCGGCACAGTCCAGCCTCCCGACTTCGGCCTCAATGGCCAGCGACGCAACGACGCGCATCACGTGACGCCCTAAGCGCGGGAAATGCGAACAACGTGATGACATCACAACACAAACGCGATGGCGTCATCACGCTCCCCACAGGACTGCGAACTCAGTCCTCGTGGAGTCCCCGCTGGGACAAGACCCATACCACGGTGCTCCTACAGTCAGCCATCTTACCTGCCATCTTACCTGATGTAATTAGTCTGTTCCTGTAAATAAACAACTTGTTAATAGTTCGTCGAAGTCAAACTCTCTTATTTAGTGGCGATCTACACGAACCGCTACATTGGTGACCCAACGACGTGAGTACGGGAGCTCATCAATTCCAACGCTACAATTGGTGAACCCGTATCCGTGAATGATTTTCACGGTAGCAACGCGCGCCTGAACCTCGTCTTCCCTCAAGACGACCAACGCACAACCGATGAACAACCATGAAACAGCAACCGCCTAACATCGATTCCACCAAAAACGACCCCGTCTTTGTGTACGTATTCGCAACGGAAGCGTAGCTTGGAGGTGAGCCCGTTTTTCATGAATGATCTCACAGAGGTAGAGCACAACCAACGGTAACCGTCGTCCACCAGCGCTACAATTGGTGGGTTTGTGAACGTCTTTCACAAACGAAGCACGCTATGGAAGCATCAGCTGTTCCGCTGTCGCTACCGCAATCCAGGGAGCCATGGTCTCCCTCGTGCTTTATGAAGGTAGAAGCCCTGTTCGCCGAGAACATCGATGCGGCACAGACCACGCACGTGCTCACGGTCTCCGTATTCGACTCTTCCACCGCCACACGGATCGTCCGCCTCTACGTCCAAAGCAACAGCAAGTATACATCTCTCCAAGCGTGGGGTACAGCATGTTCGGGCCCACAAGATCGGAGCGCGCCCCTCGGGGATACCACGAGGACTCACCCCTGTGAAACACGAGGACCCATCCCTCACGAACCACGACGACTCATCCCTCATGAAAAACGATGACTCCTTCTCCGCCGACAACGCACCAGCCCTTCAGCCTGCTGGTTGTGTTACCTACTACACGATTCAGCGTGAACAAAAGGCGTGCCGCCCTCCCGGCTGTTTTCTCCTAAATCTACAACTGTTACAAGTTTTGCCGCCCTCCAAGCAGAGTTAACCCCTCCTGAAAGCAACAACAACCTGGACCGTTGCCGCCCTTTCTCCAGTTTTCCCTTTAACAAACGCAAACGTCTACTGACGCTGCACACATCGAGGGCGGGTCCAACGGGCATCCTGCCGCCGCGATCAGCCACGTGAAAGTTGCTGGCCTCACCGATCACTGATCAACGCAGCAACTCTTCACCCTCCATTGTGTTATCGTCGTAGCACTATGGCATGCACCGTTCCGTGCGTTCCAGCCTCCCGAAGGTTTCGCTCACCTGTCAGCGAGTTCACCGACCTCGCCTGTCAAGTCCTTCTGGATCGCTCGTTTGGCGTTCCTGCAGAGTTCATCGGAACAAGGACTTGTTTCAACGTCAACGGAGACATCGCCTGTGTCCACCCAACCTGCCCGTCACTCTGACAAGGCCTGCTGTTTCGCACGTCTCCATGGTCCTTCGCCTGACGGATACGTTTTATTCACCACGGCGCGCGTAAGGATCCGCTCACGAGCAGCATCTTCATACCTCGCCTACCAAGTCGAGACAGCACGACCGTCGTGACCACCAGCTCGTCAGACCATCTCATCCTTGGACTTTCGTTAAAGTGAATTCTGGGGGGGCCCATGTGGCGGTACCACCGGTTGTACCTTACATAAAGACACATAATTCCCTTTAACTTACCTTACTGTATGTTTAACTTACCTTTTGGGGCCGTTGCCCTTTTAACTTAACTGTTGGGGCCATTGCCCCTTTAAGATGCGCCCTAGCGCGCTGACATCACGTCACGTACGACGTACGACGTGACGTGCATGCGGAGGCTGCCGGCCCGACTCGGCCTTCCAGGACGGCTGCCGGCACAGCCCGGCCAGCGTCTTCGGCCTCAACGGCCAGCCGACGGGAGCGACGCGATCTTCCGCTCCCGCGACAAGCACCGGCACAGTCCGGCCTCCCAACTTCGGCCTCAACGGCCAGTGACGCAACGACGCGCAGCACGTGACGCCCTAAGTGCGGGAAATGCGAACAACGTGATGACGTCACAACACAAACGCGATGATGTCATCACGCTCCCCACAGGACTGCGAACTCAGTCCTCGTGGAGTCCACGCTGGGACAAGATCTATACCACAGTGCTCCTACAGTCAGCCATCTTACCTGCCATCTTACCTGATGTAATTAGTCTGTTCCTGTAAATAAACAACTTGTTAATAGTTCGTCGAAGTCAAACTCTTATTTAGTGGCGATCTACACGAACCGCTACAGAATCATAGAATGGTTACAGCCCTGATGTAGGCCATTAGGCTTGTTGAGACCATTCCGGCTCTCTGCAAGAGCATTTCAGCTAGTCCCACTCCCCCTCCATTTCCATAGCCTTGCAAATTTTTTCCTTCAGTTACTTATCCAATTACCTTTTGATGTTCTGAAGCCAGCTCTTGTGATTTTTACTTTGCTCGCTTAGTCTGATCCCGCTTCACAAACCTCCCTTTCTGCACCCTCCTTTCGGACTCCAGTCCCTAAATCCCCTTCGCCCCTTCCCCCAATTCAATTACCCTGGTGTCATGGCCAATATTTATGCCTCAACCAACATAACCAAAACAGATTGTCTGGTCATTATCACATTGCTGTTTGTGGGATCTTGCTGTGCTCAAATCGGCGTTTCCTACATCATAACAGTGATTCCACTTCAAAAGTTTTCCAGTGGCTGTAAAGTGCTTTGAGATGTCCGGTGGTCGTAAAAGGTGCTATAGGAATGCAGGTCTATCTTTCTTTGAAAACCAAGATTGAGGCAGTACATTCCAGATCCTAAACACTCGCTGTGTAAAAAAGTTTTTCCTCATGTCGCCTTTGGTTCTTTTGCCAATCACCTTAAATCTGTGTCCTCTGGTTCTTGACTCTTCAGGCAATGGGAACATTTTCTCTCTATCTGCTCTTTCCAGACTCTCATGACTTTGAACACCTCTATCAAATCTCTCAACCTTTGATGCTCCATAAGACTTGGGGTTTAGCCCCTGTCCAGATTGATCTCCTGTCCAAAGTAATCTCCTGTCCAGAGTGATCACCTATTTGGAGTGATCCACTCTCCAGAGTGAGGTCCTGTCCAATGACCCACTGTCCAGAGTGATCCACCATCCAGAGTGATCCACTGTCTACAATGAAGTCCTTTCTAGAGTGATCCACTGCCCAGTGATCCCCTGTCCAGAGCAAAGTCCTGTCCAGTGATATACTGCCCTGAGTGAGCCACAGTCCAGAGTGGCCCATTGTCCAGAGTGATCAACTGTCCAGAGTGACCCATTATCCAGAATGGTGCACTGTCCAGAGTGATCCACTGTCCAGAGCAAAGTCCTGTCCAGTGATATACTGCCCTGAGTGATCCAATGTCCAGAGTGACCCATTGTCCAGAGTGATCCACTGACCAGAGTGATCCATAGTCCAGTGTGATCCACTGTCCAGAGTGATCCACTGCCCAGAGTGATCCACTGTCCAGAGTGATCCATTGTCCAGAGTGATATCCTGTCCAGAGTGAAGTCCTTTCCAGAGTGATCCACTGTTCAGAGTGATCCACTGTTCAGAGTGATCCCCTGTTCAGTGCGAAGTCCTGTCCAGAGTGATCCCCAACCAGAGTGATGCATTGTCAAGAGTGATCTCCTGTCCAGAGTGATCCACTGTCCAGAGTGATCCCCAGTCCAGAGTAATCCACTGTCCAGAGTGATTGCCTGACCTGAGTGATGCATTGTCCAGTGTGATCCCCTGTCAAGCGTGATTCACTATCCAGAGTGATCCCCTAGCCAGAGTGACCCCCTGTCCAGAGTGAGCCACTGTCCCAAGTTAATTCCTTTCCATAGTAAGCTACAGTACAGAGTGATCCCCTGTCCAGAACAAAATCGTTTCGAAAGAGATCCACCAATCAGAGTGATTCCCCTGTCCAGAATGACAACCTGTCCAGAGTGATGCACTGTCCCGAGTGAACTTCTTTCCAGAGAAATCCATAAGTACAGAGTGGTTCCCTGTCCAAAACAAAGTCCTTTCAAGAGTGATGCACTGTTCAGAGTGATCCCCTGTCCAGAGTGATTTCCTGTCCAGAGTGATCCTCTGTCCAGAGTGATGCACTGTCCAGAGTGATCCCTGATCAGAGTGACCCATTGTCCAGAGTGATCCACTGTTCAAAGTGAAGTCCTTTCCAGAGTGGTCCACTATCCAGAGTGACCCACTGGCCATAGTGGAGTCATTTCCAGTGTGATCCACTGTCCAGAGTGAATCCCTGTCCAGAGTGATCCACTATCCAGTGTGATCCCCTGTCCAGACTGATACCCTGTCCAGAGTAATCCTGTGTCCAGAATGATTCCCTGTCCTGAGTGATCACCGGTCCAGAGTGATTGCCTGTCCAGAGCGATCCCCTGTCCAGAGTGATTCCCTGTCCAGAGTGATTCTCTCTACAGAGTGATTCACCATTGAAAGTGATTCCCTGTCCAGAGTGACACCCAGTCCAGAGTGATTCCTGTGCAGGGAGGTCCACTGTCCAGAGTGAGCCACTGTCCAATGTGATTCCTTGTCCAGAGTGATTCTGTGCCCAGAGAGATCCACTGCCAGAGTGATCCACTCTCAGAGTGATCCACTGTCCTGAGTGATTTCATGTCCAGAGTGATTCCCTGTCCAGAGTGATCCACTGTCCAGTGTGATCACCTGTCCAGAATGATTCCCTGTTCAGTGTGATTCCCTGTCCAGATTGATCCCCTGTCCAGAGTGATTCCCTATCCAGAGTGATCCACTGTCCAGAGGGTTCCCCTGTCCAGAGTGACCCCTGTCCAGAGTGAATCCCTTTCCAGAGTGATTCCCTGTCCAGAGTGATTCCCTATCCAGAGTGATCCACTGTCCAGAGTGATCCCCATCCAGAGTGATTCCCTATCCAGAGTGATCCACTGTCCAGAGTGTTCCCCTGTCCATATTGACTCCTGTCCAGAGTGAATCCCTTTCCAGAGTGATTCCCTGTCCAGAGTGATTCCCTATCCAGAGTGATCCCCTGTCCAGAGTGATCCACTGTCAAGAGTGATTACCTGTCCAGAGTGATCCCCTGTACAGAGTGACCCCTGTCCAGCATGAATCCCTTTCCAGAGTGATTTCCCATCCTGAATGATTCCCTGTCCAGAGTGATCCCTGATCAGAGTGATCCCCTACCCAGAGTGTTTCCCTATCTAGGATGAACCACTGTCCAGAGTGATCACCTGTCCTGAGTGATACACGGTCCAGAGTGAACCCCTGTCCACAATGATTCCCTGTCCAGAGTGAACCCCTGTCCAGAGCGATCCCCTGTCCAGAGTGATCCCCTGTCCAGAGTGATGCACTGTCCAGAGTGATCCCTGATCAGAGTGACCCATTGTCCAGAGTGATCCACTGTTCAAAGTGAAGTCCTTTCCAGAGTGGCCCACTATCCAGAGTGACCCAGTGGCCATAGTGGAGTCATTTCCAGTGTGATTCACTGTACAGAGTAATCCCCTGTTCAGAGTGAATCCCTGTCCAGAGTGATCCACTATCCAGTGCGATCCCCTGTCCAGAGTGATTCTCTGTACAGAGTGATCCACCATCCAAAGTGATTACCTGTCCAGAGTGACACCCAGTCCAGAGTGATTCCTGTCCAGAGAGGTCCACTGTCCAGAGTGATCAACTGTCCAAAGTGATTCCTTGTCCGGAGTGATTCTGTGCCCAGAAAGATCCACTGCCTGAGTGATCCACTCTCAGAGTGATCCACTGTCCTGAGTGATTCCATGTCCAGTGTGATTCCCTGTCCAGAGTGATCCACTGTCCAGTGTGATCACCTGTCCAGAATGATTCCCTGTCCAGTGTGATTCCCTGTCCAGATTGATCCCCTGTCCAGAGTGATTCCCTATCCAGAGTGATCCACTGTCCAGAGTGTTCCCCTGTCCAGAGTGACCCCAGTCCAGAGTGATTCCCTATCCAGAGTGATGCACTGTCCAGAGTGTTCCCCTGTCCAGAGTGAATCCCTTTCCAGAGTGATTCCCTATCCAGAGTGATCCCGTCGAGTATGGTCCACTGTCAAGAGTGATTACCTGTCCAGAGTGATCCACTGTCCTGAGTGATCCCCTGTCCAGAGTGACCCCTGTCCAGAGTGAATCCCTTTCCAGAGTGATCCCCTGTCCAGAGTGATCCACTGTCAAGAGTGATTACCTGTCCAGAGTGATCCACTGTCCTGAGTGATCCACTGTCCAGAGTGATACCCTGGCCAGAGTGATTCCCTGGCCAGAGTGATCCACTGCCCTGAGTGATCCACAATCCAGAGTGATTCCCTGTCCTGAGTGAACCCCCATCCAGAATGATGCACTGCCTCGAGTGATCCCCTCTCCAGAAATATTCCCATCCCAGAGTGATACCCTGTCCTGTGTGATGCCCTTTCCAGAGTGATCCACTGTCCATGGTGATTCCCTGTCCAGAGTGATTCAGAGTGATTAGCTGTCCAGATTGATTCCCTGTCCATAGTGTTCCTCTATCCAAAGTGATTCCCCATCCAGAGTGATCCCCTATCCAGAGTGATTCCCTATCTAGGATGAACCACTGCCCAGAGTGATCACCTGTCCTGAGTGATCCACGGTCCAGAGTGAACCCCTGTCCACAATGATTCCCTGTCCAGAGTGAACCCCTGTCCAGAGTGATGCACTGTCCAGAGTGTTCCCCTGTCCAGAGTGATCCACTGTCCACAGTGATCCACTGTCCAGAGTGATGCCCTGTCCAATGTGATCCACTGTCCAGAGTGATGCCCTGCCCAGAATGATTCCCTGTCCAGAGTGAACCCCTGTCCAGAGTGATGCACTGTCCAGGGTGTTCCCCTGTCCAGAGTGATCCACTGTCCAGAGTGATGCCCTGTCCAGGGTGATCCACTGTCCAGAGTGATGCCCTGTCCAGAATGATTCCCTGTCCAGAGTGAGTTCCTGTCCAGAGAGATCGCCCCGTCCAGAGTGATTCCCAGTCCAGAGTGATTCCCGTTCCAGAGTGATCCACTGTCCACAGTAATTCCCTGCCCACAGTGATTCCCTGGCCATGGGGAACCACTGCCAGAGTGATCCACTGCAAGAGTGATCCACTGCCCCAAGCGATTCCCTGTCCAGAATGATTCCCTGTCCAGGATGATCCACTGACCAGAGTGATCCCCTGTCCAGAATGATTCCCTGTCTAGAGTGATTCCCTGTCTAGAGTGATCCTCTCTTCAAAGTGATTCCCTGTCCAGAGTGATCCCATGTCCAGAGCGATCCAGTCCAGAATAATTCAGTGTCCAGAGTGATCCACTGTCCAGAGTGATTCCCTGTTCAGTGTGATTCCCTGTCCAGATTGATCCCCTGTCCAGAGTGATTCCCTATCCAGAGTGATCCACTGTCCAGAGGGTTCCCCTGTCCAGAGTGACCCCTGTCCAGAGTGAATCCCTTTCCAGAGTGATTCCCTGTCCAGAGTGATTCCCTATCCAGAGTGATCCACTGTCCAGAGTGATCCCCATCCAGAGTGATTCCCTATCCAGAGTGATCCACTGTCCAGAGTGTTCCCCTGTCCATATTGACTCCTGTCCAGAGTGAATCCCTTTCCAGAGTGATTCCCTGTCCAGAGTGATTCCCTATCCAGAGTGATCCCCTGTCCAGAGTGATCCACTGTCAAGAGTGATTACCTGTCCAGAGTGATCCCCTGTACAGAGTGACCCCTGTCCAGCGTGAATCCCTTTCCAGAGTGATTCCCCATCCTGAATGATTCCCTGTCCAGAGTGATCCCCTGTCCAGAGTGATCCACTGTCAAGAGTGATTCCCCGTCCAGATTGATCCACAGTCTAGAGTGATTCCCTGTCCAGAGTGATACCCTGGCCAGAGTGATTCCCTGGCCAGAGTGATTCCCTGTCCTGAGTAAACCCCCATCGAGAATGATGCACTGCCTTGAGTGATCCCCTCTCCAGATTTATTCCCATCCCAGAGTGATACCCTGTCTTGTGTGATGCCCTTTCCGGAGTGATCCACTGTCCATGGTGATTCCCTGTCCAGAGTGATCCAGAGTGATTAGCTGTCCAGAGTGATCCAGTGTCCAGAGTGAACCCATGTCCAGAATGATTCACTGTCCAGAGTGATTCCCTGTCCAGATTGATCCACAGTCTAGAGTGATTTCAGTAAGGCCTTCGATAAAGTCCCACACAGGAGACTGGTCAAGAAGGTAAGAGCCCATGGAATCCAGGGTGCCTTGGCACATTGGATACAAAACTGGCTTAGTGGCAGAAGGCAGAGGGTGATGGTCGAAGGTTGTTTTTGTGACTGGAAACCTGTGGCCAGTGGGGTACCACAGGGATCGGTGCTGGGTCCCTTGCTGTTTGTGGTCTCCATTAATGACTTGGATATGAATGTAAAGGGTATGATCAGTAAATTCGCGGATGATACTAAAATTGGTAGGGTGGTAAATAGCGAGGAGGGTAGCCTCAGTCTGCAGAACGATATAGATGGGTTGGTCAGATGGGCGGAACAGTGGCAAATGGAATTTAACCCGGAAAAGTGCGAGGTGATGCACTTTGGGGGGTCTAACAAGGCAAGGGAATACACAATGAAGGGAAAGACCCTAGGCAAGACGGAGGGTCAGAGGGATCTGGGTGTGCAGGTACACAGATCCCTGAAGGCGGCGGAACAGGTGGATAAGGTGGTAAAAAAGGCATATGGGATACTTGCCTTCATTAGCCGAGGCATAGAATATAAGAGCAAGGAGGTTATGATGGAGCTGTATAAAACACTGGTTAGGCCACAGCTGGAATACTGTGTGCAGTTCTGGTCGCCACACTACAGGAAAGATGTGATCGCGTTAGAGAGGGTGCAGAGGAGGTTCACCAGGATGTTACCAGGGCTGGAGCGCTTCAGCTATGAAGAGAGACTGGGCAGATTGGGTTTGTTTTCCTTGGAGCAGAGGAGGCTGAGGGGGGACATGATTGAGGTGTACAAAATTGTGAGGGGCATAGATAGGATGGATGCTGAGGAGCTTTTCCCCTTAGTAGAGGGGTTAATAACTAGGGGGCATAGATTCAAGGTAAAGGGCGGGAGGTTTAGAGGGGATTTGAGAAAGAACTTTTTCACCCAGAGGGTGGTTGGAGTCTGGAACTCACTGCCTGAAAGGGTTGTGGAGGCAGAAACCCTCACAACATTTAAGAAGCATTTGGATGAGCATTTGAAATGCCATAGCATACAAGGCTACGGGCCAAATGCTGGAATATGGGATTAGATTAGACAGGGCTTGATGGCCGGCATGGACACGATGGGCCGAAGGGCCTCTATCCGTGCTGTATTACTCTATGACTCTATGACTCTATGATTCCCTGTCCAGAGTGATTCCCTGTCCAGAGTGATTCCCTGTCCAGAGTGATCCCTGATCAGAGTGATCCCCTACCCAGAGTGATTCCCTATCTAGGATGAACCACTGTCCAGAGTGATCACCTGTCCTGAGTGATACACGGTCCAGAGTGAACCCCTGTCCACAATGATTCCCTGTCCAGAGTGAACCCCTGTCCAGAGCGATCCCCTGTCCAGAGTGATCCCCTGTCCAGAGTGATGCACTGTCCAGAGTGATCCCTGATCAGAGTGACCCATTGTCCAGAGTGATCCACTGTTCAAAGTGAAGTCCTTTCCAGAGTGGCCCACTATCCAGAGTGACCCAGTGGCCATAGTGGAGTCATTTCCAGTGTGATTCACTGTACAGAGTAATCCCCTGTTCAGAGTGAATCCCTGTCCAGAGTGATCCACTATCCAGTGCGATCCCCTGTCCAGAGTGATTCTCTGTACAGAGTGATCCACCATCCAAAGTGATTACCTGTCCAGAGTGACACCCAGTCCTGAGTGATTCCTGTCCAGAGAGGTCCACTGTCCAGAGTGATCAACTGTCCAAAGTGATTCCTTGTCCGGAGTGATTCTGTGCCCAGAAAGATCCACTGCCTGAGTGACCCACTCTCAGAGTGATCCACTGTCCTGAGTGATTCCATGTCCAGTGTGATTCCCTGTCCAGAGTGATCCACTATCCAGTGTGATCACCTGTCCAGAATGATTCCCTGTCCAGTGTGATTCCCTGTCCAGATTGATCCCCTGTCCAGAGTGATTCCCTATCCAGAGTGATCCACTGTCCAGAGTGTTCCCCTGTCCAGAGTGACCCCAGTCCAGAGTGATTCCCTATCCAGAGTGATGCACTGTCCAGAGTGTTCCCCTGTCCAGAGTGAATCCCTTTCCAGAGTGATTCCCTATCCAGAGTGATCCCATCGAGTATGGTCCACTGTCAAGAGTGATTACCTGTCCAGAGTGATCCACTGTCCTGAGTGATCCCCTGTCCAGAGTGACCCCTGTCCAGAGTGAATCCCTTTCCAGAGTGATCCCCTGTCCAGAGTGATCCACTGTCAAGAGTGATTACCTGTCCAGAGTGATCCACTGTCCTGAGTGATCCACTGTCCAGAGTGATACCCTGGCCAGAGTGATTCCCTGGCCAGAGTGATCCACTGCCCTGAGTGATCCACAATCCAGAGTGATTCCCTGTCCTGAGTGAACCCCCATCCAGAATGATGCACTGCCTCGAGTGATCCCCTCTCCAGAAATATTCCCATCCCAGAGTGATACCCTGTTCTGTGTGATGCCCTTTCCAGAGTGATCCACTGTCCATGGTGATTCCCTGTCCAGAGTGATTCAGAGTGATTAGCTGTCCAGATTGATTCCCTGTCCATAGTGTTCCTCTATCCAAAGTGATTCCCCATCCAGAGTGATCCCCTATCCAGAGTGATTCCCTATCTAGGATGAACCACTGCCCAGAGTGATCACCTGTCCTTAGTGATCCACGGTCCAGAGTGAACCCCTGTCCACAATGATACCCTGTCCAGAGTGAACCCCTGTCCAGAGTGATGCACTGTCCAGAGTGTTCCCCTGTCCAGAGTGATCCACTGTCCACAGTGATCCACTGTCCAGAGTGATGCCCTGTCCAACGTGATCCACTGTCCAGAGTGATGCCCTGTCCAGAATGATTCCCTGTCCAGAGTGAACCCCTGTCCAGAGTGATGCACTGTCCAGTGTGTTCCCCTGTCCAGAGTGATCCACTGTCCAGAGTGATGCCCTGTCCAGGGTGATCCACTGTCCAGAGTGATGCCCTGTCCAGAATGATTCCCTGTCCAGAGTGAGTTCCTGTCCAGAGAGATCCCCCGTCCAGAGTGATTCCCAGTCCAGAGTGATTCCCGTTCCAGAGTGATCCACTGTCCACAGTAATTCCCTGTCCACAGTGATTCCCTGGCCATGGGGAACCACTGCCAGAGTGATCCACTGCAAGAGTGATCCACTGCCCCAAGCGATTCCCTGTCCAGAATGATTCCCTGTCCAGGATGATCCACTGACCAGAGTGATCCCCTGTCCAGAATGATTCCCTGTCTAGAGTGATTCCCTGTCTAGAGTGATCCTCTCTTCAAAGTGATTCCCTGTCCAGAGCGATCCAGTCCAGAATAATTCAGTGTCCAGAGTGATCCACTGTCCAGAGTGATTCCCTGTTCAGTGTGATTCCCTGTCCAGATTGATCCCCTGTCCAGAGCGATTCCCTATCCAGAGTGATCCACTGTCCAGAGGGTTCCCCTGTCCAGAGTGACCCCTGTCCAGAGTGAATCCCTTTCCAGAGTGATTCCCTGTCCAGAGTGAATCCCTTTCCAGAGTGATTCCCTGTCCAGAGTGATTCCCCATCCTGAATGATTCCCTGTCCAGAGTGATCCCCTGTCCAGAGTGATCCACTGTCAAGAGTGATTCCCCGTCCAGATTGATCCACAGTCTAGAGTGATTCCCTGTCCAGAGTGATACCCTGGCCAGAGTGATTCCCTGGCCAGAGTGATTCCCTGTCCTGAGTAAACCCCCATCGAGAATGATGCACTGCCTTGAGTGATCCCCTCTCCAGATTTATTCCCATCCCAGAGTGATACCCTGTCTTGTGTGATGCCCTTTCCGGAGTGATCCACTGTCCATGGTGATTCCCTGTCCAGAGTGATCCAGAGTGATTAGCTGTCCAGAGTGAACCCATGTCCAGAATGATTCACTGTCCAGAGTGATTCCCCGTCCAGATTGATCCACAGTCTAGAGTGATTCCCTGTCCAGAGTGATTCCCTGTCCAGAGTGATTCCCTGTCCAGAGTGATCCCTGATCAGAGTGATCCCCTACCCAGAGTGATTCCCTATCTAGGATGAACCACTGTCCAGAGTGATCACCTGTCCTGAGTGATACACGGTCCAGAGTGAACCCCTGTCCACAATGATTCCCTGTCCAGAGTGAACCCCTGTCCAGAGCGATCCCCTGTCCAGAGTGATCCCCTGTCCAGAGTGATGCACTGTCCAGAGTGATCCCTGATCAGAGTGACCCATTGTCCAGAGTGATCCACTGTTCAAAGTGAAGTCCTTTCCAGAGTGGCCCACTATCCAGAGTGACCCAGTGGCCATAGTGGAGTCATTTCCAGTGTGATTCACTGTACAGAGTAATCCCCTGTTCAGAGTGAATCCCTGTCCAGAGTGATCCACTATCCAGTGCGATCCCCTGTCCAGAGTGATTCTCTGTACAGAGTGATCCACCATCCAAAGTGATTACCTGTCCAGAGTGACACCCAGTCCAGAGTGATTCCTGTCCAGAGAGGTCCACTGTCCAGAGTGATCAACTGTCCAAAGTGATTCCTTGTCCGGAGTGATTCTGTGCCCAGAAAGATCCACTGCCTGAGTGATCCACTCTCAGAGTGATCCACTGTCCTGAGTGATTCCATGTCCAGTGTGATTCCCTGTCCAGAGTGATCCACTGTCCAGTGTGATCACCTGTCCAGAATGATTCCCTGTCCAGTGTGATTCCCTGTCCAGATTGATCCCCTGTCCAGAGTGATTCCCTATCCAGAGTGATCCACTGTCCAGAGTGTTCCCCTGTCCAGAGTGACCCCAGTCCAGAGTGATTCCCTATCCAGAGTGATGCACTGTCCAGAGTGTTCCCCTGTCCAGAGTGAATCCCTTTCCAGAGTGATTCCCTATCCAGAGTGATCCCGTCGAGTATGGTCCACTGTCAAGAGTGATTACCTGTCCAGAGTGATCCACTGTCCAGAGTGATCCCCTGTCCAGAGTGACCCCTGTCCAGAGTGAATCCCTTTCCAGAGTGATCCCCTGTCCAGAGTGATCCACTGTCAAGAGTGATTCCCCGTCCAGATTGATCCACAGTCTAGAGTGATTCCCTGTCCAGAGTGATACCCTGGCCAGAGTGATTCCCTGGCCAGAGTGATTCCCTGTCCTGAGTAAACCCCCATCGAGAATGATGCACTGCCTTGAGTGATCCCCTCTCCAGATTTATTCCCATCCCAGAGTGATACCCTGTCTTGTGTGATGCCCTTTCCGGAGTGATCCACTGTCCATGGTGATTCCCTGTCCAGAGTGATCCAGAGTGATTAGCTGTCCAGAGTGATCCAGTGTCCAGAGTGAACCCATGTCCAGAATGATTCACTGTCCAGAGTGATTCCCCGTCCAGATTGATCCACAGTCTAGAGTGATTCCCTGTCCAGAGTGATTCCCTGTCCAGAGTGATTCCCTGTCCAGAGTGATCCCTGATCAGAGTGATCCCCTACCCAGAGTGATTCCCTATCTAGGATGAACCACTGTCCAGTGTGATCACCTGTCCTGAGTGATACACGGTCCAGAGTGAACCCCTGTCCACAATGATTCCCTGTCCAGAGTGAACCCCTGTCCAGAGCGATCCCCTGTCCAGAGTGATCCCCTGTCCAGAGTGATGCACTGTCCAGAGTGATCCCTGATCAGAGTGACCCATTGTCCAGAGTGATCCACTGTTCAAAGTGAAGTCCTTTCCAGAGTGGCCCACTATCCAGAGTGACCCAGTGGCCATAGTGGAGTCATTTCCAGTGTGATTCACTGTACAGAGTAATCCCCTGTTCAGAGTGAATCCCTGTCCAGAGTGATCCACTATCCAGTGCGATCCCCTGTCCAGAGTGATTCTCTGTACAGAGTGATCCACCATCCAAAGTGATTACCTGTCCAGAGTGACACCCAGTCCAGAGTGATTCCTGTCCAGAGAGGTCCACTGTCCAGAGTGATCAACTGTCCAAAGTGATTCCTTGTCCGGAGTGATTCTGTGCCCAGAAAGATCCACTGCCTGAGTGATCCACTCTCAGAGTGATCCACTGTCCTGAGTGATTCCATGTCCAGTGTGATTCCCTGTCCAGAGTGATCCACTGTCCAGTGTGATCACCTGTCCAGAATGATTCCCTGTCCAGTGTGATTCCCTGTCCAGATTGATCCCCTGTCCAGAGTGATTCCCTATCCAGAGTGATCCACTGTCCAGAGTGTTCCCCTGTCCAGAGTGACCCCAGTCCAGAGTGATTCCCTATCCAGAGTGATGCACTGTCCAGAGTGTTCCCCTGTCCAGAGTGAATCCCTTTCCAGAGTGATTCCCTATCCAGAGTGATCCCGTCGAGTATGGTCCACTGTCAAGAGTGATTACCTGTCCAGAGTGATCCACTGTCCTGAGTGATCCCCTGTCCAGAGTGACCCCTGTCCAGAGTGAATCCCTTTCCAGAGTGATCCCCTGTCCAGAGTGATCCACTGTCAAGAGTGATTACCTGTCCAGAGTGATCCACTGTCCTGAGTGATCCACTGTCCAGAGTGATACCCTGGCCAGAGTGATTCCCTGGCCAGAGTGATCCACTGCCCTGAGTGATCCACAATCCAGAGTGATTCCCTGTCCTGAGTGAACCCCCATCCAGAATGATGCACTGCCTCGAGTGATCCCCTCTCCAGAAATATTCCCATCCCAGAGTGATACCCTGTTCTGTGTGATGCCCTTTCCAGAGTGATCCACTGTCCATGGTGATTCCCTGTCCAGAGTGATTCAGAGTGATTAGCTGTCCAGATTGATTCCCTGTCCATAGTGTTCCTCTATCCAAAGTGATTCCCCATCCAGAGTGATCCCCTATCCAGAGTGATTCCCTATCTAGGATGAACCACTGCCCAGAGTGATCACCTGTCCTTAGTGATCCACGGTCCAGAGTGAACCCCTGTCCACAATGATTCCCTGTCCAGAGTGAACCCCTGTCCAGAGTGATGCACTGTCCAGAGTGTTCCCCTGTCCAGAGTGATCCACTGTCCACAGTGATCCACTGTCCAGAGTGATGCCCTGTCCAATGTGATCCACTGTCCAGAGTGATGCCCTGCCCAGAATGATTCCCTGTCCAGAGTGAACCCCTGTCCAGAGTGATGCACTGTCCAGGGTGTTCCCCTGTCCAGAGTGATCCACTGTCCAGAGTGATGCCCTGTCCAGGGTGATCCACTGTCCAGAGTGATGCCCTGTCCAGAATGATTCCCTGTCCAGAGTGAGTTCCTGTCCAGAGAGATCCCCCGTCCAGAGTGATTCCCAGTCCAGAGTGATTCCCGTTCCAGAGTGATCCACTGTCCACAGTAATTCCCTGTCCACAGTGATTCCCTGGCCATGGGGAACCACTGCCAGAGTGATCCACTGCAAGAGTGATCCACTGCCCCAAGCGATTCCCTGTCCAGAATGATTCCCTGTCCAGGATGATCCACTGACCAGAGTGATCCCCTGTCCAGAATGATTCCCTGTCTAGAGTGATTCCCTGTCTAGAGTGATCCTCTCTTCAAAGTGATTCCCTGTCCAGAGTGATCCCATGTCCAGAGCGATCCAGTCCAGAATAATTCAGTGTCCAGAGTGATCCACTGTCCAGAGTGATTCCCTGTTCAGTGTGATTCCCTGTCCAGATTGATCCCCTGTCCAGAGTGATTCCCTATCCAGAGTGATCCACTGTCCAGAGGGTTCCCCTGTCCAGAGTGACCCCTGTCCAGAGTGAATCCCTTTCCAGAGTGATTCCCTGTCCAGAGTGATTCCCTATCCAGAGTGATCCACTGTCCAGAGTGATCCCCATCCAGAGTGATTCCCTATCCAGAGTGATCCACTGTCCAGAGTGTTCCCCTGTCCATATTGACTCCTGTCCAGAGTGAATCTCTTTCCAGAGTGATTCCCTGTCCAGAGTGATTCCCTATCCAGAGTGATCCCCTGTCCAGAGTGATCCACTGTCAAGAGTGATTACCTGTCCAGAGTGATCCCCTGTACAGAGTGACCCCTGTCCAGCGTGAATCCCTTTCCAGAGTGATTCCCCATCCTGAATGATTCCCTGTCCAGAGTGATCCCCTGTCCAGAGTGATCCACTGTCAAGAGTGATTCCCCGTCCAGATTGATCCACAGTCTAGAGTGATTCCCTGTCCAGAGTGATACCCTGGCCAGAGTGATTCCCTGGCCAGAGTGATTCCCTGTCCTGAGTAAACCCCCATCGAGAATGATGCACTGCCTTGAGTGATCCCCTCTCCAGATTTATTCCCATCCCAGAGTGATACCCTGTCTTGTGTGATGCCCTTTCCGGAGTGATCCACTGTCCATGGTGATTCCCTGTCCAGAGTGATCCAGAGTGATTAGCTGTCCAGAGTGATCCAGTGTCCAGAGTGAACCCATGTCCAGAATGATTCACTGTCCAGAGTGATTCCCCGTCCAGATTGATCCACAGTCTAGAGTGATTCCCTGTCCAGAGTGATTCCCTGTCCAGAGTGATTCCCTGTCCAGAGTGATCCCTGATCAGAGTGATCCCCTACCCAGAGTGATTCCCTATCTAGGATGAACCACTGTCCAGAGTGATCACCTGTCCTGAGTGATACATGGTCCAGAGTGAACCCCTGTCCACAATGATTCCCTGTCCAGAGTGAACCCCTGTCCAGAGCGATCCCCTGTCCAGAGTGATCCCCTGTCCAGAGTGATGCACTGTCCAGAGTGATCCCTGATCAGAGTGACCCATTGTCCAGAGTGATCCACTGTTCAAAGTGAAGTCCTTTCCAGAGTGGCCCACTATCCAGAGTGACCCAGTGGCCATAGTGGAGTCATTTCCAGTGTGATTCACTGTACAGAGTAATCCCCTGTTCAGAGTGAATCCCTGTCCAGAGTGATCCACTATCCAGTGCGATCCCCTGTCCAGAGTGATTCTCTGTACAGAGTGATCCACCATCCAAAGTGATTACCTGTCCAGAGTGACACCCAGTCCAGAGTGATTCCTGTCCAGAGAGGTCCACTGTCCAGAGTGATCAACTGTCCAAAGTGATTCCTTGTCTGGAGTGATTCTGTGCCCAGAAAGATCCACTGCCTGAGTGATCCACTCTCAGAGTGATCCACTGTCCTGAGTGATTCCATGTCCAGTGTGATTCCCTGTCCAGAGTGATCCACTGTCCAGTGTGATCACCTGTCCAGAATGATTCCCTGTCCAGTGTGATTCCCTGTCCAGATTGATCCCCTGTCCAGAGTGATTCCCTATCCAGAGTGATCCACTGTCCAGAGTGTTCCCCTGTCCAGAGTGACCCCAGTCCAGAGTGATTCCCTATCCAGAGTGATGCACTGTCCAGAGTGTTCCCCTGTCCAGAGTGAATCCCTTTCCAGAGTGATTCCCTATCCAGAGTGATCCCGTCGAGTATGGTCCACTGTCAAGAGTGATTACCTGTCCAGAGTGATCCACTGTCCTGAGTGATCCCCTGTCCAGAGTGACCCCTGTCCAGAGTGAATCCCTTTCCAGAGTGATCCCCTGTCCAGAGTGATCCACTGTCAAGAGTGATTACCTGTCCAGAGTGATCCACTGTCCTGAGTGATCCACTGTCCAGAGTGATACCCTGGCCAGAGTGATTCCCTGGCCAGAGTGATCCACTGCCCTGAGTGATCCACAATCCAGAGTGATTCCCTGTCCTGAGTGAACCCCCATCCAGAATGATGCACTGCCTCGAGTGATCCCCTCTCCAGAAATATTCCCATCCCAGAGTGATACCCTGTTCTGTGTGATGCCCTTTCCAGAGTGATCCACTGTCCATGGTGATTCCCTGTCCAGAGTGATTCAGAGTGATTAGCTGTCCAGATTGATTCCCTGTCCATAGTGTTCCTCTATCCAAAGTGATTCCCCATCCAGAGTGATCCCCTATCCAGAGTGATTCCCTATCTAGGATGAACCACTGCCCAGAGTGATCACCTGTCCTTAGTGATCCACGGTCCAGAGTGAACCCCTGTCCACAATGATACCCTGTCCAGAGTGAACCCCTGCCCAGAGTGATGCACTGTCCAGAGTGTTCCCCTGTCCAGAGTGATCCACTGTCCACAGTGATCCACTGTCCAGAGTGATGCCCTGTCCAATGTGATCCACTGTCCAGAGTGATGCCCTGTCCAGAATGATTCCCTGTCCAGAGTGAACCCCTGTCCAGAGTGATGCACTGTCCAGGGTGTTCCCCTGTCCAGAGTGATCCACTGTCCAGAGTGATGCCCTGTCCAGGGTGATCCACTGTCCAGAGTGATGCCCTGTCCAGAATGATTCCCTGTCCAGAGTGAGTTCCTGTCCAGAGAGATCCCCCGTCCAGAGTGATTCCCAGTCCAGAGTGATTCCCGTTCCAGAGTGATCCACTGTCCACAGTAATTCCCTGTCCACAGTGATTCCCTGGCCATGGGGAACCACTGCCAGAGTGATCCACTGCAAGAGTGATCCACTGCCCCAAGCGATTCCCTGTCCAGAATGATTCCCTGTCCAGGATGATCCACTGACCAGAGTGATCCCCTGTCCAGAATGATTCCCTGTCTAGAGTGATTCCCTGTCTAGAGTGATCCTCTCTTCAAAGTGATTCCCTGTCCAGAGTGATCCCATGTCCAGAGCGATCCAGTCCAGAATAATTCAGTGTCCAGAGTGATCCACTGTCCAGAGTGATTCCCTGTTCAGTGTGATTCCCTGTCCAGATTGATCCCCTGTCCAGAGTGATTCCCTATCCAGAGTGATCCACTGTCCAGAGGGTTCCCCTGTCCAGAGTGACCCCTGTCCAGAGTGAATCCCTTTCCAGAGTGATTCCCTGTCCAGAGTGATTCCCTATCCAGAGTGATCCACTGTCCAGAGTGATCCCCATCCAGAGTGATTCCCTATCCAGAGTGATCCACTGTCCAGAGTGTTCCCCTGTCCATATTGACTCCTGTCCAGAGTGAATCCCTTTCCAGAGTGATTCCCTGTCCAGAGTGATTCCCTATCCAGAGTGATCCCCTGTCCAGAGTGATCCACTGTCAAGAGTGATTACCTGTCCAGAGTGATCCCCTGTACAGAGTGACCCCTGTCCAGCGTGAATCCCTTTCCAGAGTGATTCCCCATCCTGAATGATTCCCTGTCCAGAGTGATCCACTGTCCAGAGTGATCCACTGTCAAGAGTGATTACCTGTCCAGAGTGATTCCCGTTCCAGAGTGATCCACTGTCCACAGTAATTCCCTGTCCACAGTGATTCCCTGGCCATGGGGAACCACTGCCAGAGTGATCCACTGCAAGAGTGATCCACTGCCCCAAGCGATTCCCTGTCCAGAATGATTCCCTGTCCAGGATGATCCACTGACCAGAGTGATCCCCTGTCCAGAATGATTCCCTGTCTAGAGTGATTCCCTGTCTAGAGTGATCCTCTCTTCAAAGTGATTCCCTGTCCAGAGTGATCCCATGTCCAGAGCGATCCAGTCCAGAATAATTCAGTGTCCAGAGTGATCCACTGTCCAGAGTGATTCCCTGTTCAGTGTGATTCCCTGTCCAGATTGATCCCCTGTCCAGAGTGATTCCCTATCCAGAGTGATCCACTGTCCAGAGGGTTCCCCTGTCCAGAGTGACCCCTGTCCAGAGTGAATCCCTTTCCAGAGTGATTCCCTGTCCAGAGTGATTCCCTATCCAGAGTGATCCACTGTCCAGAGTGATCCCCATCCAGAGTGATTCCCTATCCAGAGTGATCCACTGTCCAGAGTGTTCCCCTGTCCATATTGACTCCTGTCCAGAGTGAATCCCTTTCCAGAGTGATTCCCTGTCCAGAGTGATTCCCTATCCAGAGTGATCCACTGTCCAGAGTGATTACCTGTCCAGAGTGATCCCCTGTACAGAGTGACCCCTGTCCAGCGTGAATCCCTTTCCAGAGTGATTCCCCATCCTGAATGATTCCCTATCCAGAGTGATCCCGTCGAGTATGGTCCACTGTCAAGAGTGATTACCTGTCCAGAGTGATCCACTGTCCTGAGTGATCCCCTGTCCAGAGTGACCCCTGTCCAGAGTGAATCCCTTTCCAGAGTGATCCCCTGTCCAGAGTGATCCACTGTCAAGAGTGATTACCTGTCCAGAGTGATCCACTGTCCTGAGTGATCCACTGTCCAGAGTGATACCCTGGCCAGAGTGATTCCCTGGCCAGAGTGATCCACTGCCCTGAGTGATCCACAATCCAGAGTGATTCCCTGTCCTGAGTGAACCCCCATCCAGAATGATGCACTGCCTCGAGTGATCCCCTCTCCAGAAATATTCCCATCCCAGAGTGATACCCTGTTCTGTGTGATGCCCTTTCCAGAGTGATCCACTGTCCATGGTGATTCCCTGTCCAGAGTGATTCAGAGTGATTAGCTGTCCAGATTGATTCCCTGTCCATAGTGTTCCTCTATCCAAAGTGATTCCCCATCCAGAGTGATCCCCTATCCAGAGTGATTCCCTATCTAGGATGAACCACTGCCCAGAGTGATCACCTGTCCTTAGTGATCCACGGTCCAGAGTGAACCCCTGTCCACAATGATTCCCTGTCCAGAGTGAACCCCTGTCCAGAGTGATGCACTGTCCAGAGTGTTCCCCTGTCCAGAGTGATCCACTGTCCACAGTGATCCACTGTCCAGAGTGATGCCCTGTCCAATGTGATCCACTGTCCAGAGTGATGCCCTGTCCAGAATGATTCCCTGTCCAGAGTGAACCCCTGTCCAGAGTGATGCACTGTCCAGGGTGTTCCCCTGTCCAGAGTGATCCACTGTCCAGAGTGATGCCCTGTCCAGGGTGATCCACTGTCCAGAGTGATGCCCTGTCCAGAATGATTCCCTGTCCAGAGTGAGTTCCTGTCCAGAGAGATCCCCCGTCCAGAGTGATTCCCAGTCCAGAGTGATTCCCGTTCCAGAGTGATCCACTGTCCACAGTAATTCCCTGTCCACAGTGATTCCCTGGCCATGGGGAACCACTGCCAGAGTGATCCACTACAAGAGTGATCCACTGCCCCAAGCGATTCCCTGTCCAGAATGATTCCCTGTCCAGGATGATCCACTGACCAGAGTGATCCCCTGTCCAGAATGATTCCCTGTCTAGAGTGATTCCCTGTCTAGAGTGATCCTCTCTTCAAAGTGATTCCCTGTCCAGAGTGATCCCATGTCCAGAGCGATCCAGTCCAGAATAATTCAGTGTCCAGAGTGATCCACTGTCCAGAGTGATTCCCTGTTCAGTGTGATTCCCTGTCCAGATTGATCCCCTGTCCAGAGTGATTCCCTATCCAGAGAGCTCCACTGTCCAGAGGGTTCCCCTGTCCAGAGTGACCCCTGTCCAGAGTGAATCCCTTTCCAGAGTGATTCCCTGTCCAGAGTGATTCCCTATCCAGAGTGATCCACTGTCCAGAGTGATCCCCATCCAGAGTGATTCCCTATCCAGAGTGATCCACTGTCCAGAGTGTTCCCCTGTCCATATTGACTCCTGTCCAGAGTGAATCCCTTTCCAGAGTGATTCCCTGTCCAGAGTGATTCCCTATCCAGAGTGATCCCCTGTCCAGAGTGATCCACTGTCAAGAGTGATTACCTGTCCAGAGTGATCCCCTGTACAGAGTGACCCCTGTCCAGCGTGAATCCCTTTCCAGAGTGATTCCCCATCCTGAATGATTCCCTGTCCAGAGTGATCCCCTGTCCAGAGTGATCCACTGTCAAGAGTGATTACCTGTCCAGAGTGATTCCCGTTCCAGAGTGATCCACTGTCCACAGTAATTCCCTGTCCACAGTGATTCCCTGGCCATGGGGAACCACTGCCAGAGTGATCCACTGCAAGAGTGATCCACTGCCCCAAGCGATTCCCTGTCCAGAATGATTCCCTGTCCAGGATGATCCACTGACCAGAGTGATCCCCTGTCCAGAATGATTCCCTGTCTAGAGTGATTCCCTGTCTAGAGTGATCCTCTCTTCAAAGTGATTCCCTGTCCAGAGTGATCCCATGTCCAGAGCGATCCAGTCCAGAATAATTCAGTGTCCAGAGTGATCCACTGTCCAGAGTGATTCCCTGTTCAGTGTGATTCCCTGTCCAGATTGATCCCCTGTCCAGAGTGATTCCCTATCCAGAGTGATCCACTGTCCAGAGGGTTCCCCTGTCCAGAGTGACCCCTGTCCAGAGTGAATCCCTTTCCAGAGTGATTCCCTGTCCAGAGTGATTCCCTATCCAGAGTGATCCACTGTCCAGAGTGATCCCCATCCAGAGTGATTCCCTATCCAGAGTGATCCACTGTCCAGAGTGTTCCCCTGTCCATATTGACTCCTGTCCAGAGTGAATCCCTTTCCAGAGTGATTCCCTGTCCAGAGTGATTCCCTATCCAGAGTGATCCCCTGTCCAGAGTGATCCACTGTCAAGAGTGATTACCTGTCCAGAGTGATCCCCTGTACAGAGTGACCCCTGTCCAGCGTGAATCCCTTTCCAGAGTGATTCCCCATCCTGAATGATTCCCTGTCCAGAGTGATCCCCTGTCCAGAGTGATCCACTGTCAAGAGTGATTACCTGTCCAGAGTGATTCCCGTTCCAGAGTGATCCACTGTCCACAGTAATTCCCTGTCCACAGTGATTCCCTGGCCATGGGGAACCACTGCCAGAGTGATCCACTGCAAGAGTGATCCACTGCCCCAAGCGATTCCCTGTCCAGAATGATTCCCTGTCCAGGATGATCCACTGACCAGAGTGATCCCCTGTCCAGAATGATTCCCTGTCTAGAGTGATTCCCTGTCTAGAGTGATCCTCTCTTCAAAGTGATTCCCTGTCCAGAGTGATCCCATGTCCAGAGCGATCCAGTCCAGAATAATTCAGTGTCCAGAGTGATCCACTGTCCAGAGTGATTCCCTGTCCAGAATGATTCCCTGACCAGAATGACCCCCTGTCCTGAATGATCCACTGTCCGGAGTGATTCTCTGTCCAGAGTGATTCCCTGTCCAGAGTGACCCCCTATCCAGAGTGATCATCTGTCCAAAGTGATTCCCTGTCCACTGTCCAGAGTGACATCCTGTCCAGAGTGATCCACTGCCCAGAGTGATTCCCTGTCCAGAGTGATCCCCTCTCCAGAGTGATCATCTGCCCAAAGTGATTCCCTGTCCACTGGCCAGAGTGATATCCTGTCCAGAGTGATCCGCTGCCCAGAGTGATTCCCTGTCCAGGGTGATTCCCTGTCCTGAATGATCCACTGTCCAGAATGATTCCCAGTCCAGAATGATCAACTGTCCAGAGTGATCCCCTATCCAGTGTGATCATCTGTCCAAAGTGATTCCCTGTCCAGAGTGTTCCACTGTCCTGGGTGATTCCCTAACCAGAGTGATCCACTGTCCAGAGTGGTCCCCTGTCTACAGTGATCCACAGTCCAGAGTGTTTCCTGGTCCTGAGTGATCCACTGTCCAGAGTGATCCCCTGTCTACAGTGATCCACAGTCCAGAGTAATTCCTGGTCCTGAGTGATTTCCTGTCCTGAGTGATTCCCTGCCCATAGTGATCCTTGTCCAGAGTGATTCCCTGTCCAGAGTGAGTCCCTGTCCATATTGATTCCCTGTCCAGAGTGGCCCACTGTCCAGAGTGATCCACTGTCCTGAGTGATCCACTGTCCAGAGCGACTCCCTGTCCAGAGTAATTTCCTTTCCAGAGTGATCAACTCTCCAGAGTGATCATCTGTCCCGAGTGATTCCCTTTCCAGATTGATTCCCTGTGCAGAGCAATCCACTATCCAGAGTGATCCCCTATCCAGAATGATCCCCTGTCCAGAGTGATCCCTGTCCATAGTGATCCACTGTCCAGAGTGATCAGCTGTCCAGAATGATCCCCTGTCCAGAATGATTCCCTATCAAGCAGGACCACTGTCCAGGGTGATCCACTGTCCAGAGTGATTCCCTGACCAGAGTGATTCCCTGTCCAGAGTGATCTCCTGTCCAGAGTGATCCACTGTCCAGAGTGTATCCCTGTTGAGAGTGATTCCCTGTCCAGACTGATTCCCTTTCCAGAGTGTCCCACTGTCCATAGTGGTCCACTGTCCAGAGTGTTCCACTGTCCAGAGTGATTCCTTGTCCAGAGTGATCCACTGTCCAGAGTGACCCCCTATCCAGAATGATCACTTGTCCAGAGTGATCCCTGTCCAGAATGATCCACTGTCCTGAATGATTCCCTGTCCAGAGTGATTCCCTGTCCAGGGTGATCACTGACCTGAGAGATTCCCTGTCCAGAGTGATTAGAGAAGCGTGCAATAAGGGCACATGAGTCATCAGTGGTGACTTTAATCGACATATAGATTGGGCTAACTAAATTAGTAACAATACTCTGGAGGAGGAATTCCTGGAGTGTTTAAGGGATAGTTTCCTGGAACAATATGTCGAGGAACCAACCAGAGATCAGGCCATCTTAGACTGGGTATTATGTAATGAGAAAGGATTAATTAGCAATCTTGTTGTACGAGGCCCCTTGGGTCGGAGCGATCATAATATGATCAAATTCTTCATTCAGATGGAGAATGAAGTAGTCAACTCAGAGACTAGGGTCCTAAATTTAAATAAAGGAAACAACGATGGTCTGAGGTGTGAGTTGGGTAGGATTGATTGGGGAATGTCACTCAATCGGACAAAGGGATTAATTAAGAAAGGGAAAATAGAATATGAGAGTAAGCTTTCAGGGAACATAAAAACTGACTGTAAAAGCTTTTATAGATGTGTGAAGAGAAAAAGATTGGTGAATTCAAGCATAGGTCCCTTGCAGTCAGAATCAGGGGAATTTATAATGGGGAACAAAGAAATGGAAGACCAACTAAATACATATTTTGGTTCTGTCTTCACAAAGGAGGACACAAATAACCTCCCAGAAATGTCGCGGAACATTGGGTCTGATGAAAGGGAGGAACTGAAAGAAATCAGTATTTGCAGGGAAATGGTGTTAGGGAAATTGATGGGATTGAAGGCCAATAAATCCCCAGGGCCTGATAATCTACATCCTAGGGTACTTAAGGAAGTGGCCCTAGAAATAGTTGATACTTTGCTGATCATCTTCCAGCATTCGATGGAATCTGGAACAGTACCCATGGATTGGAGGGTAGCTAATGTAACCCCACTGCTCAAAAAAGGTGGTAGAGAGAAAACGGGGAATTATAGACCGGTAAGCCTGACATCGGTAGTGGGGAAAATGCTAGAGTCCATTATAAAAGATGTAATAGCAGAGCACTTGGAAAAAGTGACAGGATCGGACAAAGTCAACATGGATTTACAAAAGGTAAATCGTGCTTGACTAATCTACTGGAATTTTTGAGGATGTAACAGCTAACGTAGTACCATTATTCAAGAAGGGTAGTAGGGATAAACCAGGGAATTACAGGCAGTGAGCCTAACATCAGTGGTAGGGAAATTATTAGAAAAAATTCTGAGGGACAGAATTAGTCTCCACTTGGAGAGGCAAGGATTAATCAGGAATAGTCAGCATGGCTTTGTCAAGGGAAGATCATGTCTGACCAATTTGACTGAATTTTTTGAGGGGTTGACTAGGTGTGTGGATGAGGGTAGTGCAGTGGATGTGGTATACATGGATTTCAGTAAGGCTTTCGATAAAGTCCCGCATAGGAGACTGGTCAAGAAGGTAAGAGCCCATGGGATCCAGGGTGCCTTGGCACATTGGATCCAAAACTGGCTTAGTGGCAGAAGGCAGAGGGTGATGGTCGAAGGTTGTTTTTGTGAATGGAAGCCTGTGTCCAGTGGGGTACCGCAGGGATCGGTGCTGGGTCCCTTGCTGTTTGTGGTCTACATTAATGATTTGGATGTGAATGTAAAAGGTATGATCAGTAAGTTCGCAGATGACACAAAAATTTTTGGGGTGGTAAATAGCGAGGAGGGCAGCCTCAGTCTGAAGGACAATATAGGTGGGTTGGTCAGATGGGCAGAACAGTGGCAAATGGAATTTAACCCTGAAAAGTGTGAGGTGATGCATTTTGGAGGGACTAACAAGGCAAGGGAATACACAATGAATGGTAAGACCCTAGGAAAGACAGAGGATCAGAGGGACCTTGGTGTGCATGTACATAGATTCCTGAAGGCAGCAGAAGAGGTGGATAAGATGGTTAAAAAGGCATATGGGATACTTGCCTTCATTAGCCGAGGCATAGAATATAAGAGCAGGGAGGTTATGATGGAGCTGTCCAAAACGCTGGTTAGGCCACAGCTGGAATACTGTGTGCAGTTCTGGTCACCACACGATAGGAAGGATGTGATTGCTTTGGAGAGGGTGCAGAGGAGATTCACCAGGATGTTACCTGGGCTGGAGCGCTTCAGCTATGAAGAAAGACTGGACAGGCTGGGGTTGTTTTCCTTGGAGCACAGAAGGCTGAGGGGGGACCTGATTGAGGTGTACAAAATTATGAGGGGCATAGATAGGGTAGATAGAAAGGAACTTTTTCCCTTAGTAGAGGGGTCAATAACAAGGGGGCATAGATTCAAGGTAAGGGGCAGGAGGTTTAGAGGGGATTTGAGGAAGAACTTTTTCACCCAGAGGGTGGTTGGAATCTGGAACTCACTGCCTGAAAGGGTGGTAGAGGCAGGAACCCTCATAACATTCAAGAAGCATTTGGATGAGCACTTGAAATGCCATAGCTTACAAGGCTACGGACCAAATGCTGGAAAATGGGATTAGATTAGACAGGGCTTGATGGCCGGCGTGGACGCGATGGGCTGAAGGGCCTCTTTCTGTGCTGTATAACTCTATGACTCTATGACTCTATAACTGGTAAAATGGATAAGGGAGAACCAGTGGATGTGGTGCATTTGGACTTTCAGAAGGCTTCTGATAAGGTCCCACATAAGAGATTAGCGTGTAAAGTTAAGGCACATGGGATTGGGGGCAAGGTATTGACTTGGATAGAGAACTGGTTGGCAGACAGAAAGCAAAGAGTTGGAATAAATGGGTCTTTTTCCGAGTGGCATGCAGTGACTAGTGGGGTACCGCAGGAATCGGTCCTTGGGCCCCAGCTATTCACAATATATATTAATGATCTGGACAAGGGAACTAGATGTAATATCTCCAAATTTGCAGACGACACAAAGCTGGGTGGGCGTGTGTGCTGTAAGGAGGATGCCGAGAAACTCCAGGATGATTTGGACAGGTTGGGTGATTGAGCAAAAGCATGACAGATGCAATATAACGTGGATAAATGCGAGGTTATCCGCTTTGGTGGCAAAAACAGGAAGGCAGATTATTATCTGAACAGCAATAGATTGGGAAAAGGGAAAGTGCAATGAGACCTGGGTGTCCTTGTGCACCAGTCGCTGAAGGTAAGCATGCAGGTGCAGCAGGCGGTTAAGAAGGCAAATGGCATGTTGGCCTTCGTAGCGAGCGGGTTTGTGTACAGGAACAAGGATGTCTTGCTGCAATTGTACAGGGCCTTGGTGAGACCACATCTTGAGTATTGTGTGCAGTTTTGGTCGCCTTATCTGAGGAAGGATGTTCTTGCCATGGAAGGAGTTCAGCGAAGATTCACCAGGCTGATACCTGGGATGGCAGGAATGATGTATGAGGAGAGATTGGGTAGATTGGGCTTGAACTCACTGGAGTTTAGAAGAATGAGGGGTGATCTCATTGAAACTTATAAAATTCTGACAGGACTGGACAGACTAGATGCAGGAAGGATGTTCCTGATGGTCGGGGAGTCCAGGACCAGGGGTCACAGTCTAAGGATAAGGGGTAGGCCATTTAGGACAGAAATGAGGAGGAATTTCTTCACCCAGACAGTGATGAAACTGTGGAATTCTCTACCACAGAAGGCAGTAGAGGCCCATACATTAAATATATTCAAGGAGTTGGATATATTTCTTAAGGCTAAAGGGATCAAGGGGTATGGGGAGAAAGCAGGGACCGGGTACTGAACTTGGATGATCAACTATGATTGCATTGAATGGCGGAGCAGGCTCGAGGGGCCGAATGGCCTACTCCTGCTCCTATCTTCTATGTTTCCTATCTTCTATGTTTCTATATTTCTATGATTCCCTGTCCAGAGTGATTCCCTGTCCAGAATGGCCCACTGTCCAGAGTGATCCACAATCCAGAGTGATCATCTGTCCCAAGTGATTCCCTGTCCAGAGTGAATCCCTGGCCAGAGTAATCCACTGTCCAGAGTGGTCCCCTGCCCAGGGTGATCCACTGTCCAGAGTGAGCCACTCTCCAGAGTGATTTCCTGTTCAGCATGATCCCTTGTCCAGAGTTATCCCCTGTCCAGAGTGATCCACTGTCCAGAGTGACCCCCTTTCCAGAATGATTCACTGTCTAGAGTGATCACCTGCCCAGAGTGATCCACTGCCCTGAATGATTCCCTGCCCTGAGTGAACCCCAGTCCTGAGTGATCCACTGTCCAGATTGATCCCCTGCCCAGATTGATTCTCTGTCCAGAGTGATCCCCTGCCCAGAGTGATTTCCTGGCCTGAGTGACCCCTGTCAAGAGTGATCCACTGTCCAGAATGATTCCCTGTCCAAAGCGAACCACTCTCCAGTGTGACCCCTGTCCAGAATTATTCCCTGTCCAGAGTGATCCCCTGTCAATAGTGATTCCCTTCCCAGAGTGATTCCCTGTCAAGAGTGATTCCTGTTCCGTGATCCACTGTCCAGAGTGATACACTGTCTGGAGTGACCACCTGTCCAGAGTGATCCCCTTTCCAGAGTGTTCCACTGTCCAGTGTGATCCCCTGTCCAGAGTGATCCCCCATTCCAGAGAGATCCACTGTCCAGAATGATCCACTGTCCAGATGGATCTCATGTCCAGAGTGATCCCCATTCCAGAATGATTCCCTATCCAGCATGGCCACTGTCCAGAATGATTCCCTGTCCAGAGTGATCCCCTGCCCTGAATGATCCACTGTCCAGAGTGAATCCCTTTCCACAGTGATCCACTATCCAGAGTGATTCCCTGTCTAGAGTGATCCATTGTCCAGAGTGATCCACTCTCCAGCTGGATTACCCACCCAGAATGATCCACTGTCCAGAGTGATCCCCTTTCCTGAGAGTTCTCCTGTCCTGAGTGATCCCTTGTCCAGAGTGATCCACTTTCAAGAGTGTTTCACTGTCCAGAGTGATCCACTGTCCAGAGTGATCCCCTTTCCTGAGTGTTCTCCTGTCCCGAGTGATCCCTTGACCAGAGTGATTCCCTGTCGTGAGTGTTCTCCTGTCCTGAGTGATCCCTTGTCCAGAGTGATCCACTGTCAAGAGTGATTCCCTGTCCAGAGTGATCCGCTGTCCAGAGTGATTCCTTGCCCTGAGTGGTCACAGTCCAGAGTGATCCACTGTCCATAGTGCTCCCCTGTCCAGAGTGATCCCCTGTCCAGAGTGATCCACTGTCCAAAATGTTTCCCTGTACAGAGCGATTCCTTATCCAGAGTGATCCCTGACCAGAGAGATTCCCTGTCCAGAGAGATCCACTGTCCATAGTGATTCCCTGTCCTGAATGATTGCTGGTCCAGAGTGATCCCTGTCAAGAATGATCTGTCCAGAGTGATCCCCTGCCCTGAATGATCCACTGTCCAGAGTGATTCCCTGTCCAGAGTGATCCCCTGTCCTGAGTGATCCACTGTCCAGGGTGATCCCCTGACCAGAGTGATCCACTGTCCAGAGTGAACCCCTGTCCAGAATGATTCCCTGTCTAAGGTGATCCCTGTCCAGAGTGATCCACAGTCCCGAGTGATCCCCTGTCCAGAGTGATCCACTGTCCAGAGTGATCCTGTACAGAATGATTCCCTGTCCAGAGTGATTCCCTTTCCAGACTGATCCACTGTCCAGAGTGATTCCCAGTCCAGAGTGATTCCCTGTCCAGAGTGATCCCCTGTCCAGAGTGATTCCCTATCCAGAGTGCTACCATGTGCAGAATGATTCCCTGTCCAGAGTGATCCTCTGTCCAGAGTGATCCCCTGTCCAGACTGATTCCCATTCCAGAATGATCCCTGTACAGAGTGATCCCCTGTGCAGAGTGAACCACTGTCCAGAGTGACTCCATGTCCAGAGTGATTACCTGTCCAGAGTGATCTACTGTTCAGAGTGATTCCCTGTCCCAAGTGAGTCCTTTCCAGTGTGACTCCCTGTCCAGAGTTATCCACTGTCCAGAGTGATCACCTGTCCTGAGTGATCCACGGTCCAAAGTGTACCCCTGTCCAGAGTGATCCACTGTCCAGAATGATTCCCTGTCCAGATAGATCCACTGTCCAGAGTGAATCCCAGTCCAGAGTGATTCCCGTTCCAGAGTGATCCACTGTCCAGAGTGATTCCCTGTCCAGAGTGATCCCCTGTCCAGAGCGATCCACTGTCCAGAATGATTCCCTGTCTAGAGTGATCACCTGCCCAGAGTGATCCACTGCTCTGAATGATTCCCTGCCCTGAGTGAACCCCTGTCCTGAGTGATCCACTGTCCAGATTGATCCCCTGCCCAGAATGATTCTGTGTCCAAAGTGATCCACTGCCCAGAGTGGTTTCCTGGCCTGAGTGACCCCTGTCAAGAGTGATCCACTATCTAGAATGATTCCCTGTCCAAAGTGTTCCACTGTCCAGTGTGGCCCCTTTCCAGAATTATTCCCTGTCCAGAGTGATCCCCTGTCCATAGTGATTCCCTTCCCAGAGTGATTCCCTGTCAAGAGTGATCCCTGTTCCGTGATCCACTGTCCAGAGTGATACTCTGTCTGGAGTGACCACCTGTCCAGAGTGATCCCCTTTCAAGAGTGTTCCACTGTCCAGTGTGATACCCTGTCCAGAGTGATCCCCCATTCCAGAGAGATCCACTGTCCAGAATGATCCACTGTCCAGATGGATCTCATTTCCAGAGTGTTCACCTGTCCAGAATGATTCCCTATCCAGCATGGCCACTGTCCAGAATGATTCCCTGTCCAGAGTGATCCCCTGCCCTGAATGATCCACTGTCCAGAGTGAATCCCTTTCCACAGTGATCCACTATTCAGAGTGATTCCCTGTCTAGAGTGATGCATTTCCAGAGTGATCCACTCTCCAGCTGGATTACCCACCCAGAGTGATCCACTGTCCAGAGTGATCCCCCTTCCTGAGTGTTCTCCTGCCCTGAGTGATCCCTTGTCCAGAGTGATCCACTTTCAAGATTGTTTCACTGTCCAGAGTGATCCACTGTCCAGAGTGATCATCTTTCCTGCGTGTTCTCCTGTCCTGAGTGATCTCTTGACCAGAGTGATTCCCTGTCATGAGAGTTCTCCTGTCCTGAGTGATCCCTTGTCCAGAGTGATCCACTGTCAAGGGTGATTCCCGGTCCAGAGTGATCCACTGTCCAGAGTGATTTCCTGCCCTGAGTGATCACAGTCCAGAGTGATCCACTGTCCATAGTGCTCCGCTGTCCAGAGTGATGCCCTGTCCAGAGTGATCCACTGTCCAGAGTTAACCCCTGTCCAGAATGTTTCCCTGTACAGAGTGATTCCCTATCCAGAGTGGTCCCTGACCAGAGAGATTCCCTGTCCAGAGAGATCCACTGTCCATAGTGATTCCCTGTCCTGAATGATTGCTGGTCCAGAGTGATCCATGTCAAGAATGATCTGTCCAGAGTGATTCCCTGCCCTGAATGATCCACTGTGTAGAGTGATTCCATGTCCAGTGTGATCCCCTGTCCTGAGTTATCCACATTCCTGAATGATCCACTGTCCAGAGTGATCCACTGTCCAGAGTGATCCTTTCCAGAATGATTCCCTGTCCAGAGTGATTCCCTTTCCAGACTGATCCACTGTCCAGAGTGATTCCCTGTCCAGAGTGATTCCGTGTCCAGAGTGATCCCCTGTCCAGAGTGATCCTCTGTCCAGAGTGAACCCCTCATCAGAGTGATCACCTGTCCTGGGTGATCCACGGTCCAAAGTGAACCCCTGTCCACAATGATCCCCTGTCCAGAGTTATCCACTGTCCAGAATGATTCCCTGCCCAGAGAGATCCACTGTCCAGAGTGATTCCCAGTCCAGAGTGATTCCCGTTCCAGAGTGATCCACTGTCCAGAGTGATCCACTGTCCAGAGTGATTCCCTGGCCAAGGAAATCCCATGTCCAGAGCGATCCAGTCATGTATGATTCTGTGTCCAGAGTGAACCACTGTCCAGAGTGATTCCCTGTCCAGAATGATTTCCTGTCCAGAGTGATCAACTGTCCAGAGTAATCATCTGTCCCGAGTGATCCCTGGCTAGAGAGTTTCCCTGTCCAGTGTGAACCCCTGTCCAGTGTGACCCGCTGCCCTGAATGATTCCCTGCCCTGAGTGATCCCCTGCCCTGAGTGATCCCCTGTCCAGAGTGGTCCACTGTCCAGAGTGAGTCCCCGTCCAGCATGATCCACTGTCCAGAGTGATTCCCTCTCCAGAATGATTCCCTGTCCAGAGTGATCCCCTGTCCATAGTGATTCTGTTCCCACAATGGTTCCCTTTCCAGAGTGATCCCTTTTCCGTGATCCACTGCCCAGAGTGATTCTCAGTCTGGAGTGACACCCTGTCCAGAGTGATCCCCTGTCCAGAGTGTTCCACTGTCCAGAGTGATCACCTGTCCAGAATGATCCCATGTCCAGAGAGATCCAATTTCCAGAGTGATCCACTGTCCAGACTGATCTCCTGTCCAGAGTGATCCCCTGTCCAGAATGATTCCCTATTCAGTGTGACCACTGTCCAGAGTGATCCACTGTCCATAGTGTTTCCCTGTCCTGAATGATTGCCTGTCCAGAGTGATCCCTGTCCAGAATGACCTCCTCTCCAGAGTGATTCGCTGTCCAGAGTGATTCCCTGTCCAGAGTGATCCACTGTCCAGAGTGATTCCCTGTCCAGGGTGATCCCTCTCCAGAGTGATTCCCTCTCCAGAGTGATCCCTGTCCAGAATGATTCCCTGTCCAGTGTGATCCCCTGTCCAGAGTGATCCCTGTCCAGAGTGATTCCCTGTCCAGGGTGATCCCTGACATGAGAGATTCCCTGTCCAGTGTGATCCCCTGCCCAGATTGATCCACTCTACAGAGTGATTCCCTGTCCATAGTGATTCCCTGTCCAGCTTGATTCCCTGTCCAGAATGTCCCACTGTCCAGAGTGATCCACTGTCCAGAGTGATCCACTGTCCAGAGTGATTCCCTATCCAGAGTGTGATGCTGTCCAGAATGATTCCCTGTCCAGAGTGCCACCTGTCTAGAATGATCCACTGTCCAGTGAGATCCCCTATCTAGAGTGATCCACTGTCCAGTGTGATTACCTATCCAGAGTGATCCACTATCCCGAGTGATTCCCTGATCCAAGTGATCCCGGTCCAGAGTGAATCCCTGTCCAGAGTGAGTCCTGTCCAGTGTGATCCACTGTCCAGAGTGATCAGCTGTCCAGATTGATACACTGTCCAGAATGATTCCCTGTCCAGAGTGATGCCCTGTCCAGAGTGATCCCTGTCCAGAGTGATTCCCTGTCCAGGGTGACCCCTGTCCAGATTGATCCACTGTAGAGAGTGATTCCCTGTCCAGAATGGCCCACTCTCCAGAGTGATCCACTGTCCAGAGTGATCCCCTGCCCAGAGTGATTCCCTATCCAGAGTGCGACCCTGTCCAGTATGATCCCCTGTCCAGAGTGATCCACTGTCCAGTGTGATTACCGCTCCAGAGTGATCCACTATCCAGAGTGATTCCCTGTGCCAAGTGATCCCTGTCCAGAGTGATCCTCTGTCCAGAGTGATCAAATATCCAGAATGTTTCCCTGTCCAGATTGATGCACTGTCCAGAGTGATTCCCTGTCCTCTGTGATCCCTGTCCAGATTGATCCCCTGCCCAGAATGATCCACTGTCCAGGGTGATCTCCTGTCAAGTGTAACCCCCTATCCAGAGGGATCCCCTGTCCAGAGTGAATCCCTGTCCAGAGTGCTTCCCTGTCCAGAGTGACTCCCTGCCCACAGTAATTCCCTGTCCAGAGTGATCCACTGCCCAGAGTGATCTACTGAACAGAGTGATCCCCTGTCCAGAGTGATTAACTGTCCAGAGTGATCCCCTGTCCAGAGTGATTCCCTGTCCAGAGTGATCCACTGTCCAGAGTGAATCCCTGTCCAGAGTGCTTCACTGTCCAGAGTGATTCCCTGTCCAGAGTGATCCACTGTCCAGTGTGATACCCTGTCCAGAGTGACCCTGTGTCCAGAGTGACCCTCTGACCAGAGTGATTCACTGTCCAGAGTGTTTCCCTGTCCAGAGTGATCCACTGTCCAGAATGATGCCCTGTCCAGAGTGATTCCCTTTCCAGAGTGATCTACTGTTCAGTGGGATTCCCTGTCCCGAGTGATTCCTGTCCGGTGTGATCCCCTGTCCAGAGTGATCCAATGTCGAGAGTGAACTACTGTCCAGAATGACTCCCTGTCCAGAGAGATTACCTGTCTGGAGTGATCTACTGTTCAGTGTGATTTCCTGTCCCGAGTGATTCCTGTCCAGTGTGACCCCCTGTCCAGATTGATCCACTTTACAGAGTGGTTCCCTGTCCAGAGTGATTCCCTGTCCAGCTTGATTCCCTGTCCAGAATGGCCCACTGTCCAGAGTGATCCACTGTCCAGAGTGATCCACTGTCCAGGGTGATTCCCTATCCAGAGTGCGACGCTGTCCAGAATGATTCCCTGTCCAGAGTGCCACCTGTTTAGAATGTTCCACTGTCCAGTGAGATCCCCTATCTAGAGTAATCCACTATCCAGGGTGATTCCCTGACCCAAGTGATCCCGGTCCAGAGTGAATCCCTGTCCAGAGTGAGTCCTGTCCAGTGTGATTCCCTGTCCAGATTGATCCACTGTCCAGAGTGAGTCCCTGTCCTGAATGATCCACTGTCCAGAGTGATCAGCTGTCCAGAATGATACACTGTCCAGAAAGATTCCCTGTCCAGAGTGATGCCCTGTCCAGAGTGATCCCTGTCCAGAGTGATTCCCTGTCCAGGGTGATCCCCTGTCCAGATTGATCCACTGTACAGGGTGGTTCCATGTCCAGAATGGCCCACTGTCCAGAGTGATCCACTGTCCAGAGTGATCCCCTGCCCAGAGTGATTCCTTATCCAGAGTGCGACCCTGTCCAGATTGATCCACTGTACAGGGTGGTTCCATGTCCAGAATGGCCCACTGTCCAGAGTGATCCACTGTCCAGAGTGATCCCCTGCCCAGAGTGATTCCTTATCCAGAGTGCGACCCTGTCCAGAATGATTCCCTGTCCAGAGTGCTCCCTGTCCAGGTTGAACCCCTGTCCAGAGTGATTAATTGTCCAGAGTGATTCCCTGTCCTGAGTGCCACCTGTCTAGAATGATGCACTGTCCAGTGTGATCCCCTGTCCAGAATGATCCACTGTCCAGTGTGATTACTGGTCCAGAGTGATCCACTATCCAGAGTGATTCCCTGTGCCAAGTGATCCCTGTCCAGAGTGATCCACTGTCCGGTGTGATACCCTGTCCAGAGTGATCCCGTGTCCAGAGTGTTCCGCTGACCAGAGTGATTCACTGTCCAGAGTGTTTCCCTGTCCAGAGTGATGCACTGTCCAGAGTGATGCCCTGTCCAGAGTTATTCCCTTTCCAGAGTGAACCACAGTCCAGAGTGACTCCCTCTCCAGAGAGATTACCTGTCCAGAGTGATCTACTGTTCAGAGTGATTCACTGTCCAGAGTGATCCACTGTCCAGAGTGAACTCCTGTCCAGAGTGCTTCCCTGTACAGAGTGATTCCCTGTCCAGACTTATCCACTGTCCAGATGGATCTCCTATCCAGAGTGATCTGCTGCACAGAGTGATTCCCTATCCAGAGTGTGACCCTGTCCAGAATGATTCCCTAACCAGAGTGATTCCCTATCCAGAATGATCCTCTGTCCAGAGTGATTCACTATCCAGAGTCCGACCCTGTCCAGAATGATTCCCTGTCCAGAGTGATTCGCTGTCCAGAATGATCCACTGTCCAGAGTGATCTCCTGTCCAGACTGATCCCCTGTCCAGAGTGATTCACTGCCCAGAGTGATACGCTATCCAGAGTGATCCCCTGTCCAGAGTGATTCGCTGCCCAGAGTGCTTCCCTGTCCAGAGTGTTTCCTTGTCCAGACTGATCCACTGTCCAGAGTGATCTCCTGTCCAGACTGATCCCCTGTCCAGAGAGATCCACTGTCCAGACTGATTTCCTTTCCAGAGTGATGCCCTGTCCCATGTGATTCCCTGTCCAGAGTGATTCCCTGTCCAGAGTGATTCCCTGTCCAGAATGATCCACTGTCCAGAGTGATCTCCTGTCCAGACTGATCCCCTGTCCAGAGTGATTCCCTGCCCTGAGTGATCCCCTATCCAGAGCGATCCCCTGTCCAGAGTGATTCCCTGTCCAGAGTGCTTCCCTGTCCAGAGTGATTCCCTGTCCAGAGTGATTCCCTGTCCAGAGTGATTCCATGTCCAGAATGGTCCCAGTTCAGGGTGATCCCCTGTCCAGAGTGATCCCCTGTCCGGAGTGATTCCCTGTCCAGTGGCTTCCATGGTCAGGAGTGAAACCCTGTCAAGTGTGATCTCTGTCCAGAGTGATTCCCTCTCCAGAGTGATCCCTGTCAAGAGTGATTACCTGTCCAGAGTGATCCCCTGTCCAGAGTGATCCTCTGTCCAGAGTGATTCCATGTCCAGAGTGATTCCCTGACCAGAATGATCCACTGCCCAGAGTGATCTACTGACCAGAGTGATCCCCTGTCCAGAGTGATTCCCTGTCCAGAGTGATCCCCTGTCCAGAGTGATTCCCTGTCCAGAGTGATCCACTGTCCAGAGTGAAACCCTGTCCAGAGTGCTTCCCTGTCCAGAATGATTCCCTGTGCAGAGTAATCCCTGTCCAGAGTGATTCCCTGTCCAGAGTGATTCCCTGTCAAGAGTGTTCCACTGTCCAGTGTGATACCCTGTCCAGAGTGATCCCGTGTCCAGAGTGATCCCGTGTCCAGAGCGTCCCTCTGACCAGAGTGATTCACTGTCCAGAGTGTTTCCCTGTCCAGAGTGATCCACTGTCCAGAGTGATGCCCTGTCCAGAGTTATTCCCTTACCAGAGTGAACCACTGTCCAGAGTGACTCCCTCTCTAGAGAGATTACCTGTCCAGAGTGATCTACTCTTCAGTGTGATTCCCTGTCCCGAGCGATTCCTGTCCGGTGTGATCCCCTGTCCAGAGTGATCCACTGTCGAGTGTGAACCACTGCCAGAGTGAATCCCTGTCCAGAGAGATTAACTGTCCGGAGTGATCTACTGTTCAGTGTGATTCACTGTCCTGAGTGATTCCTGTCCAGTGTGATCCCCTGTCCAGAGTGATCCACAGTCCAGAGTGAACTACTGCCAGAGTGCTTCCCTGTACAGAGTGATTCCCTGTCCAGACTTATCCTCTGACCAGAGTGATTCCATGTCCAGAGTGATTCCCTGACCAGAATGAACCACTGCCCAGAGTGATCTACTGACCAGAGTGATCCCCTGCCCAGAGTGAATCCTGTCCAGAGTGATCCCCTGTCCTGAGTGATTCCCTGTCCAGAGTGATCCACTGTCCGGAGTGAAACCCTGTCCAGAGTGCTTCCCTGTCCAGAATGATTCCCTGTGCAGAGTAATCCCTGTCCAGAATGACCCCTGTCCAGAGTGTTTCCCTGTCCAGAGTGATCCCCTGTCCAGAGTGACTCCCTTTCCTCAGTGAACCCCTGTCAAGAATGATTACCTGTCCAGTGTGATCCACTGTCCAGAGTAATGCACTGTCCAGTGTGATCCCCTGTACAGAGTGATCCTCTGTCCAGAGTGATCCTCTGTCCAGAGTGATTCCCTATCCAGAGTTCTACCCTGTCCAGAATGATTCCATGTCCAGAATGATCCCTGTCTGGTGTGATCCCCTGTCCAGAGTGATCCACTGACCAGAGTGATTCCCTATCCAGAGTGCTTCCCTGTCCAGAGTGATTCCCTGTCCAGAGTGATTCCCTGACCAGAATGATCAACTGCCCAGAGTGATCTCCTGACCAGAGTGATCCTCTGTCCGTAGTGATTTCCTGTCCAGTGATCCCCTGTCCGGAGTGATTCCCTGTCCAGTGGGTTCCATGGTCAGGAGTGAAACACTGTCAAGTGTGATCTCTGTCCAGAGTGATTGCCTCTCCAGAGTGATCCCTGTCAAGAGTGATCCTCTGTCTAGAGTGATTCCATGTCCAGCGTGATTCCCTGACCAGAATGATCCACTGCCCAGAGTGATCTACTGACCAGAGTGATACCCCACCCAGAGTGATTCCCTGCCCAGAGTGATCCCCTGCCCAGAGTGATTCCCTGTCCAGAGTGATCCACTGTCCAGAATGAAACCCCGTCCAGAGTGCTTCCCTGTCCAGAATGATTCCCTGTGCAGAGTAATCCCTGTCCAGAATGATCCCTGTCCAGAGTGATTCCCTGTCCAGAGTGATTCCCTGTCCAGAGTGATCCACTGCCCGGTGTGATACCCTGTCCAGAGTGATCCCGTGTCCAGAGTGATCCCGTGTCCAGAGCGTCCCTCTGACCAGAGTTATTCACTGTCAAGAGTGTTTCCCTGTCCGGAGTGATCCACTGTCCAGAGTGATGCCCTGTCCAGAGTTATTCCCTTGCCAGAGTGAACCACTGTCCAGAGTGATTCCCTCTCTAGAGAGATTACCTGTCCAGAGTGATCTACTGTTCAGTGTGATTCCCTGTCCTGAGTGATTCCTGTCCGGTGTGATCCCCTGTCCAGAGTAATCCACTGTCGAGTGTGAACCACTGTCCAGAGTGAATCCCTGTCCAGAGAGATTAACTGTCCGGAGTGATCTACTGTTCAGTGTGATTCACTGTCCTGAGTGATTCCTGTCCAGTGTGATCCCCTGTCTAGAGTGATCCACTCTCCAGAGTGAACTCCTGTCCAGAGTGCTTCCCTGTACAGAGTGATTCCCTGTCCAGACTTATCCTCTGTCCAGAGTGATTCCATGTCCAGAGTGATTCCCTGACCAGAATGATCCACTGCCCAGAGTGATCTACTGACCAGAGTGATCCCCTGTCCAGAGTGATTCCCTGTCCAGAGTGATCCCCTGTCCAGAGTGATTCCCTGTCTAGAGTGATCCACTGTCCAGAGTGAAACCCTGTCCAGAGTGCTACCCTGTCCAGAATGATTCCCTGTGCAGAGTAATCCCTGTCCAGAATGATCCCTGTCCAGAGTGATTCCCTGTCCAGAGTGATTCCCTGTTCAGAGTGATCCCCTGTCCAGTGTGATACCCTGTCCAGAGTGATCCCGTGTCCAGAGTGTCCCTCTGACCAGAGTGGTTCACTGTCCAGAGTGTTTTCCTGTCCAAAGTGATCCACTGTCCAGAGTTATTCCCTTACCAGAGTGAACCACTGTCCAGAGTGACTCCCTCTCCAGAGAGATTACCTGTCCAGAGTGATCTACTTTTCAGTGTGATTCCCTGTCCCGAGTGATTCCTGTCCGGTGTGATCCCCTGTCCAGAGTGATCCACTGTCGAGAGTGAACCACTGTCCAGAGTCAATCCCTGTCCAGAGCGATTAACTCTCCGGAGTGATCTACTTTTCAGTGTGATTCACTGTCCTGAGTGATTCCTGTCCAGTGTGATCCCCTGTCCAGAGTGATCCACTGACCAGAGTGATCTCCTGTCCAGAGTGCTTCCCTGTACAGAGTGATTCCCTGTCCAGAATGATCCTCTGTCCAGAGTGATCTCCTGTCCAGACTGATCCCCTGTCCAGAGTGATTCCCTGTCCAGAGTGATAATCTATCCAGAGCGATCCCCTATCCAGAGCGATCCCCTGTCCAGAGTGATTCCATGTCCAGAGTGCGTCCCTGTCTAGAGTCATTCCCTGTCCAGCGTGATTACCTGTCCAGAGTGCTTCTCTGTCCAGAGTGATTCCCTCTCCAGAGTGCTTCCCTATCCAGAGTGCTACCCTGTCCAGAATGATTCCATGTCCAGAATGGTCCCAGCCCAGGGTGAACCCCTGTCCAGAGTGATCCACTGTCCAGAGTGATTCCCTGTCCCGAGTTTCACCTGTCTACAATGATGCACTGTCCAGTGTGCTCCCCTGCCCAGAGTGATCCACTGTCCAGTGTGATTACCTGTCCAGAGTGATCCACTATCCAGTGTGGTTCCCTGTCCTAAGTGATCCCTGTCCAGAGTGAACACCTGTCCAGTGATCAACTATCCAGAATGTTTCCCTGTCCTGATTGATACACTGTCCAGAGTGATTCCCTGTCCTGTGTGATCCCTTTCCAGAGTGCCCCCCTGTCCAGCGGGATTCCCCTGTCCAGAGTGATTTCCTGTCCAGAGTGCTTCCCTTTCAAGAGTGATTCCCTGTCCCGAATTATCCACTCTCCAGATTGATCTCCTATCCAGAGTGATCCGCTGCACAGAGTGATCCCCTGTCCAGAGTGACGCCCTGTCCACAGTGATCCCCTATCCAAAGTGATTCCCTCTCCAGAGTGATCCACTGTCCGGACTGATTTCCTTTCCAGAGTGATGACCTGTCCAGAGTGCTTCCCTGTCCAGAGTGATCTCCTCTCCAGAGTGATCCCCTGTCGAGAGTGATCCACTGTCCAGAGTGATTCCCTGTCCTGAGTGTCACCTCTCTAGAATGATCCACTGTCCAGTGTGCTCCCCTGTCCTGAGTGATCCACTGTCCAGACTGCTTCCCTGTCCAGAGTGTTTCCCTGACCAGAGTTATCCACTGTCAGAGTGATTCCCTATCCAGTGTGCTACCCTGTCCAGAATGATTCCATGTCCAGAATGATCCCAGACCAGGGTGATCCACTGTCCAGAGTGATCCACTGTCCAGAGTGATTCCCTGTCCCGAGTTTCACCAGTCTAGAATGATCCACTGTCCAGTGTGCTCCCCTGTCCAGAGTGATCCACTGTCCAGTGTGTTTACCTGTCCAGAGTGATCCACTATCCAGAGTGATTCCCTGTCCTAAGTGATCCCTGTCCAGAGTGAAAACCTATCCAGTGATCAACTATCCAGAATGATTCCCTGTCCAGATTGATGCACTGTCCAGACAGATTCCCTGGCCTGTGTGATCCCTGTCCAGAGTGCTCCCCTGTCCAGAGTGATCCACTGTCCAGGGTGATCTCCTGTCAAGTATGATCCCCTATCCAGAGGGATTCCCCTGTCCAGAGTGATTTCCTGTCCAGAGTGCTTCCCTGTCCAGAGTGATTTCCTGTCCAGAGTGCTTCCCTGTCCAGAGTGATTCCCTGTACAGAATTATCCACTGTCCATATTGATCTCCTATCCAGAGTGATCTGCTGCACAGAGTGATTTCAAGTCCAGAGTGATCCACTGTCCTGAGTGATTCCCTGACCAGAGTGATCCCCTGTCCAGAGTGACTCCCTTTCCTCAGTGAACCCCTGTCCAGAGTGATTTCCTGTCCAGACTGATCCCCTGTCCAGAGTGATTCCCTGCCCAGAGTAATCCCCTATCCAGAGCGATCCCCTGTCCAGAGTGATTCCCTGTCCAGAGTGATTCCCTGTCCAGAGTGCTTCCCTGTCCAGAGTGTTTCCCTGTCCAGAGTGATTCCCTGTCCAGAATGATCCACTGCCCAGAGTGATCTCCTGACCAGGGTGATCCCTTGCCCAGAGTGATTCCCTGTCCAGAGTGATCCCCTCTCGAGAGCGATTCCCTGTCCAGTGTGATCCAATGCCCCGAGTGATCCTCTGTCCAGTGTGTTTCCCTGTCCAGAGTGATCCACTGTCAGAGTGATTCCCGATCCAGAGTGATCCCCTGTCCGAAGTGATTCCCTGTCCAGAGGGATCCATGTTCAGGAGTGAAACACTTTCCAGAGTGCTTCCCTCTCCAGATTGATTCCCTCTCCAGAGTGATCCCTGTCCAGAGTGATCCCTGTCCAGAGTGATCCCTGTCAAGAATGATTACCTGTCCAGTGTGATCCACTGTCCAGAGTAATCCACTGTCCAGTGTGATCCCCTGTCCAGAGTGATTCGATGTCCAGAGTGATTCCCTGACCAGAATGGTCCACTGCCCAGATTGATCTACTGACCAGAGTGATCCCCTGCCCAGAGTGATTCCCTGTCCAGAGTGATCCCCTGTCCAGAGTGATTCCCTGTCCAGAGTGATTCCCTGTCCAGAATGATCCCTGTCCAGAGTGATTCCCTGTCCAGTGTGATTCCCTGTCCAGAGTGATCCACTGTCCAGTGTGATACCCTGTCCAGAGTGATCCCGTGTCCAGAGTGATCCCCTGCCCAGAGTGATTCCCTGTCCAGAGTGATCCCCTGTCCAGAGTGATTCCCTGTCCAGAGTGATCCACTGTCCAGAGTGAAACCCTGTCCAGAGTGCTTCCCTGTCCAGAATGATTCCCTGTGCAGAGTAATCCCTGTCCAGAATGATCCCTGTCCAGAGTGATTCCCTGTCCAGAGTGATTCCCTGTCCAGAGTGATCCACTGTCCCATGTGATACCCTGTCCAGAGTGATCCCGTGTCCAGAGTGTCCCTCTGACCAGAGTGGTTCACTGTCCAGAGTGTTTCCCTGTCCAGAGTGATCCACTGTCCAGAGTGATGCCCTGTCCAGAGTTATTCCCTTACCAGAGTGAACCACTGTCCAGAGTGACTCCCTCTCCAGAGAGATTACCTGTCCAGAGTGATCTACTGTTCAGTGTGATTCCCTGTCCCGAGTGATTCCTGTCCGGTGTGATCCCCTGTCCAGAGATTTCCACTGTCGAGAGTGAACCACTGTCCAGAGTCAATCCCTGTCCAGAGCGATTAACTCTCCGGAGTGATCTACTTTTCAGTGTGATTCACTGTCCTGAGTGATTCCTGTCCAGTGTGATCCCCTGTCCAGAGTGATCCACTGACCAGAGTGATCTCCTGTCCAGAGTGCTTCCCTGTACAGAGTGATTCCCTGTCCAGAATGATCCTCTGTCCAGAGTGATCTCCTGTCCAGACTGATCCCCTGTCCAGAGTGATTCCCTGTCCAGAGTGATAATCTATCCAGAGCGATCCCCTATCCAGAGCGATCCCCTGTCCAGAGTGATTCCATGTCCAGAGTGCGTCCCTGTCTAGAGTCATTCCCTGTCCAGCGTGATTACCTGTCCAGAGTGCTTCTCTGTCCAGAGTGATTCCCTCTCCAGAGTGCTTCCCTATCCAGAGTGCTACCCTGTCCAGAATGATTCCATGTCCAGAATGGTCCCAGCCCAGGGTGAACCCCTGTCCAGAGTGATCCACTGTCCAGAGTGATTCCCTGTCCCGAGTTTCACCTGTCTACAATGATGCACTGTCCAGTGTGCTCCCCTGCCCAGAGTGATCCACTGTCCAGTGTGATTACCTGTCCAGAGTGATCCACTATCCAGTGTGGTTCCCTGTCCTAAGTGATCCCTGTCCAGAGTGAACACCTGTCCAGTGATCAACTATCCAGAATGTTTCCCTGTCCTGATTGATACACTGTCCAGAGTGATTCCCTGTCCTGTGTGATCCCTTTCCAGAGTGCCCCCCTGTCCAGCGGGATTCCCCTGTCCAGAGTGATTTCCTGTCCAGAGTGCTTCCCTTTCAAGAGTGATTCCCTGTCCCGAATTATCCACTCTCCAGATTGATCTCCTATCCAGAGTGATCCGCTGCACAGAGTGATCCCCTGTCCAGAGTGACGCCCTGTCCACAGTGATCCCCTATCCAAAGTGATTCCCTCTCCAGAGTGATCCACTGTCCGGACTGATTTCCTTTCCAGAGTGATGACCTGTCCAGAGTGCTTCCCTGTCCAGAGTGATCTCCTCTCCAGAGTGATCCCCTGTCGAGAGTGATCCACTGTCCAGAGTGATTCCCTGTCCTGAGTGTCACCTCTCTAGAATGATCCACTGTCCAGTGTGCTCCCCTGTCCTGAGTGATCCACTGTCCAGACTGCTTCCCTGTCCAGAGTGTTTCCCTGACCAGAGTTATCCACTGTCAGAGTGATTCCCTATCCAGTGTGCTACCCTGTCCAGAATGATTCCATGTCCAGAATGATCCCAGACCAGGGTGATCCACTGTCCAGAGTGATCCACTGTCCAGAGTGATTCCCTGTCCCGAGTTTCACCAGTCTAGAATGATCCACTGTCCAGTGTGCTCCCCTGTCCAGAGTGATCCACTGTCCAGTGTGTTTACCTGTCCAGAGTGATCCACTATCCAGAGTGATTCCCTGTCCTAAGTGATCCCTGTCCAGAGTGAAAACCTATCCAGTGATCAACTATCCAGAATGATTCCCTGTCCAGATTGATGCACTGTCCAGACAGATTCCCTGGCCTGTGTGATCCCTGTCCAGAGTGCTCCCCTGTCCAGAGTGATCCACTGTCCAGGGTGATCTCCTGTCAAGTATGATCCCCTATCCAGAGGGATTCCCCTGTCCAGAGTGATTTCCTGTCCAGAGTGCTTCCCTGTCCAGAGTGATTTCCTGTCCAGAGTGCTTCCCTGTCCAGAGTGATTCCCTGTACAGAATTATCCACTGTCCATATTGATCTCCTATCCAGAGTGATCTGCTGCACAGAGTGATTTCAAGTCCAGAGTGATCCACTGTCCTGAGTGATTCCCTGACCAGAGTGATCCCCTGTCCAGAGTGACTCCCTTTCCTCAGTGAACCCCTGTCCAGAGTGATTTCCTGTCCAGACTGATCCCCTGTCCAGAGTGATTCCCTGCCCAGAGTAATCCCCTATCCAGAGCGATCCCCTGTCCAGAGTGATTCCCTGTCCAGAGTGATTCCCTGTCCAGAGTGCTTCCCTGTCCAGAGTGTTTCCCTGTCCAGAGTGATTCCCTGTCCAGAATGATCCACTGCCCAGAGTGATCTCCTGACCAGGGTGATCCCTTGCCCAGAGTGATTCCCTGTCCAGAGTGATCCCCTCTCGAGAGCGATTCCCTGTCCAGTGTGATCCAATGCCCCGAGTGATCCTCTGTCCAGTGTGTTTCCCTGTCCAGAGTGATCCACTGTCAGAGTGATTCCCGATCCAGAGTGATCCCCTGTCCGAAGTGATTCCCTGTCCAGAGGGATCCATGTTCAGGAGTGAAACACTTTCCAGAGTGCTTCCCTCTCCAGATTGATTCCCTCTCCAGAGTGATCCCTGTCCAGAGTGATCCCTGTCCAGAGTGATCCCTGTCAAGAATGATTACCTGTCCAGTGTGATCCACTGTCCAGAGTAATCCACTGTCCAGTGTGATCCCCTGTCCAGAGTGATTCGATGTCCAGAGTGATTCCCTGACCAGAATGGTCCACTGCCCAGATTGATCTACTGACCAGAGTGATCCCCTGCCCAGAGTGATTCCCTGTCCAGAGTGATCCCCTGTCCAGAGTGATTCCCTGTCCAGAGTGATTCCCTGTGCAGAGTAATCCCTGTCCAGAATGATCCCTGTCCAGAGTGATTCCCTGTCCAGTGTGATTCCCTGTCCAGAGTGATCCACTGTCCAGTGTGATACCCTGTCCAGAGTGATCCCGTGTCCAGAGTGATCCCCTGCCCAGAGTGATTCCCTGTCCAGAGTGATCCCCTGTCCAGAGTGATTCCCTGTCCAGAGTGATCCACTGTCCAGAGTGAAACCCTGTCCAGAGTGCTTCCCTGTCCAGAATGATTCCCTGTGCAGAGTAATCCCTGTCCAGAATGATCCCTGTCCAGAGTGATTCCCTGTCCAGAGTGATTCCCTGTCCAGAGTGATCCACTGTCCCATGTGATACCCTGTCCAGAGTGATCCCGTGTCCAGAGTGTCCCTCTGACCAGAGTGGTTCACTGTCCAGAGTGTTTCCCTGTCCAGAGTGATCCACTGTCCAGAGTGATGCCCTGTCCAGAGTTATTCCCTTACCAGAGTGAACCACTGTCCAGAGTGACTCCCTCTCCAGAGAGATTACCTGTCCAGAGTGATCTACTGTTCAGTGTGATTCCCTGTCCCGAGTGATTCCTGTCCGGTGTGATCCCCTGTCCAGAGATTTCCACTGTCGAGAGTGAACCACTGTCCAGAGTGAATCCCTGTCCAGAGAGATTAACTGTCCGGAGTGATCTACTTTTCAGTGTGATTCACTGTCCTGAGTGATTCCTGTCCAGTGTGATCCCCTGTCCAGAGTGATCCACTGTCCAGAGTGAACTCCTGTCCAGAGTGCTTCCCTGTACAGAGTGATTCCCTGTCCAGAATGATCCACTGTCCAGAGTGATCTCCTGTCCAGACTGATCCCCTGTCCAGAGTGATTCCCTGCCCAGAGTGATCCCCTATCCAGAGCGATCCCCTGTCCAGAGTGCTTCCCTATCCAGAGTGCTACCCTGTCCAGAATGATTCCATGTCCAGAATGGTCCCAGCCCAGGGTGATCCCCTGTCCAGAGTGATCCACTGTCCAGAGTGATTCCCTGTGCCGAAGTTCACCTGTCTACAATGATCCACTGTCCAGTGTGCTCCCCTGTCCAGAGTGATCCACTGTCCAGTGTGATTACCTGTCCAGAGTGATCCACTATCCAGTGTGGTTCCCTGTCCTAAGTGATCCCTGTCCAGAGTGAACACCTGTCCAGTGATCAACTATCCAGAATGATTCCCTGTCCTGATTGATACACTGTCCAGAGTGATTCCCTGTCCTGTGTGATCCCTTTCCAGAGTGCGCCCCTGTCCAGAGGGATTCCCCTGTCCAGAGTGATTTCCTGTCCAGAGTGCTTCCCTTTCCAGAGTGATTCCCTGTCCCGAATTATCCACTCTCCAGATTGATCTCCTATCCAGAGTGATCCGCTGCACAGAGTGATTCCAAGTGCAGAGTGATCCCCTGTACAGAGTGATTCCCTGACCAGAGTGATCCCCTGTCCAGAGTGACGCCCTGTCCACAGTGATCCCCTATCCAAAGTGATTCCCTCTCCAGAGTGATCCACTGACCGGACTGATTTCCTTTCCAGAGTGATGACCTGTCCAGAGTGCTTCCCTGTCCAGAGTGATCTCCTGTCCAGAGTGATCCCCTGTCCAGAGTGATCCACTGTCCAGAGTGATTCCCTGTCCTGAGTGTCACCTCTCTAGAATGATCCACTGTCCAGTGAGCACCCCTGTCCTGAGTGATCCACTGTCCAGACTGCTTCCCTGTCCAGAGTGTTTCCCTGTCCAGAGTTATCCACTGTCAGAGTGATTCCCTATCCAGCGTGCTACCCTGTCCAGAATGATTCCATGTCCAGAATGATCCCAGACCAGGGTGATCCACTGTCCAGAGTGATCCACTGTCCAGAGTGATTCCCTGCTCCGAGTTTCACCAGTCTAGAATGATCCACTGTCCAGTGTGCTCCCCTGTCCAGAGTGATCCACTGTCCAGTGTGTTTACCTGTCCAGAGTGATCCACTATCCAGAGTGATTCCCTGTCCTAAGTGATCCCTGTCCAGAGTGAAAACCTGTCCAGTGATCAACTATCCAGAATGATTCCCTGTCCAGATTGATGCACTGTCCAGACAGATTCCCTGGCCTGTGTGATCCCTGTCCAGAGTGCTCCCCTGTCCAGAGTGATCCACTATCCAGAGTGATTCCCTGTCCTAAGTGATCCCTGTCCAGAGTGAAAACCTATCCAGTGATCAACTATCCAGAATGATTCCCTGTCCAGATTGATGCACTGTCCAGACAGATTCCCTGGCCTGTGTGATCCCTGTCCAGAGTGCTCCCCTGTCCAGAGTGATCCACTGTCCAGGGTGATCTCCTGTCAAGTATGATCCCCTATCCAGAGGGATTCCCCTGTCCAGAGTGATTTCCTGTCCAGAGTGCTTCCCTGTCCAGAGTGATTTCCTGTCCAGAGTGCTTCCCTGTCCAGAGTGATTCCCTGTACAGAATTATCCACTGTCCATATTGATCTCCTATCCAGAGTGATCTGCTGCACAGAGTGATTTCAAGTCCAGAGTGATCCACTGTCCTGAGTGATTCCCTGACCAGAGTGATCCCCTGTCCAGAGTGACTCCCTTTCCTCAGTGAACCCCTGTCCAGAGTGATTTCCTGTCCAGACTGATCCCCTGTCCAGAGTGATTCCCTGCCCAGAGTAATCCCCTATCCAGAGCGATCCCCTGTCCAGAGTGATTCCCTGTCCAGAGTGATTCCCTGTCCAGAGTGCTTCCCTGTCCAGAGTGTTTCCCTGTCCAGAGTGATTCCCTGTCCAGAATGATCCACTGCCCAGAGTGATCTCCTGACCAGGGTGATCCCTTGCCCAGAGTGATTCCCTGTCCAGAGTGATCCCCTCTCGAGAGCGATTCCCTGTCCAGTGTGATCCAATGCCCCGAGTGATCCTCTGTCCAGTGTGTTTCCCTGTCCAGAGTGATCCACTGTCAGAGTGATTCCCGATCCAGAGTGATCCCCTGTCCAGAGTGATTCCCTGTCCAGTGTGATTCCCTGTCCAGAGTGATCCACTGTCCAGTGTGATACCCTGTCCAGAGTGATCCCGTGTCCAGAGTGATCCCCTGCCCAGAGTGATTCCCTGTCCAGAGTGATCCCCTGTCCAGAGTGATTCCCTGTCCAGAGTGTTCCACTGTCCAGAGTGAAACCCTGTCCAGAGTGCTTCCCTGTCCAGAATGATTCCCTGTGCAGAGTAATCCCTGTCCAGAATGATCCCTGTCCAGAGTGATTCCCTGTCCAGAGTGATTCCCTGTCCAGAGTGATCCACTGTCCCATGTGATACCCTGTCCAGAGTGATCCCGTGTCCAGAGTGTCCCTCTGACCAGAGTGGTTCACTGTCCAGAGTGTTTCCCTGTCCAGAGTGATCCACTGTCCAGAGTGATGCCCTGTCCAGAGTTATTCCCTTACCAGAGTGAACCACTGTCCAGAGTGACTCCCTCTCCAGAGAGATTACCTGTCCAGAGTGATCTACTGTTCAGTGTGATTCCCTGTCCCGAGTGATTCCTGTCCGGTGTGATCCCCTGTCCAGAGATTTCCACTGTCGAGAGTGAACCACTGTCCAGAGTGAATCCCTGTCCAGAGAGATTAACTGTCCGGAGTGATCTACTTTTCAGTGTGATTCACTGTCCTGAGTGATTCCTGTCCAGTGTGATCCCCTGTCCAGAGTGATCCACTGTCCAGAGTGAACTCCTGTCCAGAGTGCTTCCCTGTACAGAGTGATTCCCTGTCCAGAATGATCCACTGTCCAGAGTGATCTCCTGTCCAGACTGATCCCCTGTCCAGAGTGATTCCCTGCCCAGAGTGATCCCCTATCCAGAGCGATCCCCTGTCCAGAGTGATTCCCTGTCCAGAGTGCGTCCCTGTCCAGAGTGATTCCCTGTCCAGCGTGATTACCTGTCCAGAGTGCTGCCCTGTCCAGAGTGATTCCCTGTCCAGAGTGCTTCCCTATCCAGAGTGCTACCCTGTCCAGAATGATTCCATGTCCAGAATGGTCCCAGCCCAGGGTGATCCCCTGTCCAGAGTGATCCACTGTCCAGAGTGATTCCCTGTGCCGAAGTTCACCTGTCTACAATGATCCACTGTCCAGTGTGCTCCCCTGTCCAGAGTGATCCACTGTCCAGTGTGATTACCTGTCCAGAGTGATCCACTATCCAGTGTGGTTCCCTGTCCTAAGTGATCCCTGTCCAGAGTGAACACCTGTCCAGTGATCAACTATCCAGAATGATTCCCTGTCCTGATTGATACACTGTCCAGAGTGATTCCCTGTCCTGTGTGATCCCTTTCCAGAGTGCGCCCCTGTCCAGAGGGATTCCCCTGTCCAGAGTGATTTCCTGTCCAGAGTGCTTCCCTTTCCAGAGTGATTCCCTGTCCCGAATTATCCACTCTCCAGATTGATCTCCTATCCAGAGTGATCCGCTGCACAGAGTGATTCCAAGTGCAGAGTGATCCCCTGTACAGAGTGATTCCCTGACCAGAGTGATCCCCTGTCCAGAGTGACGCCCTGTCCACAGTGATCCCCTATCCAAAGTGATTCCCTCTCCAGAGTGATCCACTGACCGGACTGATTTCCTTTCCAGAGTGATGACCTGTCCAGAGTGCTTCCCTGTCCAGAGTGATCTCCTGTCCAGAGTGATCCCCTGTCCAGAGTGATCCACTGTCCAGAGTGATTCCCTGTCCTGAGTGTCACCTCTCTAGAATGATCCACTGTCCAGTGAGCACCCCTGTCCTGAGTGATCCACTGTCCAGACTGCTTCCCTGTCCAGAGTGTTTCCCTGTCCAGAGTTATCCACTGTCAGAGTGATTCCCTATCCAGCGTGCTACCCTGTCCAGAATGATTCCATGTCCAGAATGATCCCAGACCAGGGTGATCCACTGTCCAGAGTGATCCACTGTCCAGAGTGATTCCCTGCTCCGAGTTTCACCAGTCTAGAATGATCCACTGTCCAGTGTGCTCCCCTGTCCAGAGTGATCCACTGTCCAGTGTGTTTACCTGTCCAGAGTGATCCACTATCCAGAGTGATTCCCTGTCCTAAGTGATCCCTGTCCAGAGTGAAAACCTGTCCAGTGATCAACTATCCAGAATGATTCCCTGTCCAGATTGATGCACTGTCCAGACAGATTCCCTGGCCTGTGTGATCCCTGTCCAGAGTGCTCCCCTGTCCAGAGTGATCCACTATCCAGAGTGATTCCCTGTCCTAAGTGATCCCTGTCCAGAGTGAAAACCTATCCAGTGATCAACTATCCAGAATGATTCCCTGTCCAGATTGATGCACTGTCCAGACAGATTCCCTGGCCTGTGTGATCCCTGTCCAGAGTGCTCCCCTGTCCAGAGTGATCCACTGTCCAGGGTGATCTCCTGTCAAGTATGATCCCCTATCCAGAGGGATTCCCCTGTCCAGAGTGATTTCCTGTCCAGAGTGCTTCCCTGTCCAGAGTGATTTCCTGTCCAGAGTGCTTCCCTGTCCAGAGTGATTCCCTGTACAGAATTATCCACTGTCCATATTGATCTCCTATCCAGAGTGATCTGCTGCACAGAGTGATTTCAAGTCCAGAGTGATCCACTGTCCTGAGTGATTCCCTGACCAGAGTGATCCCCTGTCCAGAGTGACTCCCTTTCCTCAGTGAACCCCTGTCCAGAGTGATTTCCTGTCCAGACTGATCCCCTGTCCAGAGTGATTCCCTGCCCAGAGTAATCCCCTATCCAGAGCGATCCCCTGTCCAGAGTGATTCCCTGTCCAGAGTGATTCCCTGTCCAGAGTGCTTCCCTGTCCAGAGTGTTTCCCTGTCCAGAGTGATTCCCTGTCCAGAATGATCCACTGCCCAGAGTGATCTCCTGACCAGGGTGATCCCTTGCCCAGAGTGATTCCCTGTCCAGAGTGATCCCCTCTCGAGAGCGATTCCCTGTCCAGTGTGATCCAATGCCCCGAGTGATCCTCTGTCCAGTGTGTTTCCCTGTCCAGAGTGATCCACTGTCAGAGTGATTCCCGATCCAGAGTGATCCCCTGTCCAGAGTGATTCCCTGTCCAGTGTGATTCCCTGTCCAGAGTGATCCACTGTCCAGTGTGATACCCTGTCCAGAGTGATCCCGTGTCCAGAGTGATCCCCTGCCCAGAGTGATTCCCTGTCCAGAGTGATCCCCTGTCCAGAGTGATTCCCTGTCCAGAGTGATCCACTGTCCAGAGTGAAACCCTGTCCAGAATGCTTCCCTGTCCAGAATGATTCCCTGTGCAGAGTAATCCCTGTCCAGAATGATCCCTGTCCAGAGTGATTCCCTGTCCAGAGTGATTCCCTGTCCAGAGTGATCCACTGTCCCATGTGATACCCTGTCCAGAGTGATCCCGTGTCCAGAGTGTCCCTCTGACCAGAGTGGTTCACTGTCCAGAGTGTTTCCCTGTCCAGAGTGATCCACTGTCCAGAGTGATGCCCTGTCCAGAGTTATTCCCTTACCAGAGTGAACCACTGTCCAGAGTGACTCCCTCTCCAGAGAGATTACCTGTCCAGAGTGATCTACTGTTCAGTGTGATTCCCTGTCCCGAGTGATTCCTGTCCGGTGTGATCCCCTGTCCAGAGATTTCCACTGTCGAGAGTGAACCACTGTCCAGAGTGAATCCCTGTCCAGAGAGATTAACTGTCCGGAGTGATCTACTTTTCAGTGTGATTCACTGTCCTGAGTGATTCCTGTCCAGTGTGATCCCCTGTCCAGAGTGATCCACTGTCCAGAGTGAACTCCTGTCCAGAGTGCTTCCCTGTACAGAGTGATTCCCTGTCCAGAATGATCCACTGTCCAGAGTGATCTCCTGTCCAGACTGATCCCCTGTCCAGAGTGATTCCCTGCCCAGAGTGATCCCCTATCCAGAGCGATCCCCTGTCCAGAGTGATTCCCTGTCCAGAGTGCGTCCCTGTCCAGAGTGATTCCCTGTCCAGCGTGATTACCTGTCCAGAGTGCTGCCCTGTCCAGAGTGATTCCCTGTCCAGAGTGCTTCCCTATCCAGAGTGCTACCCTGTCCAGAATGATTCCATGTCCAGAATGGTCCCAGCCCAGGGTGATCCCCTGTCCAGAGTGATCCACTGTCCAGAGTGATTCCCTGTGCCGAAGTTCACCTGTCTACAATGATCCACTGTCCAGTGTGCTCCCCTGTCCAGAGTGATCCACTGTCCAGTGTGATTACCTGTCCAGAGTGATCCACTATCCAGTGTGGTTCCCTGTCCTAAGTGATCCCTGTCCAGAGTGAACACCTGTCCAGTGATCAACTATCCAGAATGATTCCCTGTCCTGATTGATACACTGTCCAGAGTGATTCCCTGTCCTGTGTGATCCCTTTCCAGAGTGCGCCCCTGTCCAGAGGGATTCCCCTGTCCAGAGTGATTTCCTGTCCAGAGTGCTTCCCTTTCCAGAGTGATTCCCTGTCCCGAATTATCCACTCTCCAGATTGATCTCCTATCCAGAGTGATCCGCTGCACAGAGTGATTCCAAGTGCAGAGTGATCCCCTGTACAGAGTGATTCCCTGACCAGAGTGATCCCCTGTCCAGAGTGACGCCCTGTCCACAGTGATCCCCTATCCAAAGTGATTCCCTCTCCAGAGTGATCCACTGACCGGACTGATTTCCTTTCCAGAGTGATGACCTGTCCAGAGTGCTTCCCTGTCCAGAGTGATCTCCTGTCCAGAGTGATCCCCTGTCCAGAGTGATCCACTGTCCAGAGTGATTCCCTGTCCTGAGTGTCACCTCTCTAGAATGATCCACTGTCCAGTGAGCACCCCTGTCCTGAGTGATCCACTGTCCAGACTGCTTCCCTGTCCAGAGTGTTTCCCTGTCCAGAGTTATCCACTGTCAGAGTGATTCCCTATCCAGCGTGCTACCCTGTCCAGAATGATTCCATGTCCAGAATGATCCCAGACCAGGGTGATCCACTGTCCAGAGTGATCCACTGTCCAGAGTGATTCCCTGCTCCGAGTTTCACCAGTCTAGAATGATCCACTGTCCAGTGTGCTCCCCTGTCCAGAGTGATCCACTGTCCAGTGTGTTTACCTGTCCAGAGTGATCCACTATCCAGAGTGATTCCCTGTCCTAAGTGATCCCTGTCCAGAGTGAAAACCTGTCCAGTGATCAACTATCCAGAATGATTCCCTGTCCAGATTGATGCACTGTCCAGACAGATTCCCTGGCCTGTGTGATCCCTGTCCAGAGTGCTCCCCTGTCCAGAGTGATCCACTGTCCAGGGTGATCTCCTGTCAAGTATGATCCCCTATCCAGAGGGATTCCCCTGTCCAGAGTGATTTCGTGTCCAGAGTGCTTCTCTGTCCAGAGTGATTTCCTGTCCAGAGTGCTTCCCTGTCCAGAGTGATTCCCTCTACAGAATTATCCACTGTCCATATTGATCTCCTATCCAGAGTGATCTGCTGCACAGAGTGATTTCAAGTCCAGAGTGATCCCCTGTCCTGAGTGATTCCCTGACCAGAGTGAAGCCCTGTCCAGAGTGACTCCCTTTCCTCAGTGAACCCCTGTCCAGAGTGATTTCCTGTCCAGACTGTTCCCCTGTCCAGAGTGATTCCCTGCCCAGAGTAATCCCCTATACAGAGCGATCCCCTGTCCAGAGTGATTCCCTGTCCGGAGTGATTCCCTGTCCAGAGTGCTTCCCTGTCCAGAGTGATTCCCTGTCCAGAATGATCCACTGCCCAGAGTAATCTCCTGACCAGAGTGATCCCTTGCCCAGAGTGATTCCCTGTCCAGAGTGATCCCCTCTCGAGAGCGATTCCCTGTCCAGTGTGATCCAATGCCCCGAGTGATCCTCTGTCCAGTGTGTTTCCCTGTCCAGAGTGATCCACTGTCAGAGTGATTCCCGATCCAGAGTGATCCCCTGTCCGAAGTGATTCCCTGTCCAGAGGGATCCATGTTCAGGAGTGAAACACTTTCCAGAGTGCTTCCCTCTCCAGATTGATTCCCTCTCCAGAGTGATCCCTGTCCAGAGTGATCCCTGTCCAGAGTGATCCCTGTCAAGAATGATTACCTGTCCAGTGTGATCCACTGTCCAGAGTAATCCACTGTCCAGTGTGATCCCCTGTCCAGAGTGATTCCATGTCCAGAGTGATTACCTGACCAGAATGATCCACTGCCCAGAGTGATCTACTGACCAGAGTGATCCCCTGCCCAGAGTGATTCCCTGTCCAGAGTGATCCCCTGTCCAGAGTGATTCCCTGTCCAGAGTGATTCCCTGTGCAGAGTAATCCCTGTCCAGAATGATCCCTGTCCAGAGTGATTCCCTGTCCAGAGTGATTCCCTGTCCAGAGTGACCCACTGTCCAGTGTGATACCGTGTCCAGAGTGATCGCGTGTCCAGAGTGTCCCTCTGACCAGAGTGGTTCACTGTCCAGAGTGTTTCCCTGTCCAGAGTGATCCACTGTCCAGAGTGATGCCCTGTCCAGAGTTATTCCCTTACCAGAGTGAACCACTGTCCAGAGTGACTCCCTCCCCAGAGAGATTACCTGTCCAGAGTGATCTACTGTTCAGTGTGATTCCCTGTCCCGAGTGATTCCTGTCCGGTGTGATCCCCTGTCCAGAGTGATCCACTGTCCAGAGTGAACTCCTGTCCAGAGTGCTTCCCTGTACAGAGTGATTCCCTGTCCAGACATATCCACTGTCCAGATGGATCTCCTATCCAGAGTGATCTGCTGCACAGAGTGATTCCCTATCCAGAGTGCGACCCTGTCCAGAATGATTCCCTTAGCAGAGTGATTCCCTGTCCAGAATGATCCTCTGTCCAGAGTGATTCCCTATCCAGAGTGCGACCCTGTCCAGAATGATTCCCTGTCCAGAGTGATTCGCTGTCCAGAATGACCCACTGTCCAGAGTGATCTCCTGTCCAGACTGATCCCCTGTCCAGAGTGATTCACTGCCCAGAGTGATACCCTATCCAGAGCGATCCCCTGACAAGAGTGATTCCCTGCCCAGAGAGCTTCCCTGGCCAGAGTGATTCCCTGTCCAGAATGATCCACTGTCCAGAGTGATCTCCTGTCCAGACTGATCCACTTTCCAGAGTGATCCACTGTCCAGACTGATTTCCTTTCCAGAGTGATGTCCTGTCCAGAGTGATTCCCTGTCCAGAGTGATTCCCTGTCCAGAATGATCCACTGTCCAGAGTGATCTCCTGTCCAGACTGATCCCCTGTCCAGGGTGATTCCCTGCCCAGAGTGATCCCCTATCCAGAGCGATCCCCTGTCCAGAGTGATTCCCTGTCCAGAGTGCAACCCTGTCCAGAGTGATTCCCTGTCCAGTGTGATTACCTGTCCAGAGTGCTTCCCTGTCCAGAGTGATTCCCTGTCCAGCGTGATTACCTGTCCAGAGTGCTTCCCTGTCCAGAGTGATTCCCTGTCCAGAGTGCTTCCCTATCCAGAGTGCTACCCTGTCCAGAATGATTCCATGTCCAGAATGGTCCCAGTCCAGGGTGATCCCCTGTCCAGAGTGATCCACTGTCCAGAGTGATTCCCTGTCCCGTGTTTCACCTGTCTACAATGATCCACTGCCCAGTGTGCTCTCCTGTCCAGACTGATCCGCTTTCCAGAGTGATCCACTGTCCAGACTGATTTCCTTTCCACAGTGATGTCCTGTCCAGAGTGATTCCCTGTCCAGAGTGATTCCCTGTCCAGAATGATCCACTGTCCAGAGTGATCCCCTATCCAGAGCGATCCCCTGTCCAGAGTGATTCCCTGCCCAGAGTGATCAACTATCCAGAGCGATCCCCTGTCCAGAGTGATTCCCTGTCCAGAGTGCGTCCCTGTCCAGAGTGATTCCCTGTCCAGCGTGATTACCTGTCCAGAGTGCTTCCCTGTCCAGAGTGATTCCCTGTCCAGAGTGCTTCCCTATCCAGAGTGCTACCCTGTCCAGAATGATTCCATGTCCAGAATGGTCCCAGTCCAGGGTGAACCCCTGTCCAGAGTGATCCACTGTCCAGAGTGATTCCCTGTCCCGAGTTTCACCTGTCCACAATGATCCACTGCCCAGTGTGCTCCCCTGTCCAGAGTGAGCCACTGTCCAGTGTGATTACCTGTCCAGAGAGATCCACTATCCAGTGTGGTTCCCTGTCCTAAGTGATCCCTGTCCAGAGTGAACACCTTTCCAGTGATCAACTATCCAGAATGATTCCCTGTCCTGATTGATGCACTGTCCAGAGTGATTCCCTGTCCTGTGTGATCCCTTTCCAGAGTGCGCCCCTGTCCAGAGGGATTCCCCTGTCCAGAGTGATTTCCTGTCCAGTGTGATGCCCTTTCCAGAGTGATTCCCTGTCCCGAATTATCCACTCTCCAGATTGATCTCCTATCCAGAGTGATCCGCTGCACAGAGTGATTCCAAGTCCAGAGTGATCCCCTGTACAGAGTGATTCCCTGACCAGAGTGATCCCCTGTCCAGAGTGACGCCCTGTGCACAGTGATCCCCTATCCAAAGTGATTCCCTCTCCAGTGTGATCAACTGTCCGGACTGATTTCCTTTCCAGAGTGATGACCTGTCCAGAGTGCTTCCCTGTCCAGAGTGATCTCCTGTCCAGAGTGATCCCCTGTCCAGAGTGACCCACTGTCCAGAGTGATTCCCTGTCCTGAGTGTCACCTCTCTAGAATGATCCACTGTCCAGTGTGCTCCACTGTCCTGAGTGATCCACTGTCCAGACTGCTTCCCTGTCCAGAGTGTTTCCCTGTCCAGAGTTATCCACTGTCAGAGTGATTCCCTATCCAGTGTGCTACCCTGTCCAGAATGAATCCATGTCCAGAATGATCCCAGACCAGGGTGATCCACTGTCCAGAGTGATCCACTGTCCAGAGTGATTCCCTGTCCCGAGTTTCACCAGTCTAGAATGATCCACTGTCCAGTGTGCCCCCCTGTCCAGAGTGATCCACTGTCCAGTGTGTTTACCTGTCCAGAGTGATCCACTATCCAGAGTGATTCCCTGTCCTAAGTGATCCCTGTCCAGAGTGAAAACCTGTCCAGTGATCAACTATCCAGAATGATTCCCTGTCCAGATTGATGCACTGTCCAGACAGATTCCCTGGCCTGTGTGATCCCTGTCCAGAGTGCTCCCCTGTCCAGAGTGATCCACTGTCCAGGGTGATCTCCTGTCAAGTATGATCCCCTATCCAGAGGGATTCCCCTGTCCAGAGTGATTTCCTGTCCAGAGTGATTCCCTGTCCAGAGTGATTCACTGTCCAGAGTGATCCACTGTCTAGTGTAATACCCTGTCCAGAGTGATCCATTGTCCAGAGTGATGCCCTGTCCAGAGTTATTCCCTTACCAGAGTGAACCACTGTCCAGAGTGACTCCCTCTCTAGAGAGATTACCTGTCCAGAGTGATCTACTGTTCAGTGTGATTCCCTGTCCCGAGTGATTCCTGTCCGGTGTGATCCCCTGTCCAGAGTGATCCACTGTCGAGTGTGAACCACTGTCCAGAGTGAATCCCTGTCCAGAGAGATTAACTGTCCGGAGTGATCTACTGTTCAGTGTGTTTCACTGTCCTGAGTGATTCCTGTCCAGTGTGATCCCCTGTCCAGAGTGATCCACTGTCCAGAGTGAACTCCTGTCCAGAGTGCTTCCCTGTACAGAGTGATTCCCTGTCCAGACTTATCCTCTGTCCAGAGTGATTCCATGTCCAGAGTGATTCCCTGACCAGAATGATCCACTGCCCAGAGTGATCTACTGACCAGAGTGATCCGCTGCCCAGAGTGATTCCCTGTCCAGAGTGATCCCCTGTCCAGAGTGATTCCCTGTCCAGAGTGATCCACTTTCCAGAGTGAAACCCTGTTCAGAGTGCTTCCCTGTCCAGAATGATTCCCTGTGCAGAGTAATCCCTGTTCAGAATGATCCCTGTCCGGAGTGATTCCCTGTCCAGAGTGATTCCCTGTCCAGAGTGATCCACTGTCCAGTGTGATACCCTGTCCAGAGTGATCCCGTGTCCAGAGTGTCCCTCTGACCAGAGTGGTTCACTGTCCAGAGTGCTTCCCTGTGCAGAGTGATCCACTGCCCAGAGTGATGCCCTGTCCAGAGTTATTCCCTTACCAGAGTGAACCACTGTCCAGAGTGACTCCCTCTCTAGAGAAATTACCTGTCCAGAGTGATCTACTTTTCAGTGTGATTCCCTGTCCCGAGTGATTCCTGTCCAGTGTGATCCCCTGTCCAGAGTGATCCACTGTCGAGAGTGAACCACTGTCCAGAGTGAATCCCTGTCCAGAGAGATTAACTGTCTGGATTGATCTACTGTTCATTGTGATTCACTGTCCTGAGTGATTCCTGTCCAGTGTGATCCCCTGTCCAGAGTGATCCACTGTCCAGAGTGAACTCCTGTCCAGAGTGCTTCCCTGTACAGAGTGATTCCCTGTCCAGACATATCCACTGTCCAGATGGATCTCCTACCCAGAGTGATCTGCTGCACAGAGTGATTCCCTATCCAGAGTGCGACCCTCTCCAGAATGATTCCCTAACCAGAGTGATTCCCTGTACAGAATGATCCTCTGTCCAGAGTGATTCCCTATCCAGAGTGCGACCCTGTCCAGAATGATTCCCTGTCCAGAGTGATTCGCTGTCCAGAATGATCCACTGTCCAGAGTGATCTCCTGTCCAGACTGATCCCCTGTCCAGAGTGATTTACTGCCCAGAGTGATACCCTATCCAGAGCGATCCCCTGACAAGAGTGATTCCCTGCCCAGAGTGCTTCCCTGTCCAGAGTGATTCCCTGTCCAGAATGATCCACTGTCCAGAGTGATCTCCTGTCCAGACTGATCCGCTTTCCAGAGTGATCCACTGTCCAGACTGATTTCCTTTACAGAGTGATGTCCTGTCCAGACTGATTCCCTGTCCAGAGTGATTCCCTGTCCAGAATGATCCACTGTCCAGAGTGATCTCCTGTCCAGACTGATCCCCTGTCCAGAGTGATTCCCTGCCCAGAGTGATCCCCTATCCAGAGCGATCCCCTGTCCAGAGTGATTCCCTGTCCAGAGTGCGTCCCTGTCCAGAGTGATTCCCTGTCCAGCGTGATTACCTGTCCAGAGTGCTTCCCTGTCCAGAGTGATTCCCTGTCCAGAGTGCTTCACTATCCAGAGTGCTACCCTGTCCAGAATGATTCCATGTCCAGAATGGTCCCAGTCCAGGGTGATCCCCTGCCCAGAGTGATCCACAGTCCAGAGTGATTCCCTGTCCCGAGTTTCACCTGTCTACAATGATCCACTGTCCAGTGTGCTCCCCTGTCCAGAGTGATCCAATGTCCAGTGTGATTACCTGTCCAGAGTGATCCACTATCCAGTGTAGTTCCCTGTCCTAAGTGATCCCTGTCCAGACTGAACACCTGTCCAGTGTTCAACTATCCAGAATGATTCCCTGTCCTGATTGATGCACTGTCCAGAGTGATTCCCTGTCCTGTGTGATCCCTTTCCAGAGTGCGCCCCTGTCCAGAGGGATTCCCCTGTCCAGAGTGATTTCCTGTCCAGAGTGTTTCCTTTTCCAGAGTGATTCCCTGTCCCGAATTATCCACTCTCCAGATTGATCTCCTATCCAGAGTGATCCGCTGCACAGAGTGATTCGAAGTCCAGAGTGATCCCCTGTACAGAGTGATTCCCTGACCAGAGTGATCCCCTGTCCAGCGTGACGCCCTGTCCACAGTGATCCCCTATCCAAAGTGATTCCCTCTCCAGTGTGATCAACTGTCCGGACTGATTTCCTTTCCAGAGTGATGACCTGTCCAGAGTGCTTCCCTGTCCAGAGTGATCTCCTGTCCAGAGTGATCCCCTGTCCAGAGTGATCCACTGTCCAGAGTGATTCCCTGTCCTGAGTGTCACCTCTCTAGAATGATCCACTGTCCAGTGTGCTCCCCTGTCCTGAGTGATCCACTGTCCAGACTGCTTCCCTGTCCAGAGTGTTTCCCTGTCCAGAGTTATCCACTGTCAGAGTGATTCCCTATCCAGTGTGCTACCCTGTCCAGAATGATTCCATGTCCAGAATGATCCCAGACCAGTGTGCTCCCCTGTCCAGAGTGATCCACTGTCCAGTGTGTTAACCTGTCCAGAGTGATCCACTATCCAGAGTGATTCCCTGTCCTAAGTGATCCCTGTCCAGAGTAAAAACCTGTCCAGTGATGAACTATCCAGAATGATTCCCTGTCCAGATTGATGCCCTGTCCAGTCAGATTCCCTGGCCTATGTGATCCCTGTCCAGAGTGCTCCCCTGTCCAGAGAGATCCACTGTCCAGGGTGATCTCCTGTCAAGTATGATCCCATATCCAGAGGGATTCCCCTGTCCAGAGTGATTTCCTGTCCAGAGTGCTTCACTGACCAGAGTGATTTCCTGTCCAGAGTGCCTCCCTGTCCAGAGTGATTCCCTGTACAGAATTATCCACTGTCCATATTGATCTCCTATCCAGAGTGATCTGCTGCAAGTCCAGAGTGATCCCCTGTCCTGAGTGATTCCCTGACCAAAGTGATCCCCTGTCCAGAGTGACTCCCTTTCCTCAGTGAACCCCTGTCCAGAGTGTTTTCCTGTCCAGACTGATCCCCTGTCCAGAGTGATTCCCTGCCCAGAGTAATCCCCTATCCAGAGCGATCCCCTGTCCAGAGTGATTCCCTGTCCAGAGTGATTCCCTGTCCAGAGTGCTTCCCTGTCCAGAGTGTTTCCCTGTCCAGAGTGATTCCCTGTCCAGAATGATCCACTGCCCAGAGTGATCTCCTGACCAGAGTGATCCCTTGCCCAGAGTGATTCCGTGTCCAGAGTGATTCCCTCTCCAGTGCGATTCCCTGTCCAGTGTGATCCAATGCACCGAGCGATCCTCTGTCCAGTGTGTTTCCCTGTCCAGAGTGATCCACTGTCAGAGTGATTCCCTATCCAGAGTGATCCCCTGTCCGAAGTGATTCCCTGTCCAGAGGGATCCATGTTCACGAGTGAAACACTTTCCAGAGTGCTTCCCTCTCCAGATTGATTCCCTCTCCAGAGTGATCCCTGTCCAGAGTGATCCCTGTCCAGAGTGATCCCTGTCAAGAATGATTACCTGTCCAGTGTGATCCACTGTCCAGAGTAATCCACTGTCCAGTGTGATCCCCTGTCCAGAGTGATTGCCTGTCCAGAGTGATCCTCTGTCCAGAGTGATTCCCTATCCAGAGTTCTACCCTGTCCAGAATGATTCCATGTCCAGAATGATCCCTGTCTGGTGTGATCCCCTGTCCAGAGTGATCCACTGTCCAGAGTGATTCCCTATCAAGAGTGCTTCCCTGTCCAGAGTGATTCCCTGTCCAGAGTGATTCCCTGACCAGAATGATCAAATGCCCAGAGTGATCTCCTGACCAGAGTGATCCTCTGTCCGGAGTGATTTCCTGTCCAGTGATCCCCTGTCCGGAGTGATTCCCTGTCCAGTGGGTTCCATGCTCAGGAGTGAAACCCTGTCAAGTGTGATCTCTGTCCAGAGTGATTCCCTCTCCAGAGTGATCCCTGTCAAGAGTGATCCTCTGTCCAGAGTGATTCCATGTCCAGAGTGATTCCCTGACCAGAATGATCCACTGCCCAGAGTGATCTACTGACCAGAGTGATCCCCTGCCCAGAGTGATTCCCTGTCCAGAGTGATCCCCTTCCCAGAGTGATTCCCTGTCCAGAGTGATCCACTGTCCAGAATGAAACGCCGTCCAGAGTGCTTCCCTGTCCAGAATGATTCCCTGTGCAGAGTAATCCCTGTCCAGAATGATCCCTGTCCAGAGTGATTCCCTGTCCAGAGTTATTCCATGTCCAGAGTGATCCACTGTCCAGTGTGATACCCTGTCCAGAGTGATCCATTGTCCAGAGTGATGCCCTGTCCAGAGTTTTTCCCTTACCAGAGTGAACCACTGTCCAGAGTGACTCCCTCTCTAGAGAGATTACCTGTCCAGAGTGATCTACTGTTCAGTGTGATTCCCTGTCCCGAGTGAGTCCTGTCCGGTGTGATCCCCTGTCCAGAGTGATCCACTGTCGAGTGTGAACCACTGTCCAGAGTGAATCCCTGTCCAGAGAGATTAACTGTCCGGAGTGATCTACTGTTCAGTGTGATTCACTGTCCTGAGTGATTCCTGTCCAGTGTGATCCCCTGTCCAGAGTGATCCACTGTCCAGAGTGAACTCCTGTCCAGCGTGCTTCCCTGTACAGCGTGATTCCCTGTCCAGACATATCCACTGTCCAGAGTGATTCCATGTCCAGAGTGATTCCCTGACCAGAATGATCCACTGCCCAGAGTGATCTACTGACCAGAGTGATCCCCTGCCCAGAGTGATTCCCTATCCAGAGTGATTCCCTGTCCAGAGTGATCCACTGTCCAGAGTGAAACCCTGTCCAGAATGATTCCCTGTGCAGAGTAATCCCTGTTCAGAATGATCCCTGTCCAGAGTGATTCTCTGTCCAGAGTGATTCCCTGTCCAGAGTGATCCACTGTCCAGTGTGATACCCTGTCCAGAGTGATCCCGTGTCCAGAGTGTCCCTCTGACCAGAGTGGTTCACTGTCCAGAGTGTTTCCCTGTCCAGAGTGATCCACTGTCCAGAGTGATGCCCTGTCCAGAGTTATTCCCTTACCAGAGTGAACCACTGTCCAGAGTGTCTCCCTCTCCAGAGAGATTACCTGTCCAGAGTGATCTACTGTTCAGTGTGATTCCCTGTCCCGAGTGATTCCTGTCCGGTGTGATCCCCTGTCCAGAGATTTCCACTGTCGAGAGTGAACCACTGTCCAGAGTGAATCCCTGTCCAGAGAGATTAACTCTCCGGAGTGATCTACTGTTCAGTGTGATTCACTGTCCTGAGTGATTCCTGTCCAGTGTGATCCCCTGTCCAGAGTGATCCACTGACCAGAGTGAACTCCTGTCCAGAGTGCTTCCCTGTACAGAGTGATTCCCTGTCCAGACATATCCACTGTCCAGATGGATCTCCTATCCAGAGTGATCTGCTGCACAGAGTGATTCCCTATCCAGAGTGCGACCCTGTCCAGAATGATTCCCTTAGCAGAGTGATTCCCTGTCCAGAATGATCCTCTGTCCAGAGTGATTCCCTATCCAGAGTGCGACCCTGTCCAGAATGATTCCCTGTCCAGAGTGATTCGCTGTCCAGAATGATCCACTGTCCACAGTGATCTCCTGTCCAGACTGATCCCCTGTCCAGAGTGATTCACTGCCCAGAGTGATACCCTATCCAGAGCGATCCCCTGACAAGAGTGATTCCCTGTCCAGAGTGCTTCCCTGTCCAGAGTGATTCCCTGTCCAGAATGATCCACTGTCCAGAGTGATCTCCTGTCCAGACTGATCCACTTTCCAGAGTGATCCACTGTCCAGACTGATTTCCTTTCCAGAGTGATGTCCTGTCCAGAGTGATTCCCTGTCCAGAGTGATTCCCTGTCCAGAATGATCCACTGTCCAGAATGATCTCCTGTCCAGACTGATCCCCTGTCCAGAGTGATTCCCTGCCCAGAGTGATCCCCTATCCAGAGCGATCCCCTGTCCAGAGTGATTCCCTGTCCAGAGTGCATCCCTGTCCAGAGTGATTCCCTGTCCAGCGTGATTACCTGTCCAGAGTGCTGCCCTGTCCAGAGTGATTCCCTGTCCAGAGTGCTTCCCTATCCAGAGTGCTACCCTGTCCAGAATGATTCCATGTCCAGAATGGTCCCAGTCCAGTGTGATCCCCTGTCCAGTGTGATCCACTGTCCAGAGTGATTCCCTGTCCCGAGTTTCACCTGTCTACAATGATCCACTGCCCAGTGTGCTCCCCTGTCCAGAGTGATCCACTGTCCAGTGTGATTACCTGTCCAGAGTGATCCACTATCCAGTGTGGTTCCCTGTCCTAAGTGATCCCTGTCCAGAGTGAACACCTGTCCAGTGATCAACTATCCAGAATGATTCCCTGTCCTGATTGATGCACTGTCCAGAGTGATTCCCTGTCCTGTGTGATCCCTTTCCAGAGTGCGCCCCTGTCCAGAGGGATTCCCCTGTCCAGAGTGATTCCCTGTCCCGAATTATCCACTCTCCAGATTGATCTCCTATCCAGAGTGATCCGCTGCACAGAGTGATTCCAAGTCCAGAGTGATCCCCTGTACAGAGTGATTCCCTGACCAGAGTGATCCCCTGTCCAGAGTGACGCCCTGTCCACAGTGATCCCCTATCCAACGTGATTCCCTCTCCAGAGTGATCCACTGTCTGGACTGATGTCCTTTCCAGAGTGATGACCTGTCCAGAGTTCTTCCCTGTCCAGAGTGTTCTCCTGTCCAGAGTGATCCCCTGTCCAGAGTGATCCACTGTCCAGAGTGATTCCCTGACCTGAGTGTCACCTCTCTAGAATGATCCACTGTCCAGTGTGCTCCCCTGTCCTGAGTGATCCACTGTCCAGACTGTTTCCCTGTCCAGAGTATTTCCCTGTCCAGAGTTATCCACTGTCAGAGTGATTCCCGATCCAGTGTGCTACCCTGTCCAGAATGATTCCATGTCCAGAATGATCCCAGACCAGGGTGAGCCACTGTCCAGAGTGATCCACTGTCCAGAGTGATTCCCTGTCCCGAGTTTCACCAGCCTAGAATGATCCACTGCCCAGTGTGCTACCCTGTCCAGAATGATTCCATGTCCAGAATGATCCCAGACCAGGGTGAGCCACTGTCCAGAGTGATCCACTATCCAGAGTGATTACCTGTCCTAAGTGATCCCTGTCCAGAGTGAAAACCTGTCCAGTGATCAACTATCCAGAATGATTCCCTGTCCAGATTGTTGCACTGTCCAGACTGGTTCCCTGGCCTGTGTGATCCCTGTCCAGGGTGCTCCCCTGTGCAGAATGATTCCCTGTGCAGAGTAATCCCTGTTCAGAATGATCCCTGTCCAGAGTGATTCTCTGTCCAGAGTGATTCCCTGTCCAGAGTGATCCACTGTCAAGTGTGATACCCTGTCCAGAGTGATCCCGTGTCCAGAGTGTCCCTCTGACCAGAGTGGTTCACTGTCCAGAGTGTTTCCCTGTCCAGAGTGATCCACTGTCCAGAGTGATGCCCTGTCCAGAGTTATTCCCTTACCAGAATGAACCACTGTCCAGAGTGACTCCCTCTCCAGAGAGATTACCTGTCCAGAGTGATCTACTGTTCAGTGTGATTCACTGTCCTGAGTGATTCCTGTTCAGTGTGATACCCTGTCCAGAGTGATCCACTGTCCAGAGTGAACTCCTGTCCAGAGTGCTTCCCTGTACAGAGTGATTCCCTGTCCAGACATATCCACTGTCCAGATGGATCTCCTATCCAGAGTGCGACCCTGTCCAGAATGATTCCCTTAGCAGAGTGATTCCCTGTCCAGAATGATCCTCTGTCCAGAGTGATTCCCTATCCAGAGTGCGACCCTGTCTAGAATGATTCCCCGTCCAGAGTTTTTCGCTGTCCAGAATGATCCACTGTCCAGAGTGATCTCCTGTCCAGACTGATCCCCTGTCCATAGTGATTCACTGCCCAGAGTGAAACCCTATCCAGAGTGATCCCCTGACAAGAGTGATTCCCTGCCCAGAGTGCTTCCCTGTCCAGAGTGATTCCCTGTCCAGAATGATCCACTGTCCAGAGTGATCTCCTGTCCAGACTGATCCACTTTCCAGAGTGATCCACTGTCCAGACTGATTTCCTTTCCAGAGTGATGTCCTGTCCAGAGTGATTCCCTGTCCAGAGTGATTCCCTGTCCAGAATGATCCACTGTCCAGAGTGATCTCCTGTCCAGACTGATCCCCTGTCCAGAGTGATTCCCTGCCCAGAGTGATCCCCTATCCAGAGCGATCCCCTGTCCAGAGTGATTCCCTGTCCAGAGTGCATCCCTGTCCAGAGTGATTCCCTGTCCAGCGTGATTACCTGTCCAGAGTGCTTCCCTGTCCAGAGTGATTCCCTGTCCAGAGTGCTTCCCTATCCAGAGTGCTACCCTGTCCAGAATGATTCCATGTCCAGAATGGTCCCAGTCCAGTGTGATCCCCTGTCCAGAGTGATCCACTGTCCAGAGTGATTCCCTGTCCCGAGTTTCACCTGTCTACAATGATCCACTGCCCAGTGTGCTCCCCTGTCCAGAGTGATCCACTGTCCAGTGTGATTACCTGTCCAGAGTGATCCACTATCCAGTGTGGTTCCCTGTCCTAAGTGATCCCTGTCCAGAGTGAACACCTGTCCAGTGATCAACTATCCAGAATGATTCCCTGTCCTGATTGATGCACTGTCCAGAGTGATTCCCTGTCCTGTGTGATCCCTTTCCAGAGTGCGCCCCTGTCCAGAGGGATTCCCCTGTCCAGAGTGATTTCCTGTCCAGAGTGATTCCCTTTCCAGAGTGATTCCCTGTCCCGAATTATCCACTCTCCAGATTGATCTCCTATCCAGAGTGATCCGCTGCACAGAGTGATTCCAAGTCCAGAGTGTTCCCCTGTCCAGAGGGATTCCCCTGTCCAGAGTGATTTCCTATCCAACGTGATTCCCTCTCCAGAGTGATCCACTGTCTGGACTGATTTCCTTTCCAGAGTGATGACCTGTCCAGAGTTCTTCCCTGTCCAGAGTGTTCTCCTGTCCAGAGTGATCCCCTGTCCAGAGTGATCCACTGTCCAGAGTGATTACCTGTCCTGAGTGTCACCTCTCTAGAATGATCCACTGTCCAGTGTGCTCCCCTGTCCTGAGTGATCCACTGTCCAGAGTTATCCACTGTCAGAGTGATTCCCTATCCAGTGTGCTACCCTGTCCAGAATGATTCCATGTCCAGAATGATCCCAGACCAGGGTGAGCCACTGTCCAGAGTGATCCACTGTCCAGAGTGATTCCCTGTCCCGAGTTTCACCAGTCTAGAATGATCCACTGCCCAGTGTGCTCCCCTGTCCAGAGTGATCCCCTGTCCAGAGTGACGCCCTGTCCACAGTGATCCCCTATCCAACGTGATTCCCTCTCCAGAGTGATCCACTGTCTGGACTGATTTCCTTTCCAGAGTGATGACCTGTCCAGAGTTCTTCCCTGTCCAGAGTGTTCTCCTGTCCAGAGTGATCCCCTGTCCAGAGTGATCCACTGTCCAGTGTGTTTACCTGTCCAGAGTGATCCACTATCCAGAGTGTTTCCCTGTCCTAAGTGATCCCTGTCCAGAGTGAAAACCTGTCCAGTGATCAACTATCCAGAATGATTCCCTGTCCAGATTGATGCACTGTCCAGACAGATTCCCTGGCCTGTGTGATCCCTGTCCAGAGTGCTCCCCTGTCCAGAGTGATCCACTGTCCAGGGTGATCTCCTGTCAAGTATGATCCCCTATCCAGAGGGATTCCCCTGTCCAGAGTGATTTCCTGTCCAGAGTGCTTCTCTGTCCAGAGTGATTTCCTGTCCAGAGTGCTTCCCTGTCCAGAGTGATTCCCTGTACAGAATTATCCACTGTCCATATTGATCTCCTATCCAGAGTGATCTGCTGCACAGAGTGATTTCAAGTCCAGAGTGATCCCCTGTCCTGAGTGATTCCCTGACCAGAGTGAACCCCTGTCCAGAGTGACTCCCTTTCCTCAGTGAACCCCTGTCCAGAGTGATTTCCTGTCCAGACTGATCCCCTGTCCAGAGTGATTCCCTGCCCAGAGTAATCCCCTATCCAGAGCGATCCCCTGTCCAGAGTGATTCCCTGTCCAGAGTGATTCCCTGTCCAGAGTGCTTCCCTGTCCAGAGTGATTCCCTGTCCAGAATGATCCACTGCCCAGAGTAATCTCCTGACCAGAGTGATTCCTTGCCCAGAGTGATTCCCTGTCCAGAGTGATCCCCTCTCGAGAGCGATTCCCTGTCCAGTGTGATCCAATGCCCCGAGTGATCCTCTGTCCAGTGTGTTTCCCTGTCCAGATGATCCACTGTCAGAGTGATTCCCGATCCAGAGTGATCCCCTGTCCGAAGTAATTCCCTGTCCAGAGGGATCCATGTTCAGGAGTGAAACACTTTCCAGAGTGCTTCCCTCTCCAGATTGATTCCCTCTCCAGAGTGATCCCTGTCCAGAGTGATCCCTGTCCAGAGTGATCCCTGTCAAGAATGATTACCTGTCCAGTGTGTTCCACTGTCCAGAGTAATCCACTGTCCAGTGTGATCCCCTGTCCAGAGTGATTCCATGTCCAGAGTGATTACCTGACCAGAATGATCTACTGCCCAGAGTGATCTACTGACCAGAGTGAACCCCTGCCCAGAGTGATTCCCTGTCCAGAGTGATCCCCTGTCCAGAGTGATTCCCTGTCCAGAGTGATTCCCTGTGCAGAGTAATCCCTGTCCAGAATGATCCCTGTCCAGAGTGATTCCCTGTCCAGAGTGATTCCCTGTCCAGAGTGATCCACTGTCCAGTGTAATACCCTGTCCAGAGTGATTCCGTGTCCAGAGTGTCCCTCTGACCAGAGTGGTTCACTGTCCAGAGTGTTTCCCTGTCCAGAGTGATCCACTGTCCAGAGTGATGCCCTGTCCAGAGTTATTCCCTTACCAGAGTGAACCACTGTCCAGAGTGACTCCCTCTCCAGAGAGATTACCTGTCCAGAGTGATCTACTGTTCAGTGTGATTCCCTGTCCTGAGTGATTCCTGTCCGGTGTGATCCCCTGTCCAGAGTGATCCACTGTCCAGAGTGAACTCCTGTCCAGAGTGCTTCCCTGTACAGAGTGATTCCCTGTCCAGACATATCCACTGTCCAGATGGATCTCCTATCCAGAGTGATCTGTTGCACAGAGTGATTCCCTATCCAGAGTGCGACCCTGTCCAGAATGATTCCCTTAGCAGAGTGATTCCCTGTCCAGAATGATCCTCTGTCCAGAGTGATTCCCTATCCAGAGTGCGACCCTTTCCAGAATGATTCCCTGTCCAGAGTGATTCGCTGTCCAGAATGATCCACTGTCCAGAGTGATCTCCTGTCCAGACTGATCCCCTGTCCAGAGTGATTCACTGCCCAGAGTGATACCCTATCCAGAGCGATCCCCTGACAAGAGTGATTCCCTGCCCAGAGTGCTTCCCTGGCCAGAGTGATTCCCTGTCCAGAATGATCCACTGTCCAGAGTGATCTCCTGTCCAGACTGATCTACTTTCCAGAGTGATCCACTGTCCAGACTGATTTCCTTTCCAGAGTGATGTCCTGTTCAGAGTGATTCCCTGTCCAGAGTGATTCCCTGTCCAGACTGATCCCCTGTCCAGGGTGATTCCCTGCCCAGAGTGATCCCCTATCCAGAGCGATCCCCTGTCCAGAGAGATTCCCTGTCCAGAGTGCATCCCTGTCCAGAGTGATTCCCTGTCCAGCGTGATTACCTGTCCAGAGTGCTTCCCTGTCCAGAGTGATTCCCTGTCCAGAGTGCTTCCCTATCCAGAGTGCTACCCTGTCCAGAATGATTCCATGTCCAGAATGGTCCCAGTCCAGGGTGATCCCCTGTCCAGAGTGATCCACTGTCCAGAGTGATTCCCTGTCCCGAGTTTCACCTGTCTACAATGATCCACTGCCCAGTGTGCTCCCCTGTCCAGAGTGATCCACTGTCCAGTGTGATTACCTGTCCAGAGTGATCCACTATCCAGTGTGGTTCCCTGTCCTAAGTGATCCCTGTCCAGAGTGAACACCTGTCCAGTGATCAACTATCCAGAATGATTCCCTGTCCTGATTGATGCACTGTCCAGAGTGATTCCCTGTCCTGTGTGATCCCTTTCCAGAGTGCGCCCCTGTCCAGAGGGATTCCCCTGTCCAGAGTGATTTCCTGTCCAGAGTGATTCCCTTTCCAGAGTGATTCCCTGTCCCGAATTATCCACTCTCCAGATTGATCTCCTATCCAGAGTGATCCGCTGCACAGAGTGATTCCAAGTCCAGATTGATCCCCTGTACAGAGTGATTCCCTGACCAGAGTGATCCCCTGTCCAGAGTGACGCCCTGTCCACAGTGATCCCCTATCCAAAGTGATTCCCTCTCCAGTGTGATCAACTGTCCGGACTGATTTCCTTTCCAGAGTGATGACCTGTCCAGAGTGCTTCCCTGTCCAGAGTGATCTCCTGTCCAGAGTGATCCCCTGTCCAGAGTGACCCACTGTCCAGAGTGATTCCCTGTCCCGAGTTTCACAAGTCTAGAATGATCCACTGTCCAGTGTGCCCCCCTGTCCAGAGTGATCCACTGTCCAGTGTGTTTACCTGTCCAGAGTGATCCACTATCCAGAATGATTCCCTGTCCTAAGTGATCCCTGTCCAGAGTGAAAACCTGTCCAGTGATCAACTATCCAGAATGATTCCCTGTCCAGATTGATGCACTGTCCAGACAGATTCACTGGCCTGTGTGATACCTGCCCAGAGTGCTCCCCTGTCCAGAGTGATCCACTGTCCAGGGTGATCTCCTGTCAAGTATGATCCCCTATCCAGAGGGATTCCCCTGTCCAGAGTGATTTCCTGTCCAGAGTGATTCCCTGTCCAGAGTGATTCACTGTCCAGAGTGATCCACTGTCTAGTGTAATACCATGTCCAGAGTGATCCATTGTCCAGAGTGATGCACTGTCCAGAGTTATTCCCTTACCAGAGTGAACCACTGTCCAGAGTGACTCCCTCTCTAGAGAGATTACCTGTCCAGAGTGATCTACTGTTCAGTGTCATTCCCTGTCCCGAGTGATTCCTGTCCGGTGTGATCCCCTGTCCAGAGTGATCCACTGTCGAGTGTGAACCACTGTCCAGAGTGAATCCCTGTCCAGAGAGATTAACTGTCCGGAGTCACCTACTGTTCAGTGTGATTCACTGTCCTGAGTGATTCCTGTCCAGTGTGATCCCCTGTCCAGAGTGATCCACTGTCCAGAGTGAACTCCTGTCCAGAGTGCTTCCCTGTACAGAGTGATTCCCTGTCCAGAATTATCCTCTGTCCAGAGTGATTCCATGTCCAGAGTGATTCCCTGACCAGAATGATCCACTGCCCAGAGTGATCTACTGACCAGAGTGATCCGCTGCCCAGAGTGATCCCCTGTCCAGAGTGATTCCCTGTCCAGAGTGATCCACTGTCCAGAGTGAAACCCTGTCCAGAGTGCTTCCCTGTCCAGAATGATTCCCTGTGCAGAGTAATCCCTGTTCAGAATGAACCCTGTCCAGAGTGATTCCCTGTCCAGAGTGATTCCCTGTCCAGAGTGATCCACTGTCCAGTGTGATACCCTGTCCAGAGTGATCCCGTGTCCAGAGTGTCCCTCTGACCAGAGTGGTTCACTGTCCAGAGTGCTTACCTGTCCAGAGTGATCCACTGCCCAGAGTGATGCCCTGTCCAGAGTTATTCCCTTACCAGAGTGAACCACTGTCCAGAGTGACTCCCTCTCTAGAGAAATTACCTGTCCAGAGTGATCTACTGTTCAGTGTGATTCCCTGTCCCGAGTGATTCCTGTCCGGTGTGATCCCCTGTCCAGAGTGATCCACTGTCGAGAGTGAACCACTGTCCAGAGTGAATCCCTGTCCAGAGAGGTTAACTGTCTGGAGTGATCTACTGTTCATTGTGATTTACTGTCCTGAGTGATTCCTGTCCAGTGTGATCCCCTGTCCAGAGTGATCCACTGTCCAGAGTGAACTCCTGTCCAGAGTGCTTCCCTGTACAGAGTGATTCCCTGTCCAGACATATCCACTGTCCAGATGGATCTCCTACCCAGAGTGATCTGCTGCACAGAGTGATTCCCTATCCAGAGTGCAACCCTGTCCAGAATGGTTCCCTAACCAGAGTGATTCCCTGTACAGAATGATCCTCTGTCCAGAGTGATTCCCTATCCAGAGTGCGACCCTGTCCAGAATGATTCCCTGTCCAGAGTGATTCGCTGTCCAGAATGATCCACTGTCCAGAGTGATCTCCTGTCCAGACTGATCCCCTGTCCAGAGTGATTTGCTGCCAGAGTGATACCCTATACAGAGCGATCCCCTGACAAGAGTGATTCCCTGCCCAGAGTGCTTCCCTGTCCAGAGTGATTCCCTGTCCAGAATGATCCACTGTCCAGAGTGATCTCCTGTCCAGACTGATCCGCTTTCCAGAGTGATCCACTGTCCAGACTGATTTCCTTTCCAGAGTGATGTCCTGTCCAGAGTGATTCCCTGTCCAGAGTGATTCCCTGTCCAGAATGATCCACTGTCCAGAGTGATCTCCTGTCCAGACTGATCCCCTGTCCAGAGTGATTCCCTGCCCAGAGTGATCCCCTATCCAGAGCGATCCCCTGTCCAGAGTGATTCCCTGTCCAGAGTGCATCCCTGTCCAGGGTGATTCCCTGTCCAGCGTGATTACCTGTCCAGAGTGCTTCCCTGTCCAAAGTGATTCCCTGTCCAGAGTGATTCCCTGTCCAGAGTGCGTCCCTGTCCAGAGTGATTCCCTGTCCAGCGTGATTACCTGTCCAGAGTGCTTCCCTGTCCAGAGTGATTCCCTGTCCAGAGTGCTTCACTATCCAGAGTGCTACCCTGTCCAGAATGATTCCATGTCCAGAATGGTCCCAGTCCAGGGTGATCCCCTGCCCAGAGTGATCCACAGTCCAGAGTGATTCCCTGTCCCGAGTTTCACCTGTCTACAATGATCCACTGTCCAGTGTGCTCCCCTGTCCAGAGTGATCCAATGTCCAGTGTGATTACCTGTCCAGAGTGATCCACTATCCAGTGTGGTTCCCTGTCCTAAGTGATCCCTGTCCAGAGTGAACACCTGTCCAGTGATCAACTATCCAGAATGATTCCCTGTCCTGATTGATGCACTGTCCAGAGTGATTCCCTGTCCTGTGTGATCCCTTTCCAGAGTGCGCCCCTGTCCAGAGGGATTCCCCTGTCCAGAGTGATTTCCTGTCCAGAGTGCTTCCCTTTCCAGAGTGATTCCCTGTCCCGAATTATCCACTCTCCAGATTGATCTCCTATCCAGAGTGATCCGCTGCACAGAGTGATTCCAAGTCCAGAGTGATCCACTATCCAGAGTGATTCCCTGTCCTAAGTGATCCCTGTCCAGAGTAAAAACCTGTCCAGTGATCAACTTTCCAGAATGATTCCCTGTCCAGATTGATGCACTGTCCAGACAGATTCCCTGGCCTATGTGATCCCTGTCCAGAGTGCTCCCCTGTCCAGATTGATCCACTGTCCAGGGTGATCTCCTGTCAAGTATGATCCCATATCCAGAGGGATTCCCCTGTCCAGAGTGATTTCCTGTCCAGAGTGCTTCCCTGTCCAGAGTGATTTCCTGTCCAGAGTGCCTCCCTGTCCAGAGTGATTCCCTGTACAGAATTATCCACTGTCCATATTGATCTCCTATCCAGAGTGATCTGCTGCAAGTCCAGAGTGATCCCCTGTCCTGAGTGATTCCCTGACCAAAGTGATCCCCTGTCCAGAGTGACTCCCTTTCCTCAGTGAACCCCTGTCCAGAGTGTTTTCCTGTCCAGACTGAACCCCTGTCCAGAGTGATTCCCTGCCCAGAGTAATCCCCTATAAAGAGTGATCCCCTGTCCAGAGTGATTCCCTGTCCAGAGTGATTCCCTGTCCAGAGTGCTTCCCTGTCCAGAGTGTTTCCCTGTCCAGAGTGATTCCCTGTCCAGAATGATCCACTGCCCAGAGTGATCTCCTGACCAGAGTGATCCCTTGCCCAGAGTGATTCCTTGTCCAGAGTGATCCACTCTCCAGAGCGATTCCCTGTCCAGTGTGATCCAATGCCCCGAGCGATCCTCTGTCCAGTGTGTTTCCCTGTCCAGAGTGATCCACTGTCAGAGTGATTCCCTATCCAGAGTGATCCCCTGTCCGAAGTGATTCCCTGTCCAGAGGGATCCATGTTCACGAGTGAAACACTTTCCAGAGTGCTTCCCTCTCCAGATTGATTCCCTCTCCAGAGTGATCCCTGTCCAGAGTGATCCCTGTCCAGAGTGATCCCTGTCAAGAATGATTACCTGTCCAGTGTGACCCACTGTCCAGAGTAATCCACTGTCCAGTGTGATCCCCTGTCCAGAGTGATTGCCTGTCCAGAGTGATCCTCTGTCCAGAGTGATTCCCTATCCAGAGTTCTACCCTGTCCAGAATGATTCCATGTCCAGAATGATCCCTGTCTGGTGTGATCCCCTGTCCAGAGTGATCCACTGTCCGGAGTGATTCCCTATCAAGAGTGCTTCCCTGTCCAGAGTGATTCCCTGTCCAGAGTGATTCCCTGACCAGAATGATCAAATGCCCAGAGTGATCTCCTGACCAGAGTGATCCTCTGTCCGGAGTGATTTCCTGTCCAGTGATCCCCTGTCCGGAGTGATTCCCTGTCCAGTGGGTTCCATGCTCAGGAGTGAAACCCTGTCAAGTGTGATCTCTGTCCAGAGTGATTCCCTCTCCAGAGTGATCCCTGTCAAGAGTGATCCTCTGTCCAGAGTGATTCCATGTCCAGAGTGATTCCCTGACCAGAATGATCCACTGCCCAGAGTGATCTACTGACCAGAGTGATCCCCTGCCCAGAGTGATTCCCTGTCCAGAGTGATCCCCTTCCCAGAGTGCTTCCCTGTCCAGAATGATTCCCTGTGCAGAGTAATCCCTGTCCAGAATGATCCCTGTCCAGAGTGATTCCATGTCCAGAGTGATCCACTGTCCAGTGTGATACCCTGTCCAGAGTGATCCATTGTCCAGAGTGATGCCCTGTCCAGAGTTTTTCCCTTACCAGAGTGAACCACTGTCTCGAGTGACTCCCTCTCTAGAGAGATTACCTGTCCAGAGTGATCTACTCTTCAGTGTGATTCCCTGTCCCGAGTGAGTCCTGTCCGGTGTGATCCCCTGTCCAGAGTGATCCACTGTCGAGTGTGAACCACTGTCCAGAGTGAATCCCTGTCCAGAGAGATTAACTGTCCGGAGTGATCTACTGTTCAGTGTGATTCACTGTCCTGAGTGATTCCTGTCCAGTGTGATCCCCTGTCCAGAGTGATCCACTGTCCAGAGTGAACACCTGTCCAGCGTGCTTCCCTGTACAGAGTGATTCCCTGTCCAGACTTATCCTCTGTCCAGAGTGATTCCATGTCCAGAGTGATTCCCTGACCAGAATGATCCACTGCCCAGAGTGATCTACTGACCAGAGTGATCCCCTGCCCAGAGTGATTCCCTATCCAGAGTGATTCCCTGTCCAGAGTGATCCACTGTCCAGAGTGAAACCCTGTCCAGAGTGCTTCCCTGTCCAGAATGATTCCCTGTGCAGAGTAATCCCTGTTCAGAATGATCCCTGTCCAGAGTGATTCTCTGTCCAGAGTGATTCCCTGTCCAGAGTGATCCACTGTCCAGTGTGATACCCTGTCCAGAGTGATCCCGTGTCCAGAGTGTCCCTCTGACCAGAGTGGTTCTCTGTCCAGAGTGTTTCCCTGTCCAGAGTGATCCACTGTCCAGAGTGGTGCTCTGTCCAGAGTTATTCCCTTACCAGAGTGAACCACTGTCCAGAGTGTCTCCCTCTCCAGAGAGATTACCTGTCCAGAGTGATCTACTGTTCAGTGTGATTCCCTGTCCCGAGTGATTCCTGTCCGGTGTGATCCCCTGTCCAGAGTGATCCACTGTCGAGAGTGAACCACTGTCCAGAGTGAATCCCTGTCCAGAGAGATTAACTGTCCGGAGTGATCTACTGTTCAGTGTGATTCACTGTCCTGAGTGATTCCTGTCCAGTGTGATCCCCTGTCCAGAGTGATCCACTGTCCAGAGTGAACTCCTGTCCAGAGTGCTTCCCTGTACAGAGTGATTCCCTGTCCAGACACATCCACTGTCCAGATGGATCTCCTATCCAGAGTGATCTGCTGCACAGAGTGATTCCCTATCCAGAGTGCGACCCTGTCCAGAATGATTCCCTTAGCTGAGTGATTCCCTGTCCAGAATGATCCTCTGTCCAGAGTGATTCCCTATCCAGAGTGCGACCCTGTCCAGAATGATTCCCTGTCCAGAGTGATTCGCTGTCCAGAATGATCCACTGTCCAGAGTGATCTCCTGTCCAGACTGATCCCCTGTCCAGAGTGATTCACTGCCCAGAGTGATACCCTATCCAGAGCGATCCCCTGACAAGAGTGATTCCCTGTCCAGAGTGCTTCCCTGTCCAGAGTGATTCCCTGTCCAGAATGATCCACTGTCCAGAGTGATCTCCTGTCCAGACTGATCCACTTTCCAGAGTGATCCACTGTCCTGACTGATTTCCTTTCCAGAGTGATGTCCTGTCCAGAGTGATTCCCTGTCCAGAGTGATTCCCTGTCCAGAATGATCCACTGTCCAGAGTGATCTGCTGTCCAGACTGATCCCCTGTCCAAAGTGATTCCCTGCCCAGAGTGATCCCCTATCCAGAGCGTTCCCCTGTCAAGAGTGATTCCCTGTCCAGAGTGCATCCCTGTCCAGAGTGATTCCCTGTCCAGCGTGATTACCTGTCCAGAGTGCTTCCCTGTCCAGAGTGATTCCCTGTCCAGAGTGCTTCCCTATCCAGAGTGCTTCCCTGTCCAGAGTGATTCCCTGTCCAGAGTGCTTCCCTATCCAGAGTGCTACCCTGTCCAGAATGATTCCATGTCCAGAATGGTCCCAGTCCAGTGTGATCCCCTGTCCAGTGTGATCCACTGTCCAGAGTGATTCCCTGTCCTGAGTTTCACCTGTCTACAATGATCCACTGCCCAGTGTGCTCCCCTGTCCAGAGTGATCCACTGTCCAGTGTGATTACCTGTCCAGAGTGATCCACTATCCAGTGTGGTTCCCTGTCCTAAGTGATCCCTGTCCAGAGTGAACACCTGTCCAGTGATCAACTATCCAGAATGATTCCCTGTCCTGATTGATGCACTGTCCAGAGTGATTCCCTGTCCTGTGTGATCCCTTTCCAGAGTGCGCCCCTGTCCAGAGGGATTCCCCTGTCCAGAGTGATTTCCTGTCCAGAGTGATTCCCTTTCCAGAGTGATTCCCTGTCCCGAATTATCCACTCTCCAGATTGATCTCCTATCCAGAGTGATCCGCTGCACAGAGTGATTCCAAGTCCAGAGTGATCCCCTGTACAGAGTGATTCCCTGACCAGAGTGATCCCCTGTCCAGAGTGACGCCCTGTCCACAGTGATCCCCTATCCAACGTGATTCCCTCTCCAGAGTGATCCACTGTCTGGACTGATTTCCTTTCCAGAGTGATGACCTGTCCAGAGTTCTTCCCTGTCCAGAGTGTTCTCCTGTCCAGAGTGATCCCCTGTCCAGAGTGATCCACTGTCCAGAGTGATTCCCTGTCCTGAGTGTCACCTCTCTAGAATGATCCACTGTCCAGTGTGCTCCCCTGTCCTGAGTGATCCACTGTCCAGACTGCTTCCCTGTCCAGAGTGTTTCCCTGTCCAGAGTTATCCACTGTCAGAGTGATTCCCTATCCAGTGTGCTACCCTGTCCAGAATGATTCCATGTCCAGAATGATCCCAGACCAGGGTGAGCCACTGTCCAGAGTGATCCACTTTCCAGAGTGATTCCCTGTCCCGAGTTTCACCTGTCTAGAATGATCCACTGCCCAGTGTGCTCCCCTGTCCAGAGTGATCCACTATCCAGAGTGATTACCTGTCCTAAGTGATCCCTGTCCAGAGTGAAAACCTGTCCAGTGATCAACTATCCAGAATGATTCCCTGTCCAGATTGTTGCACTGTCCAGACTGGTTCCCTGGCCTGTGTGATCCCTGTCCAGGGTGCTACCCTGTCCAGAATGATTCCCTGTGCAGAGTAATCCCTGTTCAGAATGATCCCTGTCCAGAGTGATTCTCTGTCCAGAGTGATTCCCTGTCCAGAGTGATCCACTGTCCAGTGTGATACCCTGTCCAGAGTGATCCCGTGTCCAGAGTGTCCCTCTGACCAGAGTGGTTCACTGTCCAGAGTGTTTCCCTGTCCAGAGTGATCCACTGTCCAGAGTGATGCCCTGTCCAGAGTTATTCCCTTACCAGAATGAACCACTGTCCAGAGTGACTCCCTCTCCAGAGAGATTACCTGTCCAGAGTGATCTACTGTTCAGTGTGATTCCCTGTCCCGAGTGATTCCTGTCCGGTGTGATCCCCTGTCCAGAGTGATCCACTGTCCAGAGTGAACTCCTGTCCAGAGTGCTTCCCTGTACAGAGTGATTCCCTGTCCAGACATATCCACTGTCCAGATGGATCTCCTTTCCAGAGTGATCTGCTGCACAGAGTGATTCCCTATCCAGAGTGCGACCCTGTCCAGAATGATTCCCTTAGCAGAGTGATTCCCTGTCCAGAATGATCCTCTTTCCAGAGTGATTCCCTATCCAGATTGCGACCCGGTCCAGAATGATTCCCTGTCCAGAGTGATTCGCTGTCCAGAATGATCCACTGTCCAGAGTGATGTCCTGTCCAGACTGATCCCCTGTCCAGAGTGATTCACTGCCCAGAGTGATACCCTATCCAGAGCGATCCCCTGACAAGAGTGATTCCCTGCCCAGAGTGCTTCCCTGTCCAGAGTGATTCCCTGTCCAGAATGATCCACTGTCCAGAGTGATCTCCTGTCCAGACTGATCCACTTTCCAGAGTGATCCACTGTCCAGACTGATTTCCTTTCCAGAGTGATGTCCTGTCCAGAGTGATTCCCTGTCCAGAGTGATTCCCTGTCCAGAATGATCCACTGTCCAGAGTGATCTACTGTCCAGACTGATCCCCTGTCCAGAGTGATTCCCTGCCCAGAGTGATCCCCTATCCAGAGCGATCCCCTGTCCAGAGTGATTCCCTGTCCAGAGTGCATCCCTGTCCAGAGTGATTCCCTGTCCAGCGTGATTACCTGACCAGAGTGCTTCCCTGTCCAGAGTGATTCCCTGTCCAGAGTGCTTCGCTATCCAGAGTGCTACCCTGTCCAGAATAATTCCATGTCCAGAATGGTCCCAGTCCAGGGTGATCCCCTGTCCAGAGTGATCCACTGTCCAGAGTGATTCCCTGTCCCGAGTTTCACCTGTCTACAATGATCCACTGCCCAGTGTGCTCCCCTGTCCAGAGTGATCCACTGTCGAGTGTGATTACCTGTCCAGAGTGATCCACTATCCAATGTGGTTCCCTGTCCTAAGTGATCCCTGTCCAGAGTGAACACCTGTCCAGTGATCAACTATCCAGAATGATTCCCTGTCCTGATTGATGCACTGTCCAGACTGATACCCTGTCCTGTGTGATCCCTTTCCAGAGTGCGCCCCTGTCCAGAGGGATTCCCCTGTCCAGAGTGATTCCCTGACCAGAGTGATCCCCTGTCCAGAGTGACGCCCTGTCCACAGTGATCCCCTATCCAAAGTGATTCCCTCTCCAGTGTGATCAACTGTCCGGACTGATTTCCTTTCCAGAGTGATGACCTGTCCAGAGTGATCCGCTGCACAGAGTGATTCCAAGTCCAGAGTGATCCCCTGTACAGAGTGATTCCCTGACCAGAGTGATCCCCTGTCCAGAGTGACGCCCTGTCCACAGTGATCCCCTATCCAAAGTGATTCCCTCTCCAGTGTGATCAACTGTCCGGACTGATTTCCTTTCCAGAGTGATGACCTGTCCAGAGTGCTTCCCTGTCCAGAGTGATCTCCTGTCCAGAGTGATCCCCTGTCCAGAGTGACCCACTGTCCAGAGTGATTCCCTGTCCTGAGTGTCACCTCTCTAGAATGATCCACTGTCCAGTGTGCTCCCCTGTCCTGAGTGATCCACTATCCAGAGTGATTCCCTGTCCTAAGTGATCCCTGTCCAGAGTGAAAACCTGTCCAGTGATCAACTATCCAGAATGATTCCCTGTCCAGATTGATGCACTGTCCAGACAGATTCCCTGGCCTGTGTGATCCCTGTCCAGAGTGCTCCCCTGTCCAGAGTGATCCACTGTCCAGGGTGATCTCCTGTCAAGTATGATCCCCTATCCAGAGGGATTCCCCTCTCCAGAGTGATTTCCTGTCCAGAGTGCTTCCCTGTCCAGAGTGATTTCCTGTCCAGAGTGCTTCCCTGTCCAGAGTGACTCCCTGTACAGAATTATCCACTGTTCATATTGATCTCCTATCCAGAGTGATCTGCTGCACAGAGTGATTTCAAGTCCAGAGTGATCCCCTGTCCTGAGTGATTCCCTGACCAGAGTGATCCCCTGTCCAGAGTGACTCCCTTTCCTCAGTGAACCCCTGTCCAGAGTGATTTCCTGTCCAGACTGATCCCCTGTCCAGAGTGATTCCCTGCCCAGAGTAATCCCCTATCCAGAGCGATCCCCTGTCCAGAATGATCCACTGCCCAGAGTGATCTCCTGACCAGAGTGATCCCTTGCCCAGAGTGATTCCCTGTCCAGAGTGATCCCCTCTCCAGAGCGATTCCCTGTCCAGTGTGATCCAATGCCCCGAGTGATCCTCTGTCCAGTGTGTTTCCCTGTCCAGAGTGATCCACTGTCAGAGTGATTCGCTATCCAGAGTGATCCCCTTTCCGAAGTGATTCCCTGTCCAGAGGGATCCATGTTCAGGAGTGAAACACTTTCCAAAATGCTTCCCTCTCCAGATTGATTCCCTCTCCAGAGTGATCCCTGTCCAGAGTGATTCCTGTCCAGAGTGTACCCTGTCAAGAATGATTACCTGTCCAGTGTGATCCACTGTACAGAGTAATCCGCTGTCCAGTGTGATCCCCTGTCCAGAGTGATTCCATGTCCAGAGTGATTCCCTGACCAGAATGATCCACTGCCCAGAGTGATCTACTGACCAGAGTGATCCCCTGCCTAGAGTGATTCCCTGTCCAGAGTGATCTCCTGTCCAGAGTGATCCCCTGTCCAGAGTGATCCACTGTCCAGAGTGATTCCCTGTCCTGAATTTCACCTCTCTAGAATGATCCACTGTCCAGTGTGCTTCCCTGTCCTGAGTGATCCACTGTCCAGACTGCTTCCCTGTCCAGAGTGTTTCCCTGTCCAGAGTTATCCACTGTCAGAGTGATTCCCTATCCAGTGTGCTACCCTGTCCAGAATGATTCCATGTCCAGAATGATCCCAGACCAGAGTGATCCACTGTGCAGAGTGATCCACTGTCCAGAGTGATTCCCTGTCCTGAGTTTCACCAGTCTAGAATGATCAACTGTCCAGTGTGCTCCCCTGTCCAGAGTGATCCACTGTCCAGTGTGTTTACCTGTCCAGAGTGATCCACTATCCAGAGTGATTCCCTGTCCTAAGTGATCCCTGTCCAGAGTGAAAACCTGTCCAGTGATCAACTATCCAGAATGATTCCCTGTCCAGATTGATGCACTGTCCAGACAGATTCCCTGGCCTGTGTGATCCCTGTCCAGAGTGCTCCCCTGTCCAGAGTGATCCACTGTCCAGGGTGATCTCCTGTCAAGTATGATCCCCTATCCAGAGGGATTCCCCTGTCCAGAGTGATTTCCTGTCCAGAGTGCTTCCCTGTCCAGAGTGATTTCCTGTCCAGAGTGCTTCCCTGTCCAGAGTGATACCCTGTACAGAATTATCCACTGTCCATATTGATCTCCTATCCAGAGTGATCTGCTGCACAGAGTGATTTCAAGTCCAGAGTGATCCCCTGTCCTGAGTGATTCCCTGACCAGAGTGATCCCCTGTCCAGAGTGACTCCCTTTCCTCAGTGAACCCCTGTCCAGAGTGATTTCCTGTCCAGACTGATCCCCTGTCCAGAGTGATTCCCTGCCCAGAGTAATCCCCTATCCAGAGCGATCCCCTGTCCAGAGTGATTCCCTGTCCAGAGTGATTCCCTGTCCAGAGTGCTTCCCTGTCCAGAGTGTTTCCCTGTCCAGAGTGATTCCCTGTCCAGAATGATCCACTGCCCAGAGTTATCTCCTGACCAGAGTGATCCCTTGCCCAGAGTGATTCCCTGTCCAGAGTGATCCCCTCTCCAGAGCGATTCCCTGTCCAGTTTGATCCAATGCCCCGAGTGATCCTCTTTCCAGTGTGTTTCCCTGTCCAGAGTGATCCACTGTCAGAGTGATTCCCTATCCAGAGTGATCCCCTTTCCGAAGTGATTCCCTGTCCAGAGGGATCCATGTTCAGGAGTGAAACACTTTCCAGAGTGCTTCCCTCTCCAGATTGATTCCCTCTCCAGAGTGATCCCTGTCCAGAGTGATTCCTGTCCAGAGTGATCCCTGTCAAGAATGATTACCTGTCCAGTGTGATCCACTGTCCAGAGTAATCCACTGTCCAGTGTGATCCCCTGTCCAGAGTGATTCCATGTCCAGAGTGATTCCCTGATCAGAATGACCCACTGCCCAGAGTGATCTACTGACCAGAGTGATCCCCTGCCCAGAGTGATTCCCTGTCCAGAGTGATCCCCTGCCCAGAGTGATTCCCTGTCCAGAATGATTCCCTGTGCAGAGTAATCCCTGTCCAGAATGATCCCTGTCCAGAGTGATTCCCTGTCCAGAGTGATTCCCTGTCCAGAGTGATCCACTGTCCAGTGTGATACCCTGTCCAGATTGATCCCGTGTCCAGAGTGTCCCTCTGACCAGAGTGGTTCACTGTCCAGAGTGTTTCCCTGTCCAGAGTGATCCACTGTCCAGAGTGATGCCCTGTCCAGAGTTATTCCCTTACCAGAGTGAACCACTGTCCAGAGTGACTCCCTCTCCAGAGAGATTACCTGTCCAGAGTGATCTACAGTTCAGTGTGATTCCCTGTCCCGAGTGATTCCTGTCCGGTGTGATCCCCTGTCCAGAGTGATCCACTGTCGAGAGTGAACCACTGTCCAGAGTGAATCCCTGTCCAGAGAGATTAACTGTCCGGAGTGATCTACTGTTCAGTGTGATTCACTGTCCTGAGTGATTCCTGTCCAGTGTGATCCCCTGTCCAGAGTGATCCACTGTCCAGAGTGAACTCCTGTCCAGAGTGCTTCCCTGTACAGAGTGATTCCCTGTCCAGACATATCCACTGTCCAGATGGATCTCCTATCCAGAGTGATCTGCTGCACAGAGTGATTCCCTATCCAGAGTGCGACCCTGTCCAGAATGATTCCCTAACCAGAGTGATTCCCTGTCCAGAATGATCCTCTGTCCAGAGTGATTCCCTATCCAGAGTGCGACCCTGTCCAGAATGATTCCCTGTCCAGAGCGATTCGCTGTCCAGAATGATCCACTGTCCAGAGTGATCTCCTGTCCAGACTGATCCCCTGTCCAGAGTGATTTACTGCCCAGAGTGATACCCTATCCAGAGCGATCCCCTGACAAGAGTGATTCCCTGCCCAGAGTGCTTCCCTGTCCAGAGTGATTCCCTGTCCAGAATGATCCACTGTCCAGAGTGATCTCCTGTCCAGACTGATCCACTTTCCAGAGTGATCCACTGTCCTGACTGATTTCCTTTCCAGAGTGATGTCCTGTCCAGAGTGATTCCCTGTCCAGAGTGATTCCCTGTCCAGAATGATCCACTGTCCAGAGTGATCTGCTGTCCAGACTGATCCCCTGTCCAAAGTGATTCCCTGCCCAGAGTGATCCCCTATCCAGAGCGTTCCCCTGTCAAGAGTGATTCCCTGTCCAGAGTGCATCCCTGTCCAGAGTGATTCCCTGTCCAGCGTGATTACCTGTCCAGAGTGCTTCCCTGTCCAGAGTGATTCCCTGTCCAGAGTGCTTCCCTATCCAGAGTGCTTCCCTGTCCAGAGTGATTCCCTGTCCAGAGTGCTTCCCTATCCAGAGTGCTACCCTGTCCAGAATGATTCCATGTCCAGAATGGTCCCAGTCCAGTGTGATCCCCTGTCCAGTGTGATCCACTGTCCAGAGTGATTCCCTGTCCTGAGTTTCACCTGTCTACAATGATCCACTGCCCAGTGTGCTCCCCTGTCCAGAGTGATCCACTGTCCAGTGTGATTACCTGTCCAGAGTGATCCACTATCCAGTGTGGTTCCCTGTCCTAAGTGATCCCTGTCCAGAGTGAACACCTGTCCAGTGATCAACTATCCAGAATGATTCCCTGTCCTGATTGATGCACTGTCCAGAGTGATTCCCTGTCCTGTGTGATCCCTTTCCAGAGTGCGCCCCTGTCCAGAGGGATTCCCCTGTCCAGAGTGATTTCCTGTCCAGAGTGATTCCCTTTCCAGAGTGATTCCCTGTCCCGAATTATCCACTCTCCAGATTGATCTCCTATCCAGAGTGATCCGCTGCACAGAGTGATTCCAAGTCCAGAGTGATCCCCTGTACAGAGTGATTCCCTGACCAGAGTGATCCCCTGTCCAGAGTGACGCCCTGTCCACAGTGATCCCCTATCCAACGTGATTCCCTCTCCAGAGTGATCCACTGTCTGGACTGATTTCCTTTCCAGAGTGATGACCTGTCCAGAGTTCTTCCCTGTCCAGAGTGTTCTCCTGTCCAGAGTGATCCCCTGTCCAGAGTGATCCACTGTCCAGAGTGATTCCCTGTCCTGAGTGTCACCTCTCTAGAATGATCCACTGTCCAGTGTGCTCCCCTGTCCTGAGTGATCCACTGTCCAGACTGCTTCCCTGTCCAGAGTGTTTCCCTGTCCAGAGTTATCCACTGTCAGAGTGATTCCCTATCCAGTGTGCTACCCTGTCCAGAATGATTCCATGTCCAGAATGATCCCAGACCAGGGTGAGCCACTGTCCAGAGTGATCCACTTTCCAGAGTGATTCCCTGTCCCGAGTTTCACCTGTCTAGAATGATCCACTGCCCAGTGTGCTCCCCTGTCCAGAGTGATCCACTATCCAGAGTGATTACCTGTCCTAAGTGATCCCTGTCCAGAGTGAAAACCTGTCCAGTGATCAACTATCCAGAATGATTCCCTGTCCAGATTGTTGCACTGTCCAGACTGGTTCCCTGGCCTGTGTGATCCCTGTCCAGGGTGCTACCCTGTCCAGAATGATTCCCTGTGCAGAGTAATCCCTGTTCAGAATGATCCCTGTCCAGAGTGATTCTCTGTCCAGAGTGATTCCCTGTCCAGAGTGATCCACTGTCCAGTGTGATACCCTGTCCAGAGTGATCCCGTGTCCAGAGTGTCCCTCTGACCAGAGTGGTTCACTGTCCAGAGTGTTTCCCTGTCCAGAGTGATCCACTGTCCAGAGTGATGCCCTGTCCAGAGTTATTCCCTTACCAGAATGAACCACTGTCCAGAGTGACTCCCTCTCCAGAGAGATTACCTGTCCAGAGTGATCTACTGTTCAGTGTGATTCCCTGTCCCGAGTGATTCCTGTCCGGTGTGATCCCCTGTCCAGAGTGATCCACTGTCCAGAGTGAACTCCTGTCCAGAGTGCTTCCCTTTACAGAGTGATTCCCTGTCCAGACATATCCACTGTCCGATTGGATCTCCTTTCCAGAGTGATCTGCTGCACAGAGTGATTCCCTATCCAGAGTGCGACCCTGTCCAGAATGATTCCCTTAGCAGAGTGATTCCCTGTCCAGAATGATCCTCTTTCCAGAGTGATTCCCTATCCAGATTGCGACCCGGTCCAGAATGATTCCCTGTCCAGAGTGATTCGCTGTCCAGAATGATCCACTGTCCAGAGTGATGTCCTGTCCAGACTGATCCCCTGTCCAGAGTGATTCACTGCCCAGAGTGATACCCTATCCAGAGCGATCCCCTGACAAGAGTGATTCCCTGCCCAGAGTGCTTCCCTGTCCAGAGTGATTCCCTGTCCAGAATGATCCACTGTCCAGAGTGATCTCCTGTCCAGACTGATCCACTTTCCAGAGTGATCCACTGTCCAGACTGATTTCCTTTCCAGAGTGATGTCCTGTCCAGAGTGATTCCCTGTCCAGAGTGATTCCCTGTCCAGAATGATCCACTGTCCAGAGTGATCTACTGTCCAGACTGATCCCCTGTCCAGAGTGATTCCCTGCCCAGAGTGATCCCCTATCCAGAGCGATCCCCTGTCCAGAGTGATTCCCTGTCCAGAGTGCATCCCTGTCCAGAGTGATTCCCTGTCCAGCGTGATTACCTGACCAGAGTGCTTCCCTGTCCAGAGTGATTCCCTGTCCAGAGTGCTTCGCTATCCAGAGTGCTACCCTGTCCAGAATAATTCCATGTCCAGAATGGTCCCAGTCCAGGGTGATCCCCTGTCCAGAGTGATCCACTGTCCAGAGTGATTCCCTGTCCCGAGTTTCACCTGTCTACAATGATCCACTGCCCAGTGTGCTCCCCTGTCCAGAGTGATCCACTGTCGAGTGTGATTACCTGTCCAGAGTGATCCACTATCCAATGTGGTTCCCTGTCCTAAGTGATCCCTGTCCAGAGTGAACACCTGTCCAGTGATCAACTATCCAGAATGATTCCCTGTCCTGATTGATGCACTGTCCAGACTGATACCCTGTCCTGTGTGATCCCTTTCCAGAGTGCGCCCCTGTCCAGAGGGATTCCCCTGTCCAGAGTGATTCCCTGACCAGAGTGATCCCCTGTCCAGAGTGACGCCCTGTCCACAGTGATCCCCTATCCAAAGTGATTCCCTCTCCAGTGTGATCAACTGTCCGGACTGATTTCCTTTCCAGAGTGATGACCTGTCCAGAGTGCTTCCCTGTCCAGAGTGATCCGCTGCACAGAGTGATTCCAAGTCCAGAGTGATCCCCTGTACAGAGTGATTCCCTGACCAGAGTGATCCCCTGTCCAGAGTGACGCCCTGTCCACAGTGATCCCCTATCCAAAGTGATTCCCTCTCCAGTGTGATCAACTGTCCGGACTGATTTCCTTTCCAGAGTGATGACCTGTCCAGAGTGCTTCCCTGTCCAGAGTGATCTCCTGTCCAGAGTGATCCCCTGTCCAGAGTGACCCACTGTCCAGAGTGATTCCCTGTCCTGAGTGTCACCTCTCTAGAATGATCCACTGTCCAGTGTGCTCCCCTGTCCTGAGTGATCCACTATCCAGAGTGATTCCCTGTCCTAAGTGATCCCTGTCCAGAGTGAAAACCTGTCCAGTGATCAACTATCCAGAATGATTCCCTGTCCAGATTGATGCACTGTCCAGACAGATTCCCTGGCCTGTGTGATCCCTGTCCAGAGTGCTCCCCTGTCCAGAGTGATCCACTGTCCAGGGTGATCTCCTGTCAAGTATGATCCCCTATCCAGAGGGATTCCCCTGTCCAGAGTGATTTCCTGTCCAGAGTGCTTCCCTGTCCAGAGTGATTTCCTGTCCAGAGTGCTTCCCTGTCCAGAGTGACTCCCTGTACAGAATTATCCACTGTTCATATTGATCTCCTATCCAGAGTGATCTGCTGCACAGAGTGATTTCAAGTCCAGAGTGATCCCCTGTCCTGAGTGATTCCCTGACCAGAGTGATCCCCTGTCCAGAGTGACTCCCTTTCCTCAGTGAACCCCTGTCCAGAGTGATTTCCTGTCCAGACTGATCCCCTGTCCAGAGTGATTCCCTGCCCAGAGTGATCCACTATCCAGAGTGATTACCTGTCCTAAGTGATCCCTGTCCAGAGTGAAAACCTGTCCAGTGATCAACTATCCAGAATGATTCCCTGTCCAGATTGTTGCACTGTCCAGACTGGTTCCCTGGCCTGTGTGATCCCTGTCCAGTGTGCTACCCTGTCCAGAATGATTCCCTGTGCAGAGTAATCCCTGTTCAGAATGATCCCTGTCCAGAGTGATTCTCTGTCCAGAGTGATTCCCTGTCCAGAGTGATCCACTGTCCAGTGTGATACCCTGTCCAGAGTGATCCCGTGTCCAGAGTGTCCCTCTGACCAGAGTGGTTCACTGTCCAGAGTGTTTCCCTGTCCAGAGTGATCCACTGTCCAGAGTGATGCCCTGTCCAGAGTTATTCCCTTACCAGAATGAACCACTGTCCAGAGTGACTCCCTCTCCAGAGAGATTACCTGTCCAGAGTGATCTACTGTTCAGTGTGATTCCCTGTCCCGAGTGATTCCTGTCCGGTGTGATCCCCTGTCCAGAGTGATCCACTGTCCAGAGTGAACTCCTGTCCAGAGTGCTTCCCTGTACAGAGTGATTCCCTGTCCAGACATATCCACTGTCCAGATGGATCTCCTTTCCAGAGTGATCTGCTGCACAGAGTGATTCCCTATCCAGAGTGCGACCCTGTCCAGAATGATTCCCTTAGCAGAGTGATTCCCTGTCCAGAATGATCCTCTTTCCAGAGTGATTCCCTATCCAGATTGCGACCCGGTCCAGAATGATTCCCTGTCCAGAGTGATTCGCTGTCCAGAATGATCCACTGTCCAGAGTGATGTCCTGTCCAGACTGATCCCCTGTCCAGAGTGATTCACTGCCCAGAGTGATACCCTATCCAGAGCGATCCCCTGACAAGAGTGATTCCCTGCCCAGAGTGCTTCCCTGTCCAGAGTGATTCCCTGTCCAGAATGATCCACTGTCCAGAGTGATCTCCTGTCCAGACTGATCCACTTTCCAGAGTGATCCACTGTCCTGACTGATTTCCTTTCCAGAGTGATGTCCTGTCCAGAGTGATTCCCTGTCCAGAGTGATTCCCTGTCCAGAATGATCCACTGTCCAGAGTGATCTACTGTCCAGACTGATCCCCTGTCCAGAGTGATTCCCTGCCCAGAGTGATCCCCTATCCAGAGCGATCCCCTGTCCAGAGTGATTCCCTGTCCAGAGTGCATCCCTGTCCAGAGTGATTCCCTGTCCAGCGTGATTACCTGACCAGAGTGCTTCCCTGTCCAGAGTGATTCCCTGTCCAGAGTGCTTCGCTATCCAGAGTGCTACCCTGTCCAGAATAATTCCATGTCCAGAATGGTCCCAGTCCAGGGTGATCCCCTGTCCAGAGTGATCCACTGTCCAGAGTGATTCCCTGTCCCGAGTTTCACCTGTCTACAATGATCCACTGCCCAGTGTGCTCCCCTGTCCAGAGTGATCCACTGTCGAGTGTGATTACCTGTCCAGAGTGATCCACTATCCAATGTGGTTCCCTGTCCTAAGTGATCCCTGTCCAGAGTGAACACCTGTCCAGTGATCAACTATCCAGAATGATTCCCTGTCCTGATTGATGCACTGTCCAGACTGATACCCTGTCCTGTGTGATCCCTTTCCAGAGTGCGCCCCTGTCCAGAGGGATTCCCCTGTCCAGAGTGATTCCCTGACCAGAGTGATCCCCTGTCCAGAGTGACGCCCTGTCCACAGTGATCCCCTATCCAAAGTGATTCCCTCTCCAGTGTGATCAACTGTCCGGACTGATTTCCTTTCCAGAGTGATGACCTGTCCAGAGTGCTTCCCTGTCCAGAGTGATCCGCTGCACAGAGTGATTCCAAGTCCAGAGTGATCCCCTGTACAGAGTGATTCCCTGACCAGAGTGATCCCCTGTCCAGAGTGACGCCCTGTCCACAGTGATCCCCTATCCAAAGTGATTCCCTCTCCAGTGTGATCAACTGTCCGGACTGATTTCCTTTCCAGAGTGATGACCTGTCCAGAGTGCTTCCCTGTCCAGAGTGATCTCCTGTCCAGAGTGATCCCCTGTCCAGAGTGACCCACTGCCCAGAGTGATTCCCTGTCCTGAGTGTCACCTCTCTAGAATGATCCACTGTCCAGTGTGCTCCCCTGTCCTGAGTGATCCACTATCCAGAGTGATTCCCTGTCCTAAGTGATCCCTGTCCAGAGTGAAAACCTGTCCAGTGATCAACTATCCAGAATGATTCCCTGTCCAGATTGATGCACTGTCCAGACAGATTCCCTGGCCTGTGTGATCCCTGTCCAGAGTGCTCCCCTGTCCAGAGTGATCCACTGTCCAGGGTGATCTCCTGTCAAGTATGATCCCCTATCCAGAGGGATTCCCCTGTCCAGAGTGATTTCCTGTCCAGAGTGCTTCCCTGTCCAGAGTGATTTCCTGTCCAGAGTGCTTCCCTGTCCAGAGTGACTCCCTGTACAGAATTATCCACTGTTCATATTGATCTCCTATCCAGAGTGATCTGCTGCACAGAGTGATTTCAAGTCCAGAGTGATCCCCTGTCCTGAGTGATTCCCTGACCAGAGTGATCCCCTGTCCAGAGTGACTCCCTTTCCTCAGTGAACCCCTGTCCAGAGTGATTTCCTGTCCAGACTGATCCCCTGTCCAGAGTGATTCCCTGCCCAGAGTAATCCCCTATCCAGAGCGATCCCCTGTCCAGAATGATCCACTGCCCAGAGTGATCTCCTGACCAGAGTGATCCCTTGCCCAGAGTGATTCCCTGTCCAGAGTGATCCCCTCTCCAGAGCGATTCCCTGTCCAGTGTGATCCAATGCCCCGAGTGATCCTCTGTCCAGTGTGTTTCCCTGTCCAGAGTGATCCACTGTCAGAGTGATTCCCTATCCAGAGTGATCCCCTTTCCGAAGTGATTCCCTGTCCAGAGGGATCCATGTTCAGGAGTGAAACACTTTCCAAAATGCTTCCCTCTCCAGATTGATTCCCTCTCCAGAGTGATCCCTGTCCAGAGTGATTCCTGTCCAGAGTGTACCCTGTCAAGAATGATTACCTGTCCAGTGTGATCCACTGTACAGAGTAATCCGCTGTCCAGTGTGATCCCCTGTCCAGAGTGATTCCATGTCCAGAGTGATTCCCTGACCAGAATGATCCACTGCCCAGAGTGATCTACTGACCAGAGTGATCCCCTGCCTAGAGTGATTCCCTGTCCAGAGTGATCTCCTGTCCAGAGTGATCCCCTGTCCAGAGTGATCCACTGTCCAGAGTGATTCCCTGTCCTGAATTTCACCTCTCTAGAATGATCCACTGTCCAGTGTGCTTCCCTGTCCTGAGTGATCCACTGTCCAGACTGCTTCCCTGTCCAGAGTGTTTCCCTGTCCAGAGTTATCCACTGTCAGAGTGATTCCCTATCCAGTGTGCTACCCTGTCCAGAATGATTCCATGTCCAGAATGATCCCAGACCAGAGTGATCCACTGTGCAGAGTGATCCACTGTCCAGAGTGATTCCCTGTCCTGAGTTTCACCAGTCTAGAATGATCAACTGTCCAGTGTGCTCCCCTGTCCAGAGTGATCCACTGTCCAGTGTGTTTACCTGTCCAGAGTGATCCACTATCCAGAGTGATTCCCTGTCCTAAGTGATCCCTGTCCAGAGTGAAAACCTGTCCAGTGATCAACTATCCAGAATGATTCCCTGTCCAGATTGATGCACTGTCCAGACAGATTCCCTGGCCTGTGTGATCCCTGTCCAGAGTGCTCCCCTGTCCAGAGTGATCCACTGTCCAGGGTGATCTCCTGTCAAGTATGATCCCCTATCCAGAGGGATTCCCCTGTCCAGAGTGATTTCCTGTCCAGAGTGCTTCCCTGTCCAGAGTGATTTCCTGTCCAGAGTGCTTCCCTGTCCAGAGTGATACCCTGTACAGAATTATCCACTGTCCATATTGATCTCCTATCCAGAGTGATCTGCTGCACAGAGTGATTTCAAGTCCAGAGTGATCCCCTGTCCTGAGTGATTCCCTGACCAGAGTGATCCCCTGTCCAGAGTGACTCCCTTTCCTCAGTGAACCCCTGTCCAGAGTGATTTCCTGTCCAGACTGATCCCCTGTCCAGAGTGATTCCCTGCCCAGAGTAATCCCCTATCCAGAGCGATCCCCTGTCCAGAGTGATTCCCTGTCCAGAGTGATTCCCTGTCCAGAGTGCTTCCCTGTCCAGAGTGTTTCCCTGTCCAGAGTGATTCCCTGTCCAGAATGATCCACTGCCCAGAGTTATCTCCTGACCAGAGTGATCCCTTGCCCAGAGTGATTCCCTGTCCAGAGTGATCCCCTCTCCAGAGCGATTCCCTGTCCAGTTTGATCCAATGCCCCGAGTGATCCTCTTTCCAGTGTGTTTCCCTGTCCAGAGTGATCCACTGTCAGAGTGATTCCCTATCCAGAGTGATCCCCTTTCCGAAGTGATTCCCTGTCCAGAGGGATCCATGTTCAGGAGTGAAACACTTTCCAGAGTGCTTCCCTCTCCAGATTGATTCCCTCTCCAGAGTGATCCCTGTCCAGAGTGATTCCTGTCCAGAGTGATCCCTGTCAAGAATGATTACCTGTCCAGTGTGATCCACTGTCCAGAGTAATCCACTGTCCAGTGTGATCCCCTGTCCAGAGTGATTCCATGTCCAGAGTGATTCCCTGATCAGAATGACCCACTGCCCAGAGTGATCTACTGACCAGAGTGATCCCCTGCCCAGAGTGATTCCCTGTCCAGAGTGATCCCCTGCCCAGAGTGATTCCCTGTCCAGAATGATTCCCTGTGCAGAGTAATCCCTGTCCAGAATGATCCCTGTCCAGAGTGATTCCCTGTCCAGAGTGATTCCCTGTCCAGAGTGATCCACTGTCCAGTGTGATACCCTGTCCAGATTGATCCCGTGTCCAGAGTGTCCCTCTGACCAGAGTGGTTCACTGTCCAGAGTGTTTCCCTGTCCAGAGTGATCCACTGTCCAGAGTGATGCCCTGTCCAGAGTTATTCCCTTACCAGAGTGAACCACTGTCCAGAGTGACTCCCTCTCCAGAGAGATTACCTGTCCAGAGTGATCTACAGTTCAGTGTGATTCCCTGTCCCGAGTGATTCCTGTCCGGTGTGATCCCCTGTCCAGAGTGATCCACTGTCGAGAGTGAACCACTGTCCAGAGTGAATCCCTGTCCAGAGAGATTAACTGTCCGGAGTGATCTACTGTTCAGTGTGATTCACTGTCCTGAGTGATTCCTGTCCAGTGTGATCCCCTGTCCAGAGTGATCCACTGTCCAGAGTGAACTCCTGTCCAGAGTGCTTCCCTGTACAGAGTGATTCCCTGTCCAGACATATCCACTGTCCAGATGGATCTCCTATCCAGAGTGATCTGCTGCACAGAGTGATTCCCTATCCAGAGTGCGACCCTGTCCAGAATGATTCCCTAACCAGAGTGATTCCCTGTCCAGAATGATCCTCTGTCCAGAGTGATTCCCTATCCAGAGTGCGACCCTGTCCAGAATGATTCCCTGTCCAGAGCGATTCGCTGTCCAGAATGATCCACTGTCCAGAGTGATCTCCTGTCCAGACTGATCCCCTGTCCAGAGTGATTTACTGCCCAGAGTGATACCCTATCCAGAGCGATCCCCTGACAAGAGTGATTCCCTGCCCAGAGTGCTTCCCTGTCCAGAGTGATTCCCTGTCCAGAATGATCCACTGTCCAGAGTGATCTCCTGTCCAGACTGATCCACTTTCCAGAGTGATCCACTGTCCAGACTGATTTCCTTTCCAGAGTGATATCCTGTCCAGAGTGATTCCCTGTCCAGAGTGATTCCCTGTCCAGAATGATCCACTGTCCAGAGTGACCTCCTGTCCAGACTGATCCCCTGTCCAGATTGATTCCCTGCCCAGAGTGATCCCCTATCCCGAGCGATCCCCTGTCCAGAGTGTTTCCCTGTCCAGAGTGCGTCCCTGTCCAGAGTGATTCCCTGTCCAGCGTGATTACCTGTCCAGAGTGCTTCCCTGTCCAGAGTGATTCCCTGTCCAGAGTGCTTCCCTATCCAGAGTGCTACCCTGTCCAGAATGATTCCATGTCCAGAATGGTCCCAGTCCAGGGTGATTCACTGTCCAGAGTGATCCACTGTCCAGAGTGATTCCCTGTCCCGAGTTTCACCTGTCTACAATGATCCACTGTCCAGTGTGCTCCCCTGTCCAGAGTGATCCAATGTCCAGTGTGATTGCCTGTCCAGAGTGATCCACTATCCAGTGTGGTTCCCTGTCCTAAGTGATCCCTGTTCAGAGTGAACACCTGTCCAGTGATCAACTATCCAGAATGATTCCCTGTCCTGATTGATGCACTGTCCAGAGTGATTCCCTGTCCTGTGTGATCCCTTTCCAGAGTGCGCCCCTGTCCAGAGGGATTCCCCTGTCCAGAGTGATTTCCTGTCCAGAGTGCTTCCCTTTCCAGAGTGATTCCCTGTCCCGAATTATCCACTCTCCAGATTGATCTCCTATCCAGAGTGATCCACTGCACAGAGTGATTCCAAGTCCAGAGTGATCCCCTGTACAGAGTGATTCCCTGACCAGAGTGATCCCCTGTCCAGAGTGACGCCCTGTCCACAGTGATCCCCTATCCAAAGTGATTCCCTCTCCAGTGTGATCAACTGTCCGGACTGATTTCCTTTCCAGAGTGATGACCTGTCCAGAGTGCTTCCCTGTCCAGATTGATCTCCTGTCCAGAGTGATCTCCTGTCCAGAGTGATCCCCTGTCCAGAGTGATCCACTGTCCAGAGAGATTCCCTGTCCTGAATTTCACCTCTCTAGAATGATCCACTGTCCAGTGTGCTTCCCTGTCCTGAGTGATCCACTGTCCAGACTGCTTCCCTGTCCAGAGTGTTTCCCTGTCCAGAGTTATCCACTGTCAGAGTGATTCCCTGTCCAGTGTGCTACCCTGTCCAGAATGATTCCATGTCCAGAATGATCCCAAACCAGGGTGATCCACTGTGCAGAGTGATCCACTGTCCAGAGTGATTCCCTGTCCCGAGTTTCACCAGTCTAGAATGATCAACTGTCCAGTGTGCTCCCCTGTCCAAAGTGATCCACTGTCCAGTGTGTTTACCTGTCCAGAGTGATCCACTATCCAGAGTGATTCCCTGTCCCAAGTGATCCATGTCCAGAGTGAAAACCTGTCCAGTGATCAACTATCCAGAATGATTCCCTGTCCAGATTGATGCACTGTCCAGACAGATTCCCTGGCCTGTGTGATCCCTGTCCAGAGTGCTCCCCTGTCCAGAGTGATCCACTGTCCAGGGTGATCTCCTGTCAAGTATGATCCCCTATCCAGAGGGATTCCCCTGTCCAGAGTGATTTCCTGTCCAGAGTGCTTCCCTGTCCAGAGTGATTTCCTGTCCAGAGTGCTTCCCTGTCCAGAGTGATACCCTGTACAGAATTATCCACTGTCCATATTGATCTCCTATCCAGAGTGATCTGCTGCACAGAGTGATTTCAAGTCCAGAGTGATCCCCTGTCCTGAGTGATTCCCTGACCAGAGTGATCCCCTGTCCAGAGTGACTCCCTTTCCTCAGTGAACCCCTGTCCAGAGTGATTTCCTGTCCAGACTGATCCCCTGTCCAGAGTGATTCCCTGCCCAGAGTAATCCCCTATCCAGAGCGATCCCCTGTCCAGAGTGATTCCCTGTCCAGAGTGATTCCCTGTCCAGAGTGCTTCCCTGTCCAGAGTGTTTCCCTGTCCAGAGTGATTCCCTGTCCAGAATGATCCACTGCCCAGTGTTATCTCCTGACCAGAGTGATCCCTTGCCCAGAGTGATTCCCTGTCCAGAGTGATCCCCTCTCCAGAGCGATTCCCTGTCCAGTTTGATCCAATGCCCCGAGTGATCCTCTTTCCAGTGTGTTTCCCTGTCCAGAGTGATCCACTGTCAGAGTGATTCCCTATCCAGAGTGATCCCCTTTCCGAAGTGATTCCCTGTCCAGAGGGATCCATGTTCAGGAGTGAAACACTTTCCAGAGTGCTTCCCTCTCCAGATTGATTCCCTCTCCAGAGTGATCCCTGTCCAGAGTGATTCCTGTCCAGAGTGATCCCTGTCAAGAATGATTACCTGTCCAGTGTGATCCACTGTCCAGAGTAATCCACTGTCCAGTGTGATCCCCTGTCCAGAGTGATTCCATGTCCAGAGTGATTCCCTGATCAGAATGACCCACTGCCCAGAGTGATCTACTGACCAGAGTGATCCCCTGCCCAGAGTGATTCCCTGTCCAGAGTGATCCCCTGCCCAGAGTGATTCCCTGTCCAGAATGATTCCCTGTGCAGAGTAATCCCTGTCCAGAATGATCCCTGTCCAGAGTGATTCCCTGTCCAGAGTGATTCCCTGTCCAGAGTGATCCACTGTCCAGTGTGATACCCTGTCCAGATTGATCCCGTGTCCAGAGTGTCCCTCTGACCAGAGTGGTTCACTGTCCAGAGTGTTTCCCTGTCCAGAGTGATCCACTGTCCAGAGTGATGCCCTGTCCAGAGTTATTCCCTTACCAGAGTGAACCACTGTCCAGAGTGACTCCCTCTCCAGAGAGATTACCTGTCCAGAGTGATCTACAGTTCAGTGTGATTCCCTGTCCCGAGTGATTCCTGTCCGGTGTGATCCCCTGTCCAGAGTGATCCACTGTCGAGAGTGAACCACTGTCCAGAGTGAATCCCTGTCCAGAGAGATTAACTGTCCGGAGTGATCTACTGTTCAGTGTGATTCACTGTCCTGAGTGATTCCTGTCCAGTGTGATCCCCTGTCCAGAGTGATCCACTGTCCAGAGTGAACTCCTGTCCAGAGTGCTTCCCTGTACAGAGTGATTCCCTGTCCAGACATATCCACTGTCCAGATGGATCTCCTATCCAGAGTGATCTGCTGCACAGAGTGATTCCCTATCCAGAGTGCGACCCTGTCCAGAATGATTCCCTAACCAGAGTGATTCCCTGTCCAGAATGATCCTCTGTCCAGAGTGATTCCCTATCCAGAGTGCGACCCTGTCCAGAATGATTCCCTGTCCAGAGTGATTCGCTGTCCAGAATGATCCACTGTCCAGAGTGATCTCCTGTCCAGACTGATCCCCTGTCCAGAGTGATTTACTGCCCAGAGTGATACCCTATCCAGAGCGATCCCCTGACAAGAGTGATTCCCTGTCCAGAGTGCTTCCCTGTCCAGAGTGATTCCCTGTCCAGAATGATCCACTGTCCAGAGTGATCTCCTGTCCAGACTGATCCACTTTCCAGAGTGATCCGCTGTCCAGACTGATTTCCTTTCCAGAGTGATATCCTGTCCAGAGTGATTCCCTGTCCAGAGTGATTCCCTGTCCAGAATGATCCACTGTCCAGAGTGATCTCCTGTCCAGACTGATCCCCTGTCCAGATTGATTCCCTGCCCAGAGTGATCCCCTATCCCGAGCGATCCCCTGTCCAGAGTGATTCCCTGTCCAGAGTGCGTCCCTGTCCAGAGTGATTCCCTGTCCAGCGTGATTACCTGTCCAGAGTGCTTCCCTGTCCAGAGTGATTCCCTGTCCAGAGTGCTTCCCTATCCAGAGTGCTACCCTGTCCAGAATGATTCCATGTCCAGAATGGTCCCAGTCCAGGGTGATTCACTGTCCAGAGTGATCCACTGTCCAGAGTGATTCCCTGTCCCGAGTTTCACCTGTCTACAATGATCCACTGTCCAGTGTGCTCCCCTGTCCAGAGTGATCCAATGTCCAGTGTGATTGCCTGTCCAGAGTGATCCACTATCCAGTGTGGTTCCCTGTCCTAAGTGATCCCTGTTCAGAGTGAACACCTGTCCAGTGATCAACTATGCAGAATGATTCCCTGTCCTGATTGATGCACTGTCCAGAGTGATTCCCTGTCCTGTGTGATCCCTTTCCAGAGTGCGCCCCTGTCCAGAGGGATTCCCCTGTCCAGAGTGATTTCCTGTCCAGAGTGCTTCCCTTTCCAGAGTGATTCCCTGTCCCGAATTATCCACTCTCCAGATTGATCTCCTATCCAGAGTGATCCACTGCACAGAGTGATTCCAAGTCCAGAGTGATCCCCTGTACAGAGTGATTCCCTGACCAGAGTGATCCCCTGTCCAGAGTGACGCCCTGTCCACAGTGATCCCCTATCCAAAGTGATTCCCTCTCCAGTGTGATCAACTGTCCGGACTGATTTCCTTTCCAGAGTGATGACCTGTCCAGAGTGCTTCCCTGTCCAGATTGATCTCCTGTCCAGAGTGATCTCCTGTCCAGAGTGATCCCCTGTCCAGAGTGATCCACTGTCCAGAGAGATTCCCTGTCCTGAATTTCACCTCTCTAGAATGATCCACTGTCCAGTGTGCTTCCCTGTCCTGAGTGATCCACTGTCCAGACTGCTTCCCTGTCCAGAGTGTTTCCCTGTCCAGAGTTATCCACTGTCAGAGTGATTCCCTGTCCAGTGTGCTACCCTGTCCAGAATGATTCCATGTCCAGAATGATCCCAGACCAGGGTGATCCACTGTGCAGAGTGATCCACTGTCCAGAGTGATTCCCTGTCCCGAGTTTCACCAGTCTAGAATGATCAACTGTCCAGTGTGCTCCCCTGTCCAAAGTGATCCACTGTCCAGTGTGTTTACCTGTCCAGAGTGATCCACTATCCAGAGTGATTCCCTGTCCCAAGTGATCCATGTCCAGAGTGAAAACCTGTCCAGTGATCAACTATCCAGAATGATTCCCTGTCCAGATTGATGCACTGTCCAGACAGATTCCCTGGCCTGTGTGATCCCTGTCCAGAGTGCTCCCCTGTCCAGAGTGATCCACTATCCAGGGTGATCTCCTGTCAAGTATGATCCCCTATCCAGAGGGATTCCCCTGTCCAGAGTGATTTCCTGTCCAGAGTGCTTCCCTGTCCAGAGTGATTTCCTGTCCAGAGTGCTTCCCTGTCCAGAGTGATTCCCTGTACAGAATTATCCACTGTCCATATTGATCTCCTATCCAGAGTGATCTGCTGCACAGAGTGATTTCAAGTCCAGAGTGATCCCCTGTCCAGAGTGACTCCCTTTCCTCAGTGAACCCCTGTCCAGAGTGATTTCCTGTCCAGACTGATCCCCTGTCCAGAGTGATTCCCTGTCCAGAGTGATTCCCTGTCCAGCGTGCTTCCCTGTCCAGAGTGTTTCCCTGTCCAGAGTGATTCCCTGTCCAGAATGATCCACTGCCCAGAGTGATCTCCTGACCAGAGTGATCCCTTGCCCAGAGTGATTCCCTGTCCAGAGTGATCCCCTCTCCAGAGCGATTCCCTGTCCAGTGTGATCCAATGCCCCGAGCGATCCTCTGTCCAGTGTGTTTCCCTGCCCAGAGTGATCCACTGTCAGAGTGATTCCCTATCCAGAGTGATCCCCTGTCCGAAGTGATTCCCTGTCCAGAGGGATCCATGTTCAGGAGTGAAACACTTTCCAGAGTGCTTCCCTCTCCAGATTGATTCCCTCTCCAGAGTGATCCCTGTCCAGAGTGATCCCTGTCAAGAATGATTACCTGTCCAGTGTGATCCACTGTCCAGAGTAATCCACTGTCCAGTGTGATCCCCTGTCCAGAGTGATCGCCTGTCCAGAGTGATCCTCTGTCCAGAGTGATTCCCTATCCAGAGTTCTACCCTGTCCAGAATGATTCCATGTCCAGAATGATCCCTGTCTGGTGTGATGCCCTGTCCAGAGTGATCCACTGTCCAGAGTGATTCCCTATCCAGAGTGCTTCCCTGTCCAGAGTGATTCCCTGTCCAGAGTGATTCCCTGACCAGAATGATCAACTGCCCAGAGTGATCTCCTGACCAGAGTGATCCTCTGTCCGGAGTGATTTCCTGTCCAGTGAACCCCTGTCCGGAGTGATTCCCTGTCCAGTGCGTTCCATGGTCAGGAGTGAAACCCTGTCAAGTGTGATCTCTGTCCAGAGTGATTCCCTCTCCAGAGTGATCCCTGTCAAGAGTGATCCTCTGTCCAGAGTGATTCCATGTCCAGAGTGATTCCCTGACCAGAATGATCCACTGCCCAGAGTGATCTACTGACCAGAGTGATCCCCTGCCCAGAGTGATTCCCTGTCCAGAGTGATCCCCTGCCCAGAGTGATTCCCTGTCCAGAGTGATCCACTGTCCAGAATGAAACCCCGTCCAGAGTGCTTCCCTGTCCAGAATGATTCCCTGTGCAGAGTAATCCCTGTCCAGAATGATCCCTGTCCAGAGTGATTCCCTGTCCAGAGTGATTCCCTGTCCAGAGTGATCCACTGTCTAGTGTGAAACCCTGTCCAGAGTGATCCATTGTCCAGAGTGATGCCCTGTCCAGAGTTATTCCCTTACCAGAGTGAACCACTGTCCAGAGTGACTCCCTCTCTGGAGAGATTACCTGTCCAGAGTGCTCTACTGTTCAGTGTGATTCCCTGTCCCGAGTGATTCCTCTCCGGTGTGATCCCCTGTCCAGAGTGATCCACTGTCGAGTGTGAACCACTGTCCAGAGTGAATCCCTGTCCAGAGAGATTAACTGTCCGGAGTGCTCTACTGTTCAGTGCGATTTACTGTCCTGAGTGATTCCTGTCCAGTGTGATCCCCTGTCCAGAGTGATTCCCTGTCCAGAGTGATCCCCTGTCCAGAGTGATTCCCTGTCCAGAGTGATCCACTGTCCAGAGTGAAACCCTGTCCAGAGTGCTTCCCTGTCCAGAATGAATCCCTGTGCAGAGTAATCCCTGTTCAGAATGATCCCTGTCCAGAGTGATTCCCTGTCCAGAGTGATTCCCTGTCCAGAGTGATCCACTGTCCAGTGTGATACCCTGTCCAGAGTGATCCCGTGTCCAGAGTGTCCCTCTGACCAGAGTGGTTCACTGTCCAGAGTGTTTCCCTGTCCAGAGTGATCCACTGTCCAGAGTGATGCCCTGTCCAGAGTTATTCCCTTACCAGAATGAACCACTGTCCAGAGTGACTCCCTCTCCAGAGAGATTACCTGTCCAGAGTGATCTACTGTTCAGTGTGATTCCCTGTCCCGAGTGATTCCTGTCCGGTGTGATCCCCTGTCCAGAGTGATCCACTGTCCAGAGTGAACTCCTGTCCAGAGTGCTTCCCTGTACAGAGTGATTCCCTGTCCAGACATATCCACTGTCCAGATGGATCTCCTTTCCAGAGTGATCTGCTGCACAGAGTGATTCCCTATCCAGAGTGCGACCCTGTCCAGAATGATTCCCTTAGCAGAGTGATTCCCTGTCCAGAATGATCCTCTTTCCAGAGTGATTCCCTAACCAGATTGCGACCCGGTCCAGAATGATTCCCTGTCCAGAGTGATTCGCTGTCCAGAATGATCCACTGTCCAGAGTGATGTCCTGTCCAGACTGATCCCCTGTCCAGAGTGATTCACTGCCCAGAGTGATACCCTATCCAGAGCGATCCCCTGACAAGAGTGATTCCCTGCCCAGAGTGCTTCCCTGTCCAGAGTGATTCCCTGTCCAGAATGATCCGCTGTCCAGAGTGATCTCCTGTCCAGACTGATCCACTTTCCAGAGTGATCCACTGTCCAGACTGATTTCCTTTCCAGAGTGATGTCCTGTCCAGAGTGATTCCCTGTCCAGAGTGATTCCCTGTCCAGAATGATCCACTGTCCAGAGTGATCTACTGTCCAGACTGATCCCCTGTCCAGAGTGATTCCCTGCCCAGAGTGATCCCCTATCCAGAGCGATCCCCTGTCCAGAGTGATTCCCTGTCCAGAGTGCATCCCTGTCCAGAGTGATTCCCTGTCCAGCGTGATTACCTGTCCAGAGTGCTTCCCTGTCCAGAGTGATTCCCTGTCCAGAGTGCTTCCCTATCCAGAGTGCTACCCTGTCCAGAATAATTCCATGTCCAGAATGGTCCCAGTCCAGGGTGATCCCCTGTCCAGAGTGATCCACTGTCCAGAGTGATTCCCTGTCCCGACTTTCACCTGTCTACAATGATCCACTGCCCAGTGTGCTCCCCTGTCCAGAGTGATCCACTGTCCAGTGTGATTACCTGTCCAGAGTGATCCACTATCCAGTGTGGTTCCCTGTCCTAAGTGATCCCTGTCCAGAGTGAACACCTGTCCAGTGATCAACTATCCAGAATGATTCCCTGTCCTGATTGATGCACTGTCCAGAGTGATTCCCTGTCCTGTGTGATCCCTTTCCAGAGTGCGCCCCTGTCCAGAGGGATTCCCCTGTCCAGAGTGATTTCCTGTCCAGAGTAATCCCCTATCCAGAGCGATCCCCTGTCCAGAGTGATTCCCTGTCCAGAGTGATTCCCTGTCCAGCGTGCTTCCGTGTCCAGAGTGTTTCCCTGTCCAGAGTGATTCCCTGTCCAGAATGATCCACTGCCCAGAGTGATCTCCTGACCAGAGTGATCCCTTGCCCAGAGTGATTCCCTGTCCAGAGTGATCCCCTCTCCAGAGCGATTCCCTGTCCAGTGTGATCCAATGCCCCGAGCGATCCTCTGTCCAGTGTATTTCCCTGCCCAGAGTGATCCACTGTCAGAGTGATTCCCTATCCAGAGTGATCCCCTGTCCGAAGTGATTCCCTGTCCAGAGGGATCCATGTTCAGGAGTGAAACACTTTCCAGAGTGCTTCCCTCTCCAGATTGATTCCCTCTCCAGAGTGATCCCTGTCCAGAGTGATCCACTGTCCAGAGTAATCCACTGTCCAGTGTGATCCCCTGTCCAGAGTGAACGCCTGTCCAGAGTGATCCTCTGTCCAGAGTGATTCCCTATCCAGAGTTCTACCCTGTCCAGAATGAATCCATGTCCAGAATGATCCCTGTCTGGTGTGATGCCCTGTCCAGAGTGATCCACTGTCCAGAGTGATTCCCTATCCAGAGTGCTTCCCTGTCCAGAGTGATTCCCTGTCCAGAGTGATTCCCTGACCAGAATGATCAACTGCCCAGAGTGATCTCCTGACCAGAGTGATCCTCTGTCCGGAGTGATTTCCTGTCCAGAGAACCCCTGTCCGGAGTGATTCCCTGTCCAGTGGGTTCCATGGTCAGGAGTGAAACCCTGTCAAGTGTGATCTCTGTCCAGAGTGATTCCCTTTCCAGAGTGATCCCTGTCAAGAGTGATCCTCTGTCCAGAGTGATTCCATGTCCAGAGTGATTCCCTGACCAGAATGATCCACTGCCCAGAGTGATCTACTGACCAGAGTGATCCGCTGCCCAGAGTGATTCCCTGTCCAGAGTGATCCCCTGCCCAGAGTGATTCCCTGTCCAGAGTGATCCACTGTCCAGAATGAAACCCCGTCCAGAGTGCTTCCCTGTCCACAATGATTCCCTGTGCAGAGTAATCCCTGTCCAGAATGATCCCTGTCCAGAGTGATTCCCTGTCCAGAGTGATTCCCTGTCCAGAGTGATCCACTCTCCAGTGTGAAACCCTGTCCAGAGTGATCCATTGTCCAGAGTGATGCCCTGTCCAGAGTTATTCCCTTACCAGAGTGAACCACTGTCCAGAGTGACTCCCTCTCTAGAGAGATTACCTGTCCAGAGTGATCTACTGTTCAGTGTGATTCCCTGTCCCGAGTGATTCCTGTCCGGTGTGATCCCCTGTCCAGAGTGATCCACTGTCGAGTGTGAACCATTGTCCAGAGTGAATCCCTGTCCAGAGAGATTAACTGTCCGGAGTGCTCTACTGTTCAGTGTGATTTACTGTCCTGAGTGATTCCTGTCCAGTGTGATCCCCTGTCCAGAGTGATTCCCTGTCCAGAGTGATCCCCTGTCCAGAGTGATTCCCTGTCCAGAGTGATCCACTGTCCAGAGTGAAACCCTGTCCAGAGTGCTTCCCTGTCCAGAATGAATCCCTGTGCAGAGTAATCCCTGTTCAGAATGATCCCTGTCCAGAGTGATTCCCTGTCCAGAGTGATTCCCTGTCCAGAGTGATCCACTGTCCAGTGTGATACCCTGTCCAGAGTGATCCCGTGTCCAGAGTGTCCCTCTGACCAGAGTAGTTCACTGTCCAGAGTGTTTCCCTCTCCAGAGTGATCCACTGTCCAGAGTGATGCCCTGTCCAGAGTTATTCCCTTACCAGAATGAACCACTGTCCAGAGTGACTCCCTCTCCAGAGAGATTACCTGTCCAGAGTGATCTACTGTTCAGTGTGATTCCCTGTCCCGAGTGATTCCTGTCCGGTGTGATCCCCTGTCCAGAGTGATCCACTGTCCAGAGTGAACTCCTGTCCAGAGTGCTTCCCTGTACAGAGTGATTCCCTGTCCAGACATATCCACTGTCCAGATGGATCTCCTTTCCAGAGTGATCTGCTGCACAGAGTGATTCCCTATCCAGAGTGCGACCCTGTCCAGAATGATTCCCTTAGCAGAGTGATTCCCTGTCCAGAATGATCCTCTTTCCAGAGTGATTCCCTATCCAGATTGCGACCCGGTCCAGAATGATTCCCTGTCCAGAGTGATTCGCTGTCCAGAATGATCCACTGTCCAGAGTGATGTCCTGTCCAGACTGATCCCCTGTCCAGAGTGATCCACTGTCCAGAGTGATTCCCTGTCCCGACTTTCACCTGTCTACAATGATCCACTGCCCAGTGTGCTCCCCTGTCCAGAGTGATCCACTGTCCAGTGTGATTACCTGTCCAGAGTGATCCACTATCCAGTGTGGTTCCCTGTCCTAAGTGATCCCTGTCCAGAGTGAACAACTGTCCAGTGATCAACTATCCAGAATGATTCACTGTCCTGATTGATGCACTGTCCAGAGTGATTCCCTGTCCTGTGTGATCCCTTTCCAGAGTGCGCCCCTGTCCAGAGGGATTCCCCTGTCCAGAGTGATTTCCTGTCCAGAGTGCTTCCCTTTCCAGAGTGATTCCCTGTCCCGAATTATCCACTCTCCAGATTGATCTCCTATCCAGAGTGGTCCGCTGCACAGAGTGATTCCAAGTCCAGAGTGATCCCCTGTACAGAGTGATCCCCTGTCCAGAGTGACGCCCTGTCCACAGTGATCCCCTATCCAAAGTGATTCCCTCTCCAGTGAGATCAACTGTCCGGACTGATTTCCTTTCCAGAGTGATGACCTGTCCAGAGTGCTTCCCTGTCCAGAGTGATCTCCTGTCCAGAGTGATCTCCTGTCCAGAGTGATCCCCTGTCCAGAGTGATCCACTGTCCAGAGTGATTCCCTGTCCTGAATTTCACCTCTCTAGAATGATCCACTGTCCAGTGTGCTTCCCTGTCCTGAGTGATCCACTGTCCAGACTGCTTCCCTGTCCAGAGTGTTTCCCTGTCCAGAGTTATCCACTGTCAGAGTGATTCCCTATCCAGTGTGCTACCCTGTCCAGAATGATTCCATGTCCAGAATGATCCCAGACCAGAGTGATCCACTGTGCAGAGTGATCCACTGTCCAGAGTGATTCCCTGTCCTGAGTTTCACCAGTCTAGAATGATCAACTGTCCAGTGTGCTCCCCTGTCCAGAGTGATCCACTGTCCAGTGTGTTTACCTGTCCAGAGTGATCCACTATCCAGAGTGATTCCCTGTCCTAAGTGATCCCTGTCCAGAGTGAAAACCTGTCCAGTGATCAACTATCCAGAATGATTCCCTGTCCAGATTAATGCACTGTCCAGACAGATTCCCTGGCCTGTGTGATCCCTGTCCAGAGTGCTCCCCTGTCCAGAGTGATCCACTGTCCAGGGTGATCTCCTGTCAAGTATGATCCCCTATCCAGAGGGATTCCCCTGTCCAGAGTGATTTCCTGTCCAGAGTGCTTCCCTGTCCAGAGTGATTTGCTGTCCAGAGTGCTTCCCTGTCCAGAGTGATTCCCTGTACAGAATTATCCACTGTCCATATTGATCTCCTATCCAGAGTGATCTGCTGCACAGAGTGATTTCAAGTCCAGAGTGATCCCCTGTCCTGAGTGATTCCCTGACCAGAGTGATCCCCTGTCCAGAGTGATTCCCTGTCCCGAGTTTCACCTGTCTACAATGATCCACTGTCCAGTGTGCTCCCCTGTCCAGAGTGATCCAATGTCCAGTGTGATTGCCTGTCCAGAGTGATCCACTATCCAGTGTGGTTCCCTGTCCTAAGTGATCCCTGTTCAGAGTGAACACCTGTCCAGTGATCAACTATCCAGAATGATTCCTTGTCCTGATTGATGCACTGTCCAGAGTGATTCCCTGTCCTGTGTGATCCCTTTCCAGAGTGCGCCCCTGTCCAGAGGGATTCCCCTGTCCAGAGTGATTTCCTGTCCAGAGTGCTTCCCTTTCCAGAGTGATTCCCTGTCCCGAATTATCCACTCTCCAGATTGATCTCCTATCCAGAGTGATCCGCTGCACAGAGTGATTCCAAGTCCAGAGTGATCCCCTGTACAGAGTGATTCCCTGACCAGAGTGATCCCCTGTCCAGAGTGACGCCCTGTCCACAGTGATCCCCTATCCAAAGTGATTCCCTCTCCAGTGTGATCAACTGTCCGGAATGATTTCCTTTCCAGAGTGATGACCTGTCCAGAGTGCTTCCCTGTCCAGAGTGATCTCCTGTCCAGAGTGATCTCCTGTCCAGAGTGATCCCCTGTCCAGAGTGATCCACTGTCCAGAGTGATTCCCTGTCCTGAATGTCACCTCTCTAGAATGATCCACTGTCCAGTGTGCTTCCCTGTCCTGAGTGATCCACTGTCCAGACTGCTTCCCTGTCCAGAGTGTTTCCCTGTCCAGAGTTATCCACTGTCAGAGTGATTCCCTATCCAGTGTGCTACCCTGTCCAGAATGATTCCATGTCCAGAATGATCCCAGACCAGAGTGATCCACTGTGCAGAGTGATCCACTGTCCAGAGTGATTCCCTGTCCTGAGTTTCACCAGTCTAGAATGATCAACTGTCCAGTGTGCTCCCCTGTCCAGAGTGATCCACTGTCCAGTGTGTTTACCTGTCCAGAGTGATCCACTATCCAGAGTGATTCCCTGTCCTAAGTGATCCCTGTCCAGAGTGAAAACCTGTCCAGTGATCAACTATCCAGAATGATTCCCTGTCCAGATTGATGCACTGTCCAGACAGAATCCCTGGCCTGTGTGATCCCTGTCCAGAGTGCTCCCCTGTCCAGAGTGATCCACTGTCCAGGGTGATCTCCTGTCAAGTATGATCCCCTATCCAGAGGGATTCCCCTGTCCAGAGTGATTTCCTGTCCAGAGTGCTTCCATGTCCAGAGTGATTTCCTGTCCAGAGTGCTTCCCTGTCCAGAGTGATTCCCTGTACAGAATTTTCCACTGTCCATATTGATCTCCTATCCAGAGTGATCTGCTGCACAGAGTGATTTCAAGTCCAGAGTGATCCCCTGTCCTGAGTGATTCCCTGACCAGAGTGATCCCCTGTCCAGAGTGACTCCCTTTCCTCAGTGAACCCCTGTCCAGAGTGATTTCCTGTCCAGACTGATCCCCTGTCCAGAGTGATTCCCTGCCCAGAGTAATCCCCTATCCAGAGCGATCCCCTGTCCAGAGTGATTCCCTGTCCAGAGTGATCCCCTGTACAGAGTGATTCCCTGACCAGAGTGATCCTCTGTCCAGAGTGACGCCCTGTCCACAGTGATCCCCTATCCAAAGTGATTCCCTCTCCAGTGTGATCAACTGTCCGGACTGATTTCCTTTCCAGAGTGATGACCTGTCCAGAGTGCTTCCCTGTCCAGAGTGATCTCCTGTCCAGAGTGATCTCCTGTCCAGAGTGATCCCCTGTCCAGAGTGATCCACTGTCCAGAGTGATTCCCTGTCCTGAATTTCACCTCTCTAGAATGATCCACTGTCCAGTGTGCTTCCCTGTCCTGAGTGATCCACTGTCCAGACTGCTTCCCTGTCCAGAGTGTTTCCCTGTCCAGAGTTATCCACTGTCAGAGTGATTCCCTATCCAGTGTGCTACCCTGTCCAGAATGATTCCATGTCCAGAATGATCCCAGACCAGAGTGATCCACTGTGCAGAGTGATCCACTGTCCAGAGTGATTCCCTGTCCTGAGTTTCACCAGTCTAGAATGATCAACTGTCCAGTGTGCTCCCCTGTCCAGAGTGATCCACTGTCCAGTGTGTTTACCTGTCCAGAGTGATCCACTATCCAGAGTGATTCCCTGTCCTAAGTGATCCCTGTCCAGAGTGAAAACCTGTCCAGTGATCAACTATCCAGAATGATTCCCTGTCCAGATTGATGCACTGTCCAGACAGATTCCCTGGCCTGTGTGATCCCTGTCCAGAGTGCTCCCCTGTCAAGCGTGATCCACTGTCCAGGGTGATCTCCTGTCAAGTATGATCCCCTATCCAGAGGGATTCCCCTGTCCAGAGTGATTTCCTGTCCAGAGTGCTTCCCTGTCCAGAGTATTTCCTGTCCAGAGTGCTTCCCTGTCCAGAGTGATTCCCTGTACAGAATTTTCCACTGTCCATATTGATCTCCTATCCAGAGTGATCTGCTGCACAGAGTGATTTCAAGTCCAGAGTGATCCCCTGTCCTGAGTGATTCCCTGACCAGAGTGATCCCCTGTCCAGAGTGACTCCCTTTCCTCAGTGAACCCCTGTCCAGAGTGATTTCCTGTCCAGACTGATCCCCTGTCCAGAGTGATTCCCGGCCCAGAGTAATCCCCTATCCAGAGCGATCCCCTGTCCAGAGTGATTCCCTGTCCAGAGTGATTCACTGTCCAGAGTGCTTCCCTGTCCAGAGTGTTTCCCTGTCCAGAGTGATTCCCTGTCCAGAATGATCCACTGCCCAGAGTGATCTCCTGACCAGAGTGATCCCTTGCCCAGAGTGATTCCCTGTCCAGAGTGATCCCCTCTCCAGAGCGATTCCCTGTCCAGTGTGATCCAATGCCCCGAGTGATCCTCTGTCCAGTGTGTTTCCCTGTCCAGAGTGATCCACTGTCAGAGTGATTCCCTATCCAGAGTGATCCCCTTTCCGAAGTGATTCCCTGTCCAGAGGGATCCATGTTCAGGAGTGAAACACTTTCCAGAGTGCTTCCCTCGCCAGATTGATTCCCTCTCCAGAGTGATCCCTGTCCAGAGTGATTCCTGTCCAGAGTGATCCCTGTCAAGAATGATTACCTGTCCAGTGTGATCCACTGTCCAGAGTAATCCACTGTCCAGTGTGATCCCCTGTCCAGAGTGATTCCATGTCCAGAGTGATTCCCTGACCAGAATGATCCACTGCCCAGAGTGATCTACTGACCAGAGTGATCCCCTGCCCAGAGTGATTCCCTGTCCAGAGTGATCCCCTGCCCAGAGTGATTCCCTGTCCAGAATGATTCCCTGTGCAGAGTAATCCCTGTCCAGAATGATCCCTGTCCAGAGTGATTCCCTGTCCAGAGTGATTCCCTGTCCAGAGTGATCCACTGTCCAGTGTGATACCCTGTCCAGATTGATCCCGTGTCCAGAGTGTCCCTCTGACCAGAGTGGTTCACTGTCCAGAGTGTTTCCCTGTCCAGAGTGATCCACTGTCCAGAGTGATGCCCTGTCCAGAGTTATTCCCTTACCAGAGTGAACCACTGTCCAGAGTGACTCCCTCTCCAGAGAGATTACCTGTCCAGAGTGATCTACAGTTCAGTGTGATTCCCTGTCCCGAGTGATTCCTGTCCGGTGTGATCCCCTGTCCAGAGTGATCCACTGTCGAGAGTGAACCACTGTCCAGAGTGAATCCCTGTCCAGAGAGATTAACTGTCCGGAGTGATCTACTGTTCAGTGTGATTCACTGTCCTGAGTGATTCCTGTCCAGTGTGATCCCCTGCCCAGAGTGATCCACTGTCCAGAGTGAACTCCTGTCCAGAGTGCTTCCCTGTACAGAGTGATTCCCTGTCCAGACATATCCACTGTCCAGATGGATCTCCTATCCAGAGTGATCTGCTGCACAGAGTGATTCCCTATCCAGAGTGCGACCCTGTCCAGAATGATTCCCTCTCCAGAGCGATTCCCTGTCCAGTGTGATCCAATGCCCCGAGTGATCCTCTGTCCAGTGTGTTTCCCTGTCCAGAGTGATCCACTGTCAGAGTGATTCCCTATCCAGAGTGATCCCCTTTCCGAAGTGATTCCCTGTCCAGAGGGATCCATGTTCAGGAGTGAAACACTTTCCAGCGTGCTTCGCTCTCCAGATTGATTCCCTCTCCAGAGTGATCCCTGTCCAGAGTGATTCCTGTCCAGAGTGATCCCTGTCAAGAATGATTACCTGTCCAGTGTGATCCACTGTCCAGAGTAATCCACTGTCCATTGTGATCCTCTGTCCAGAGTGATTCCATGTCCAGAGTGATTCCCAGACCAGAATGATCCACTGCCCAGAGTGATCTACTGACCAGAGTGATCCCCTGCCCAGAGTGATTCCCTGTCCAGAGTGATCCCCTGCCCAGAGTGATTCCCTGTCCAGAATGATTCCCTGTGCAGAGTAATCCCTGTCCAGAATGATCCCTGTCCTGAGTGATTCCCTGTCCAGAGTGATTCCCTGTGCAGAGTGATCCACTGTCCAGTGTGATACCCTGTCCAGATTGATCCCGTGTCCAGAGTGTCCCTCTGACCAGAGTGGTTCACTGTCCAGAGTGTTTACCTGTCCAGAGTGATCCACTGTCCAGAGTGATGCCCTGTCCAGAGTTATTCCCTTACCAGAGTGAACCACTGTCCAGAGTGACTCCCTCTCCAGAGAGATTACCTGTCCAGAGTGATCTACAGTTCAGTGTGATTCCCTGTCCCGAGTGATTCCTGTCCGGTGTGATCCCCTGTCCAGAGTGATCCACTGTCGAGAGTGAACCACTGTCCAGAGTGAATCCCTGTCCAGAGAGATTAACTGTCCGGAGTGATCTACTGTTCAGTGTGATTCACTGTCCTGAGTGATTCCTGTCCAGTGTGATCCCCTGTCCAGAGTGATCCACTGTCCAGAGTGAACTCCTGTCCAGAGTGCTTCCCTGTACAGAGTGATTCCCTGTCCAGACATATCCACTGTCCAGATGGATCTCCTCTCCAGAGTGATCTGCTGCACAGAGTGATTCCCTATCCAGAGTGCGACCCTGTCCAGAATGATTCCCTAACCAGAGTGATTCCCTGTCCAGAATGATCCTCTGTCCAGAGTGATTCCCTATCCAGAGTGCGACCCTGTCCAGAATGATTCCCTGTCCAGAGTGATTCGCTGTCCAGAATGATCCACTGTCCAGAGTGATCTCCTGTCCAGACTGATCCCCTGTCCAGAGTGATTTACTGCTGAGAGTGATACCCTATCCAGAGCGATCCCCTGACAAGAGTGATTCCCTGCCCAGAGTGCTTCCCTGTCCAGGGTGATTCCCTGTCCAGAATGATCCACTGTCCAGAGTGGTCTCCTGTCCAGACTGATCCACTTTCCAGAGTGATCCACTGTCCAGACTGATTTTCTTTCCAGAGTGATGTCCTGTCCAGAGTGATTCCCTGTCCAGAGTGATTCCCTGTCCAGAATGATCCACTGTCCAGAGTGATCTCCTGTCCAGACTGATCCCCTGTCCAGAGTGATTCCCTGCCCAGAGTGATCCCCTATCCCGAGCGATCCCCTGTCCAGAGTGATTCACTGTCCAGAGTGCGTCCCTGTCCAGACTGATTCCCTGTCCAGCGTGATTACCTGTCCAGAGTGCTTCCCTGTCCAGAGTGATTCCCTGTCCAGAGTGCTTCCCTATCCAGAGTGCTACCCTGTCCAGAATGATTCCATGTCCAGAATGGTCCCAGTCCAGGGTGATCCACTGTCCAGAGTGATCCACTGTCCAGAGTGATTCCCTGTCCCGAGTTTCACCTGTCTACAATGATCCACTGTCCAGTGTGCTCCCTTGTCCAGAGTGATCCAATGTCCAGTGTGATTGCCTGTCCAGAGTGATCCACTATCCAGTGTGGTTCCCTGTCCTAAGTGATCCCTGTTCAGAGTGAACACCTGTCCAGTGATCAACTATCCAGAATGATTCCCTGTCCTGATTGATGCACTGTCCAGAGTGATTCCCTGTCCTGTGTGATCCCTTTCCAGAGTGCGCCCCTGTCCAGAGGGATTCCCCTGTCCAGAGTGATTTCCTGTCCAGAGTGCTTCCCTTTCCAGAGTGATTCCCTGTCCCGAATTATCCACTCTCCAGATTGATCTCCTATCCAGAGTGATCCGCTGCACAGAGTGATTCCAAGTCCAGAGTGATCCCCTGTACAGAGTGATTCCCTGACCAGAGTGATCCCCTGTCCAGAGTGACGCCCTGTCCACAGTGATCCCCTATCCAAAGTGATTCCCTCTCCAGTGTGATCAACTGTCCGGACTGATTTCCTTTCCAGAGTGATGACCTGTCCAGAGTTCTTCCCTGTCCAGAGTGTTCTCCTGTCCAGAGTGATCTCCTGTCCAGAGTGATCCCCTGTCCAGAGTGATCCACTGTCCAGAGTGATTCCCTGTCCTGAATTTCACCTCTCTAGAATGATCCACTGTCCAGTGTGCTTCCCTGTCCTGAGTGATCCACTGTCCAGACTGCTTCCCTGTCCAGAGTGTTTCCCTGTCCAGAGTTATCCACTGTCAGAGTGATTCCCTGTCCAGTGTGCTACCCTGTCCAGAATGATTCCATGTCCAGAATGATCCCAGACCAGGGTGATCCACTGTGCAGTGTGATCCACTGTCCAGAGTGATTCCCTGTCCCGAGTTTCACCAGTCTAGAATGATCAACTGTCCAGTGTGCTCCCCTGTCCAAAGTGATCCACTGTCCAGTGTGTTTACCTGTCCAGAGTGATCCACTATCCAGAGTGATTCCCTGTCCCAAGTGATCACTGTCCAGAGTGAAAACCTGTCCAGTGATCAACTATCCAGAATGATTCCCTGTCCAGATTGATGCACTGTCCAGACAGATTCCCTGGCCTGTGTGATCCCTGTCCAGAGTGCTCCCCTGTCCAGAGTGATCCACTATCCAGGGTGATCTCCTGTCAAGTATGATCCCCTATCCATGGGATTCCCCTGTCCAGAGTGATTTCCTGTCCAGAGTGCTTCCCTGTCCAGAGTGATTTCCTGTCCAGAGTGCTTCCCTGTCCAGAGTGATTCCCTGTACAGAATTATCCACTGTCCATATTGATCTCCTATCCAGAGTGATCTGCTGCACAGAGTGATTTCAAGTCCAGAGTGATCCCCTGTCCAGAGTGACTCCCTTTCCTCAGTGAACCCCTGTCCAGAGTGACTTCCTGTCCAGACTGATCCCCTGTCCAGAGTGATTCCCTGCCCAGAGTAATCCCCTATCCAGAGCGATCCCCTGTCCAGAGTGATTCCCTGTCCAGAGTGATTCCCTGTCCAGCGTGCTTCCCTGTCCAGAGTGTTTCCCTGTCCAGAGTGATTCCCTGTCCAGAATGATCCACTGCCCAGAGTGATCTCCTGACCAGAGTGATCCCTTGCCCAGAGTCATTCCCTGTCCAGAGTGATCCCCTCTCCAGAGCGATTCCCTGTCCAGTGTGATCCAATGCCCCGAGCGATCCTCTGTCCAGTGTGTTTCCCTGCCCAGAGTGATCCACTGGCAGCGTGATTCCCTATCCAGAGTGATCCCCTGTCCGAAGTGATTCCCTGTCCAGAGGGATCCATGTTCAGGAGTGAAACACTTTCCAGAGTGCTTCCCTCTCCAGATTGATTCCCTCTCCAGAATGATCCCTGTCCAGAGTGATCCCTGTCAAGAATAATTACCTGTCCAGTGTGATCCACTGTCCAGAGTAATCCACTGTCCAGTGTGATCCCCTGTCCAGAGTGATCGCCTGTCCAGAGTGATCCTCTGTCCAGAGTGATTCCCTATCCAGAGTTCTACCCTGTCCAGAATGATTCCATGTCCAGAATGATCCCTGTCTGGTGTGATGCCCTGTCCAGAGTGATCCACTGTCCAGAGTGATTCCCTATCCAGAGTGCTTCCCTGTCCAGAGTGATTCCCTGTCCAGAGTGATTCCCTGACCAGAATGATCAACTGCCCAGAGTGATCTCCTGACCAGAGTGATCCTCTGTCCGGAGTGATTTCCTGTCCAGTGAACCCCTGTCCGGAGTGATTCCCTGTCCAGTTGGTTCCATGGTCAGGAGTGAAACCCTGTCAAGTGTGATCTCTGTCCAGAGTGATTCCCTCTCCAGAGTGATCCCTGTCAAGAGTGATCCTCTGTCCAGAGTGATTCCATGTCCAGAGTGATTCCCTGACCAGAATGAACCACTGCACAGAGTGATCTACTGACCAGAGTGATCCCCTGCCCAGAGTGATTCCCTGTCCAGAGTGATCACCTGCCCAGAGTGATTCCCTGTCCAGAGTGATCCACTGTCCAGAATGAAACCCCGTCCAGAGTGCTTCCCTGTCCAGAATGATTCCCTGTGCAGAGTAATCCCTGTCCAGAATGATCCCTGTCCAGAGTGATTCCCTGTCCAGAGTGATTCCCTGTCCAGAGTGATCCACTGTCCAGTGTGAAACCCTGTCCAGAGTGATCCATTGTCCAGAGTGATGCCCTGTCCAGAGTTATTCCCTTACCAGAGTGAACCACTGTCCAGAGTGACTCCCTCTCTAGAGAGATTACCTGTCCAGAGTGATCTACTGTTCAGTGTGATTCCCTGTCCCGAGTGATTCCTGTCCGGTGTGATCCCCTGTCCAGAGTGATCCACTGTCGAGTGTGAACCACTGTCCAGAGTGAATCCCTGTCCAGAGAGATTAACTGTCCGGAGTGCTCTACTGTTCAGTGTGATTTACTGTCCTGAGTGATTCCTGTCCAGTGTGATCCCCTGTCCAGAGTGATTCCCTGTCCAGAGTGATCCCCTGTCCAGAGTGATTCCCTGTCCAGAGTGATCCACTGTCCAGAGTGAAACCCTGTCCAGAGTGCTTCCCTGTCCAGAATGAATCCCTGTGCAGAGTAATCCCTGTTCAGAATGATCCCTGTCCAGAGTGATCCACTGTCCAGTGTGATACCCTGTCCAGAGTGATCCCGTGTCCAGAGTGTCCCTCTGACCAGAGTAGTTCACTGTCCAGAGTGTTTCCCTGTCCAGAGTGATCCACTGTCCAGAGTGATGCCCTGTCCAGAGTTATTCCCTTACCAGAGTGAACCACTGTCCAGAGTGACTCCCTCTCCAGAGAGATTACCTGTGCAGAGTGATCTACTGTTCAGTGTGATTCCCTGTTCCGAGTGATTCCTGTCCGGTGTGATCCCCTGTCCAGAGTGATCCACTGTCGAGAGTGAACCACTGTCCAGAGTGAATCCCTGTCCAGAGAGATTAACTGTCCGGAGTGAAATACTGTTCAGTGTGATTCACTGTCCAGAGTGATCCACTGTCCAGAGTGAACTCCTGTCCAGAGTGCTTCCCTGTACAGAGTGATTCCCTGTCCAGACATATCCACTGTCCAGATGGATCTCCTATCCAGAGTGATCTGCTGCACAGAGTGATTCCCTATCCAGAGTGCGACCCTGTCCAGAATGATTCCCTTAGCAGAGTGATTCCCTGTCCAGAATGATCCTCTGTCCAGAGTGATTCCCTATCCAGAGTGCGACCCTGTCCAGAATGATTCCCTGTCCAGAGTGATTCGCTGTCCAGAATGATCCACTGTCCAGAGTGATCTCCTGTCCAGACTGATCCCCTGTCCAGAGTGATTTACTGCCCAGAGTGATACCCTATCCAGAGCGATCCCCTGACAAGAGTGATTACCTGCCCAGAGTGCTTCCCTGTCCAGAGTGATTCCCTGTCCAGAATGATCCACTGTCCAGAGTGATCTCCTGTCCAGACTGATCCACTTTCCAGAGTGATCCACTGTCCAGACTGATTTCCTTTCCAGAGTGATGTCCTGTCCAGAGTGATTCCCTGTCCAGAGTGATTCCCTGTCCAGAATGATCCATTGTCCAGAGTGATCTCCTGTCCAGACTGATCCCCTGTCCAGAGTGATTCCCTGCCCAGAGTGATCCCCTATCCAGAGCGATCCCCTGTCCAGAGTGATTCCCTGTCCAGAGAGTGTCCCTGTCCAGAGTGATTCCCTGTCCAGCGTGATTTCCTGTCCAGAGTGCTTCCCTATCCAGAGTGCTACCCTGTCCGGAATGATTCCATGTCCAGAATGGTCCCAGTCCAGGGTGATCCCCTGTCCAGAGTGATCCACTGTCCAGAGTGATTCCCTGTCCCGAGTTTCACCTGTCTACAATGATCCACTGTCCAGTGTGCTCCCCTGTCCAGAGTGATCCACTGTCCAGTGTGATTACCTGTCCAGAGTGATCCACTATCCAGTGTGGTTCCCTGTCCTAAGTGATCCCTGTCCAAAGTGAACACCTGTCCAGTGATCAACTATCCAGAATGATTCCCTGTCCTGATTGATGCACTGTCCAGAGTGATTCCCTGTCATGTGTGATCCCTTTCCAGAGTGCGCCCCTGTCCAGAGGGATTCCCCTGTCCAGAGTGATTTCCTGTCCCGAGTTTCACCAGTCTAGAATGATCCACTGTCCAGTGTGCTCCCCTGTCCAGAGTGATCCACTGTCCAGTGTGTTTACCTGTCCAGAGTGATCCACTATCCAGAGTGATTCCCTGTCCCAGGTGATGCCTGTCCAGAGTGAAAACCTGTCCAGTGATCAACTATCCAGAATGAATCCCTGTCCAGATTGATGCACTGTCCAGACAGATTCCCTGGCCTGTGTGATCCCTGTCCAGAGTGCTCCCCTGTCCAGAGTGATCCACTGTCCAGGGTGATCTCCTGTCAAGTATGATCCCTTATCCAGAGGGATTCCCCTGTCCAGAATGATTTCCTGTCCAGAGTGCTTCCCTGTCCAGAGTGATTTCCTGTCCAGAGTGCTTCCCTGTCCAGAGTGATTCCCTGTACAGAATTATCCACTGTCCATATTGATCTCCTATCCAGAGTGATCTGCTGCACAGAGTGATTTCAAGTCCAGAGTGATCCCCTGTCCTGAGTGATTCCCTGACCAGAGTGATCCCCTGTCCAGAGTGACTCCCTTTCCTCAGTGTACCCTTGTCCAGAGTGATTTCCTGTCCAGACTGATCCCCTGTCCAGAGTGATTCCCTGCCCAGAGTAATCCCCTATCCAGAGCGATCCCCTGCCCAGAGTGATTCCCTGTCCAGAGTGATTCCCTGTCCAGAGTGCTTCCCTGTCCAGAGTGTTTCCCTGTCCAGAGTGATTCCCTGTCCAGAATGATCCACTGCCCAGAGTGATCTCCTGACCAGAGTGATCCCTTGCCCAGAGTGATTCCCTGTCCAGAGTGATCCCCTCTCCAGAGCGATTCCCTGTCCAGTGTGATCCAATGCCCCGAGTGATCCTCTGTCCAGTGTGTTTCCCTGTCCAGAGTGATCCACTGTCAGAGTGATTCCCTATCCAGAGTGATCCCCTGTCCGAAGTGATTCCCTGTCCAGAGGGATCCATGTTCAGGAGTGAAACACTTTCCAGAGTGCTTCCCTCTCCAGATTGATTCCCTCTCCAGAGTGATCCCTGTCCAGAGTGATCCCTGTCCAGAGTGATCCCTGTCAAGAATGATTACCTGTCCAGTGTGATCCACTGTCCAGAGTAATCCACTGCCCAGTGTGATCCCCTGTCCAGAGTGATCGCCTGTCCAGAGTGATCCTCTGTCCAGAGTGATTCCCTATCCAGAGTTCTACCCTGTCCAGAATGATTCCATGTCCAGAATGATCCCTGTCTGGTGTGAACCCCTCTCCAGAGTGATCCACTGTCCAGAGTGATTCCCTATCCAGAGTGCTTCCCTGTCCAGAGTGATTCCCTGTCCAGAGTGATTCCCTGACCAGAATCATCAACTGCCCAGAGTGATCTCCTGACCAGAGTGATCCTCTGTCCGGAGTGATTTCCGGTCCAGTGAACCCCTGTCCAGAGTGATTCCCTGTCCAGTGGGTTCCATGGTCAGGAGTGAAACCCTGTCAAGTGTGATCTCTGTCCAGAGTGATTCCCTCTCCAGAGTGATCCCTGTCAAGAGTGATCCTCTGTCCAGAGTGATTCCATGTCCAGAGTGATTCCGTGACCAGAATGATCCACTGCCCAGAGTGATCTACTGACCAGAGTGATCCCCTGCCCAGAGTGATTCCCTGTCCAGAGTGATCCCCTGCCCAGAGCGATTCCCTGTCCAGCGTGATCCACTGTCCAGAATGAAACCCCGTCCAGAGTGCTTCCCTGTCCAGAATGATTCCCTGTGCAGAGTAATCCCTGTCCAGAATGATCCCTGTCCAGAGTGATTCCCTGTCCAGAGTGATTCCCTGTCCAGAGTGATCCACTGTCCAGTGTGATACCCTGTCCAGAGTGATCCATTGTCCAGAGTGATGCCCTGTCCAGAGTTATTCCCTTACCAGAGTGAACCACTGTCCAGAGTGACTCCCTCTCTAGAGAGATTACCTGTCCAGAGTGATCTACTGTTCAGTGTGATTCACTGTCCTGAGTGATTCCTGTCCAGTGTGATCCCCTGTCCAGAGTGATCCACTGTCCAGAGTGAACTCCTGTCCAGAGTGCTTCCCTGTACAGAGTGATTCCCTGTCCAGACTTATCCTCTGTCCAGAGTGATTCCATGTCCTGAGTGATTCCCTGACCAGAATGATCCACTGCCCAGAGTGATCTACTGACCAGAGTGATCCCCTGCCCAGAGTGATTCCCTGTCCAGAGTGATCCCCTGTCCAGAGTGAATCCCTGTCCAGAGTGATCCACTGTCCAGAGTGAAACCCTGTCCAGAGTGCTTCCCTGTCCAGAATGATTCCCTGTGCAGAGTAATCCCTGTTCAGAATGATCCCTGTCCAGAGTGATTCCCTGTCCAGAGTGATTCCCTGTCCAGAGTGATCCACTGTCCAGTGTGATCCCCTGTCCAGAGTGATCCCGTGTCCAGAGTGTCCCTCTGACCAGAGTGGTTCACTGTCCAGAGTGCTTCCATGTCCGGAGTGATCCACTGTCCAGAGTGATGCCCTGTCCAGAGTTATTCCCTTACCAGAGTGAACCACTGTCCAGAGTGACTCCCTCTCCAGAGAGATTACCTGTCCAGAGTGATCTACTGTTCAGTGTGATTCCCTGTCCCGAGTGATTCCTGTCCGGTGTGATCCCCTGTCCAGAGTGATCCACTGTCGAGAGTGAACCACTGTCCAGAGTGAATTCCTGTCCAAAGAGATTAACTGTCCGGAGTGATCTACTGTTCAGTGTGATTCACTGTCCTGAGTGATTCCTGTCCAGTGTGATCCCCTGTCCAGAGTGATCCACTGTCCAGAGTGAACTCCTGTCCAGAGTGCTTCCCTGTACAGAGTGATTCCCTGTCCAGACATATCCACTGTCCAGATGGATCTCCTATCCAGAGTGATCTGCTGCACAGAGTGATTCCCTATCCAGAGTGCGACCCTGTCCAGAATGATTCCCTTAGCAGAGTGATTCCCTGTCCAGAATGATCCTCTGTCCAGAGTGATTCCCTATCCAGAGTGCGACCCTGTCCAGAATGATTCCCTGTCCAGAGTGATTCGCTGTCCAGAATGATCCACTGTCCAGAGTGATCTCCTGTCCAGACTGATCCCCTGTCCAGAGTGATTTACTGCCCAGAGTGATACCCTATCCAGAGCGATCCCCTGACAAGAGTGATTCCCTGCCCAGAGTGCTTCCCTGTCCAGAGTGATTCCCTGTCCAGAATGATCCACTGTCCAGAGTGATCTCCTGTCCAGACTGATCCACTTTCCAGAGTGATCCACTGTCCAGACTGATTTCCTTTCCAGAGTGATGTCCTGTCCAGAGTGATTCCCTGTACAGAGTGATTCCCTGTCCAGAATGATCCACTGTCCAGAGTGATCTCCTGTCCAGACTGATCCACTTTCCAGAGCGATCCCCTGTCCAGAGTGATTCCCTGTCCAGAGTGCGTCCCTGTCCAGAGTGATTAACTGTCCAGCGTGATTACCTGTCCAGAGTGCTTCCCTGTCCAGAGTGATTCCCTGTCCAGAGTGCTTCCCTATCCAGAGTGCTACCCTGTCCAGAATGATTCCATGTCCAGAATGTTCCCAGTCCAGGGTGATCCACTGTCCAGAGTGATCCACTGTCCAGAGTGATTCCCTGTCCCGAGTTTCACCTGTCTACAATGATCCACTGTCCAGTGTGCTCCCCTGTCCAGAGTGATCCACTGTCCAGTGTGATTACCTGTCCAGAGTGATCCAGTATCCAGTGTGGTTCCCTGTCCTAAGTGATCCCTGTCCAGAGTGAACACCTGTCCAGTGATCAACTATCCAGAATGATTCCCTATCCTGATTGATGCACTGTCCAGAGTGATTCCCTGTCCTGTGTGATCCCTTTCCAGAGTGCGCCCCTGTCCAGAGGGATTCCCCTGTCCAGAGTGATTTCCTGTCCAGAGTGATTCCTTTTCAAGAGTGATTCCCTGTCCCAAATTATCCACTCTCCAGATTGATCTCCTATTAAGAGTGATCCGCTGCACAGAGTGATTCCAAGTCCAGAGTGATCCCCTGTACAGAGTGATTCCTGACCAGAGTTATCCCCTGTCCAGAGTGACGCCCTGTCCACAGTGATCCCCTATCCAAAGTGATTCCCTCTCCAGTGTGATCAACTGTCCGGACTGATTTCCTTTCAAGAGTGATGACCTGTCCAGAGTGCTTCCTTGTCCAGAGTGATCTCCTGTCCAGAGTGATCTCCTGTCCAGAGTGATCCACTGTCCAGAGTGATTCCCTGTCCTGAGTGTCACCTCTCTAGAATGATCCACTGTCCAGTGTGCTCCCCTGTCCTGAGTGATCCACTGTCCAGACTGCTTCCCTGTCCAGAGTGTTTCCCTGTCCAGAGTTATCCACTGTCAGAGTGATTCCCTATCCAGTGTGCTACCCTGTCCAGAATGATTCCATGTCCAGAATGATCCCAGCCCAGGGTGATCCACTGTCCAGAGTGATCCACTGTCCAGAGTGATTCCCTGTCCCGAGTTTCACCAGTCTAGAATGATCCACTGTCCAGTGTGCTACCCTGTCCAGAGTGATCCACTGTCCAGTGTGTTTACCTGTCCAGAGTGATCCACTATCCAGAGTGATTCCCTGTCCTAAGTGATCCCTGTCCAGAGTGAAAACCTGTCCAGTGATCAACTATCCAGAATGATTCCCTGTCCAGATTGATGCACTGTCCAGACAGATTCCCCGGCCTGTGTGATCCCTGCCCAGAGTGCTCCCCTGTCCAGAGTGATCCACTGTCCAGGGTGATCTCCTGTCAAGTATGATCCCCTATCCAGAGGGATTCCCCTGTCCAGAGTGATTTCCTGTCCAGAGTGCTTCCCTGTCCAGAGTGATTTCCTGTCCAGAGTGCTTCCCTGTCCAGAGTGATTCCCTGTACAGAATTATCCACTGTCCATATTGATCTCCTATCCAGAGTGATCTGCTGCACAGAGTGATTTCAAGTCCACAGTGATCCACTATCCAAAGTGATTCCCTCTCCAGTGTGATCAACTGTCCGGACTGATTTCCTTTCCAGAGTGATGACCTGTCCAGAGTGCTTCCCTGTCCAGAGTGATCCACTGTCCAGAGTGATTCCCTGTCCTGAGTTTCACCTCTCTAGAATGATCCACTGTCCAGTGTGCTCCCCTGTCCTGAGTGATCCACTGTCCAGACTGCTTCCCTGTCCAGAGTGTTTCCCTGTCCAGAGTTATCCACTGTCAGAGTGATTCCCTATCCAGTGTGCTACCCTGTCCAGAATGATTCCATGTCCAGAATGATCCCAGACCAGGGTGATCCACTGTCCAGGGTGATCCACTGTCCAGAGTGATTCCCTGTCCCGAGTTTCACCAGTCTAGAATGATCCACTGTCCAGTGTGCTCCCCTGTCCAGAGTGATCCACTGTCCAGTGTGTTTACCTGTCCAGAGTGATCCACTATCCAGAGTGATTCCCTGTCCTAAGTGACCCCTGTCCAGAGCGAAAACCTGTCCAGTGATCAACTATCCAGAATGATTCCCTGTCAAGATTGATGCACTGTCCAGACAGATTCCCTGGCCTGTGTGATCCCTGTCCAGAGTGCTCCCCTGTCCAGAGTGATCCACTGTCCAGGGTGATCTCCTGTCAAGTATGATCCCCTACCCAGAGGGATTCCCCTGTCCAGAGTGATTTCCTGTCCAGAGTGCTTCCCTGTCCAGAGTGATTTCCTGTCCAGAGTGCTTCCCTGTCCAGAGTGATCCCTGTCCAGAGTGATCCCTGTCAAGAATGATTACCTGTCCAGTGTGATCCACTGTCCAGAGTAATCCACTGTCCAGTGTGATCCCCTGTCCAGAGTGATTCCATGTCCAGAGTGATTCCCTGACCAGAATGATACACTGCCCAGAGTGATCTACTGACCAGAGTGATCCCCTGTCCAGAGTGATTCCCTGTCCAGAGTGATCCCCTGTCCAGAGTGATTCCCTGTCCAGAATGCTTCCCTGTGCAGAGTAATCCCTGTCCAGAATGATCCCTGTCCAGAGTGATTCCCTGTCCAGAGTGATTCCCTGTCCAGGGTGATCCACTGTCCAGTGTGATACCCTGTCCAGAGTGATCGCGTGTCCAGAGTGTCCCTCTGACCAGAGTGGTTCACTGTCCAGAGTTATTCCCTTACCAGAGTGAACCACTGTCCAGAGTGACTCCCTCTCCAGAGAGATTACCTGTCCAGAGTGATCTACTGGTCAGTGTGATTCCCTGTCCCGAGTGATTCCTGTCCGGTGTGATCCCCTGTCCAGAGTGATCCACTGTCGAGAGTGAACCACTGTCCAGAGTGAATCCCTGTCCAGAGAGATTAACTATCCGGAGTGATCTACTGTTCAGTGTGATTCACTGTCCTGAGTGATTCCTGTCCAGTGTGATCCCCTGTCCAGGGTGATCCACTGTCCAGAGTGAACTCCTGTCCAGAGTGCTTCCCTGTACAGAGTGATTCCCTGTCCAGACATATCCACTGTCCAGATGGATCTCCTATCCAGAGTGATCTGCTGCACAGAGTGATTCCCTATCCAGAGTGCGACCCTCTCCAGAATGATTCCCTAGCCAGAGTGATTCCCTGTCCAGAATGATCCTCTGTCCAGAGTGATTCCCTATCCAGAGTGCGACCCTGTCCAGAATGATTCCCTGTCCAGAGTGATTCGCTGTCCAGAATGATCCACTGTCCAGAGTGATCTCCTGTCCAGACTGATCCCCTGTCCAGAGTGATTCACTGCCCAGAGTGATACCCTATCCAGAGCGATCCCCTGACAAGAGTGATGCCCTGCCCAGAGTGCTTCCCTGTCCAGAGTGATTCCCTGTCCAGAATGATCCACTGTCCAGAGTGATCTCCTGTCCAGACTGATCCACTTTCCAGAGTGATCCACTGTCCAGACTGATTTCCTTTCCAGAGTGATGTCCTGTCCAGAGTGATTCCCTGTCCAGAGTGATTCCCTGTCCAGAATGATCCACTGTCCAGAGTGATCTCCTGTCCAGACTGATCCCCTGTCCAGAGTGATTCCCTGCCCAGAGTGATCCCCTATCCAGAGCGATCCCCTGTCCAGAGTGATTCCCTGTCCAGAGTGCGTCCCTGTCCAGAGTGATTCCCTGTCCAGCATGATTACCTGTCCAGAGTGCTTCCCTGTCCAGAGTGATTCCCTGTCCAGAGTGCTTCCCTATCCAGAGTGCTACCCTCTCCAGAATGATTCCATGTCCAGAATGGTCCCAGTCCAGGGTGATCCCCTGTCCAGAGTGATCCACTGTCCAGAGTGATTCCCTGTCCCAAGTTTCACCTGTCTACAATGATCCACTGTCCAGTGTGCTCCCCTGTCCAGAGTGCTCCAATGTCCAGAGTGATTACCTGTCCAGAGTGATCCACTATCCAGTGAAGTTCCCTGTCCTAAGTGATCCCTGTCCAGAGTGAACACCTGTCCAGTGATCAACTATCCAGAATGATTCCCTGTCCTGAGTGATGCACTGTCCAGAATGATTCCCTGTCCTGTGTGATCCCTTTCCAGAGTGCGCCCCTGTCCAGAGGGATTCCCCTGTCCAGAGTGATTTCCTGTCCAGAGTGCTTCCCTTTTCCAGAGTGATTCCCTGTCCCGAATTACCCACTCTCCAGATTGATCTCCTATCCAGAGTGATCCGCTGCACAGAGTGATTCCAAGTCCAGAGTGATCCCCTGTACAGAGTGATTCCCTGACCAGAGTGATCCCCTGTCCAGAGTGACGCCCTGTCCACAGTGATCCCCTATCCAAAGTGATTCCCTCTCCAGTGTGGTCAACTGCCCGGACTGATTTCCTTTCCAGAGTGATGACATGTCCAGAGTGCTTCCCTGTCCAGAGTGATCTCCTGTCCAGAGTGATCCCCTGTCCAGAGTGATCCACTGTCCAGAGTGATTCCCTGTCCCGAGTTTCACCAGTCTAGAATGATCCACTGTCCAGTGTGCTCCCCTGTCCAGAGTGATCCACTGTCCAGTGTGTTTACCTGTCCAGAGTGATCCACTATCCAGAGTGATTCCCTGTCCTAAATGATCCCTGTCCAGAGTGAAATCCTGTCCAGTGATCAACTATCCAGAATGATTCCCTGTCCAGATTGATGCACTGTCCAGACAGATTCCCTGGCCTGTGTGATCCCTGTCCAGAGTGCTCCCCTGTCCAGAGTGATCCACTGTCCAGGGTGATCTCCTGTCAAGTATGATCCCCTATCCAGAGGGATTCCCCTGTCCAGAGTGATTTCCTGTCCAGAGTGCTTCCCTGTCCAGAGTGATTCCCTGTACAGAAATATCCACTGTCCATATTGATCTCCTATCCAGAGTGATCTGCTGCACAGAGTGATTTCAAGTCCAGAGTGATCCCCTGTCCTGAGTGATTCCCTGACCAGAGTGAGCCCCTGTCCAGAGTGACTCCCTTTCCTCAGTGAACCCCTGTCCAGAATGATTTCCTGTCCAGACTGATCCCCTGTCCAGAGTGATTCCCTGCCCAGAGTAATCCCCTATCCAGAGCGATCCCCTGTCCAGAGTGATTCCCTGTCCAGAGTGACTCCCTGTCCAGAGTGCTTCCCTGTCCAGAGTGTTTCCCTGTCCAGAGTGATTCCCTGTCCAGAATGATCCACTGCCCAGAGTGATCTCCTGACCAGAGTGATCCCTTGCCCAGAGAGATTCCCTGTCCAGAGTGATCCCCTCTCCAGAGCGATTCCCTGTCCAGTGTGATCCAATGCCCCGAGTGATCCTCTGTCCAGTGTGTTTCCCTGTCCAGAGTGATCCACTGTCAGAGTGATTCCCTATCCAGAGTGATCCCCTGTCCGAAGTGATTCCCTGTCCAGAGGGATCCATGTTCAGGAGTGAAACACTTTCCAGAGTGCTTCCCTCTCCAGATTGATTCCCTCTCTAGAGTGATCCCTGTCCAGAGTGATCCCTGTCCAGAGTGATCCCTGTCAAGAATGATTACCTGTCCAGTGTGATCCACTGTCCAGAGTAATCCACTGTCCAGTGTGATCCCCTGTCCAGAGTGATCGCCTGTCCAGAGTGATCCTCTGTCCAGAGTGATTCCCTATCCAGAGTTCTACCCTGTCCAGAATGATTCCATGTCCAGAATGATCCCTGTCTGGTGTGATCCCCTGTCCAGTGTGATCCACTGTCCAGAGTGATTCCCTATCCAGAGTGCTTCCCTGTCCAGAGTGATTCCCTGTCCAGAGTGATTCCCTGAACAGAATGATCAACTGCCCAGAGTGATCTCCTGACCAGAGTGATCCTCTGTCCGGAGTGATTTCCTGTCCAGTGATCCCCTGTCCGGAGTGATTCCCTGTCCAGTGGGTTCCATGGTCAGGAGTGAAACCCTGTCAAGTGTGATCTCTGTCCAGAGTGATTCCCTCTCCAGAGTGATCCCTGTCAAGAGTGATCCTCTGTTCAGAGTGATTCCATGTCCAGAGTGATTCCCTGACCAGAATGATCCACTGCCCAGAGTGATCTCCTGTCCAGACTGATCCCCTGTCCAGAGTGATCCACTGTCCAGAGTGATTTCCTTTCCAGAGTGATGTCCTGTCCAGAGTGATTCCCTGTCCAGAGTGAATCCCTGTCCAGAGTGATTCCCTGTCCAGAATGATCCACTGTCCAGAGTGATCTCCTGTCCAGACTGATCCCCTGTCCAGAGTGATTCCCTGCTCAGAGTGATCCCCTATCCAGAGCAATCCCCTGTCCAGAGTCATTCCCTGTCCAGAGTGCTTCCCTGTCCAGAGTGATTCCCTGTCCAGAGTGATTACCTGTCCAGAGTGCTTCCCTGTCCAGAGTGATTCCCTGTCCAGAGTGATTCCATGTCCAGAATGGTCCCAGTCCAGGGTGATCCCCTGTCCAGAGTGGTCCACTGTCCAGAGTGATTCCCTGTCCCGAGTTTCACCTGTCTACAATGATCCACTGTCCATTGTGCTCCCCTGTCCAGAGTGATCCAGTGTGATTCCCTGTCCTAAGTGATCCCTGTCCAGAGTGAACACCTGTCCAGTGATCAACTATCCAGAATGATTCCCTGTCCTGATTGATGCACTGTCCAGAGTGATTCCCTGTCCTGTGTGATCCCTTTCCAGAGTGCGCCCCTGTCCAGAGGGATTCCCCTGTCCAGAGTGATTTCCTGTCCAGAGTACTTCCCTTTCCAGAGTGATTCCCTGTCCCGAATTATCCACTCTCCAGATTGATCTCCTATCCAGAGTGATCCGCTGCACAGAGTGATTCCAAGTCCAGAGTGATCCCCTGTCCAGACTGATCCCCTGTCCAGAGTGATTCCCTGTCCAGAGTGCTTCCCTGTCCAGAGTGCTTCCCTGTCCAGAGTGATTCCCTGTCCAGAATGATCCACTGCCCAGAGTGATCTCCAGACCAGAGTGACCCCTTGCCCAGATTGATTCCCTGTCCAGAGTGATCCCCTCTCCAGAGCGATTCCCTGTCCAGTGTGATCCAATGCCCCGAGTGAACCTCTATCCAGTGTGTTTCCCTGTCCAGAGTGATCCACTGTCAGAGTGATTCCCTATCCAGAGTGATCCCCTGTCCGAAGTGATTCCCTGTCCAGAGGGTTCCATGTTCAGGAGTGAATCACTTTCCAGAGTGCTTCCCTCTCCAGATTGATACCCTCTCCAGAGTGATCCATGTCCAAAGTGATCCCTGTCCAGAGTGATCTCCGAACCAGAGTGATCCCTTGCCCAGAGAGATTCCCTGTCCAGAGTGATCCCCTCTCCAGAGCGATTCCCTGTCCAGTGTGATCCAATGCCCCGAGTGATCCTCTGTCCAGTGTGTTTCCCTGTCCAGAGTGATCCACTGTCAGAGTGATTCCCTATCCAGAGTGATCCCCTGTCCGAAGTGATTCCCTGTCCAGAGGGATCCATGTTCAGGAGTGAAACACTTTCCAGAGTGCTTCCCTCTCCAGATTGATTCCCTCTCTAGAGTGATCCCTGTCCAGAGTGATCCCTGTCCAGAGTGATCCCTGTCAAGAATGATTACCTGTCCAGTGTGATCCACTGTCCAGAGTAATCCACTGTCCAGTGTGATCCCCTGTCCAGAGTGATCGCCTGTCCAGAGTGATCCTCTGTCCAGAGTGATTCCCTATCCAGAGTTCTACCCTGTCCAGAATGATTCCATGTCCAGAATGATCCCTGTCTGGTGTGATCCCCTGTCCAGTGTGATCCACTGTCCAGAGTGATTCCCTATCCAGAGTGCTTCCCTGTCCAGAGTGATTCCCTGTCCAGAGTGATTCCCTGAACAGAATGATCAACTGCCCAGAGTGATCTCCTGACCAGAGTGATCCTCTGTCCGGAGTGATTTCCTGTCCAGTGATCCCCTGTCCGGAGTGATTCCCTGTCCAGTGGGTTCCATGGCCAGGAGTGAAACCCGGTCAAGTGTGATCTCTGTCCAGAGTGATTCCCTCTCCAGAGTGATCCCTGTCAAGAGTGATCCTCTGTCCAGAGTGATTCCATGTCCAGAGTGATTCCCTGACCAGAATGATCCACTGCCCAGAGTGATCTCCTGTCCAGACTGATCCCCTGTCCAGAGTGATCCACTGTCCAGAGTGATTTCCTTTCCAGAGTGATGTCCTGTCCAGAGTGATTCCCTGTCCAGAGTGATTCCTTGTCCAGAGTGATTCCCTGTCCAGAATGATCCACTGTCCAGAGTGATCTCCTGTCCAGACTGATCCCCTGTCCAGAGTGATTCCCTGCTCAGAGTGGTCCCCTATCCAGAGCGATCCCCTGTCCAGAGTCATTCCCTGTCCAGAGTGCTTCCCTGTCCAGAGTGATTCCCTGTCCAGAGTGATTACCTGTCCAGAGTGCTTCCCTGTCCAGAGTGATTCCCTGTTCAGAGTGATTCCATGTCCAGAATGTTCCCAGTCCAGGGTGATCCCCTGTCCAGAGTGATCCACTGTCCAGAGTGATTCCCTGTCCCGAGTTTCACCTGTCTACAATGATCCACTGTCCATTGTGCTCCCCTGTCCAGAGTGATCCAGTGTGATTCCCTGTCCTAAGTGATCCCTGTCCAGAGTGAACACCTGTCCAGTGATCAACTATCCAGAATGATTCCCTGTCCTGATTGATGCACTGTCCAGAGTGATTCCCTGTCCTGTGTGATCCCTTTCCAGAGTGCGCCCCTGTCCAGAGGGATTCCCCTGTCCAGAGTGATTTCCTGTGCAGAGTGCTTCCCTTTCCAGAGTGATTCCCTGTCCCGAATTATCCACTCTCCAGATTGATCTCCTATCCAGAGTGATCCGCTGCACAGAGTGATTCCAAGTCCAGAGTGATCCCCTGTACAGAGTGATTCCCTGACCAGAGTGATCCCCTGTCCAGAGTGACGCCCTGTCCACAGTGATCCCCTATCCAACGTGATTCCCTCTCCAGAGTGATACACTGTCCGGACTGATTTTATTTCCAGAGTGATGACCTGTCCAGAGTGCTTCCCTGTCCAGAGTGATCTCCTGTCCAGAGTGCTTCCCTGTCCAGAGTGATTTCCTGTCCAGAGAGCTTCCCTGTCCTGAGTGATTCCCTGCACAGAATTATCCACTGTCCATATTGATCTCCTATCCAGAGTGATCTTCTGCTCAGAGTGATTTCAAGCCCAGAGTGATCCCCTGTCCTGAGTGATTCCCTGACCAGAGTGATCCCCTGTCCAGAGTGACTCCCTTTCCTCAGTGAGCCCCTGTCCAGAGTGCTTGCCTGTCCAGACTGATCCCCTGTCCAGAGTGATTCCCTGCCCAGAGTAATCCCCTATCCAGAGCGAGTCCCTGTCCAGAGTGATTCCCTGTACAGAGTGATTCCCTGTCCAGAGTGCTTCCCTGTCCAGAGTGCTTCCCTGTCCAGAGTTATTCCCTGTCCAGAATGATCCACTGCCCAGGGTGATCTCCTGACCAGAGTGACCCCTTGCCCAGATTGATTCCCTGTCCAGAGTGATCCCCTCTCCAGAGCGATTCCCTGTCCAGTGTGATCCAATGCCCCGAGTGATCCTCTATCCAGTGTGTTTCCCTGTCCAGAGTGATCCACTGTCAGAGTGATTCCCTATCCAGAGTGATCCCCTGTCCGAAGTGATTCCCTGTCCAGAGGGTTCCATGTTCAGGAGTGAATCACTTTCCAGAGTGCTTCCCTCTCCAGATTGATACCCTCTCCAGAGTGATCCATGTCCAAAGTGATCCCTGTCCAGAGTGATCTCCGAACCAGAGTGATCCCTTGCCCAGAGAGATTCCCTGTCCAGAGTGATCCCCTCTCCAGAGCGATTCCCTGTCCAGTGTGATCCAATGCCCCGAGTGATCCTCTGTCCAGTGTGTTTCCCTGTCCAGAGTGATCCACTGTCAGAGTGATTCCCTATCCAGAGTGATCCCCTGTCCGAAGTGATTCCCTGTCCAGAGGGTTCCATGTTCAGGAGTGAATCACTTTCCAGAGTGCTTCCCTCTCCAGATTGATACCCTCTCCAGAGTGATCCATGTCCAAAGTGATCCCTGTCCAGAGTGATCTCCGAACCAGAGTGATCCCTTGCCCAGAGAGATTCCCTGTCCAGAGTGATCCCCTCTCCAGAGCGATTCCCTGTCCAGTGTGATCCAATGCCCCGAGTGATCCTCTGTCCAGTGTGTTTCCCTGTCCAGAGTGATCCACTGTCAGAGTGATTCCCTATCCAGAGTGATCCCCTGTCCGAAGTGATTCCCTGTCCAGAGGGATCCATGTTCAGGAGTGAAACACTTTCCAGAGTGCTTCCCTCTCCAGTTTGATTCCCTCTCTAGAGTGATCCCTGTCCAGAGTGATCCCTGTCCAGAGTGATCCCTGTCAAGAATGATTACCTGTCCAGAGTGATTCCCTATCCAGAGTTCTACATTGTCCAGAATGATTCCATGTCCAGAATGATCACTGTCTGGTGTGATCCCCTGTCCAGTGTGATCCACTGTCCAGAGTAATTCCCTATCCAGAGTGCTTCCCTGTCCAGAGTGATTCCCTGTCCAGAGTGATTCCCTGAACAGAATGATCAACTGCCCAGAGTGATCTCCTGACCAGAGTGATCCTCTGTCCGGAGTTATTTCCTGTCCAGTGATCCCCTGTCCGGAGTGATTCCCTGTCCAGTGGGTTCCATGGTCAGGAGTGAAACCCTGTCAAGTGTGATCTCTGTCCAGAGTGATTCCCTCTCCAGAGTGATCCCTGTCAAGAGTGATCCTCTGTCCAGAGTGATTCCATGTCCAGAGTGATTCCCTGACCAGAATGATCCACTGCCCAGAGTGATCTCCTGTCCAGACTGATCCCCTGTCCAGAGTGATCCACTGTCCAGAGTGATTTCCTTTCCAGAGTGATGTCCTGTCCAGAGTGATTCCCTGTCCAGAGTGATTCCCTGTCCAGAGTGATTCTCTGTCCAGAATGATCCACTGTCCAGAGTGATCTCCTGTCCAGACTGATCCCCTGTCCAGAGTGATTCCCTGCCCAGAGTGATCCCCTATCCAGAGCGATCCCCTGTCCAGAGTCATTCCCTGTCCAGAGAGCTTCCCTGTCCAGAGTGATTCCCTGTCCAGAGTGATTACCTGTCCAGAGTGCTTCCCTGTCCAGAGTGATTCCCTGTCCTGAGTGATTCCATGTCCAGAATGGTCCCAGTCCAGGGTGATCCCCTGTCCAGAGTGATTCCCTGTCCCGAGTTTCACCTGTCTACAATGATCCACTGTCCATTGTGATCCCCTGTCCAGAGTGATCCAGTGTGATTCCCTGTCCTACGTGATCCCTGTCCAGAGTGAACACCTGTCCAGTGATCAACTATCCAGAATGATTCCCTGTCCTGATTGATGCACTGTCCAGAGTGATTCCCTGTCCTGTGTGATCCCTTTCCAGAGTGCGCCCCTGTCCAGAGGGATTCCCCTGTCCAGAGTGATTTCCTGTGCAGAGTGCTTCCCTTTCCAGAGTGATTCCCTGTCCCGAAATATCCACTCTCCAGATTGATCTCCTATCCAGAGTGATCCGCTGCACAGAGTGATTCCAAGTCCAGAGTGATCCCCTGTACAGAGTGATTCCCTGACCAGAGTGATCCCCTGTCCAGAGTGACGCCCTGTCCACAGTGATCCCCTATCCAACGTGATTCCCTCTCCAGAGTGATACACTGTCCGGACTGATTTTCTTTCCAGAGTGATGACCTGTCCAGAATGCTTCCCTGTCCAGAGTGATCTCCTGTCCAGAGTGCTTCCCTGTCCAGAGTGATTTCCTGTCCAGAGTGCTTCCCTGTCCAGAGTGATTCCCTGCACAGAATTATCCACTGTCCATATTGATCTGCTATCCAGAGTGATCTTCAGCACAGAGTGATTTCAAGCCCAGAGTGATCCCCTGTCCTGAGTGATTCCCTGACCAGAGTGATCCCCTGTCCAGAGTGGCTCCCTTTCCTCAGTGAGCCCCTGTCCAGAGTGCTTGCCTGTCCAGACTGATCCCCTGTCCAGAGTGATTCCCTGCCCAGAGTAATCCCCTATCCAGAGCGATTCCCTGTCCAGAGTGATTCCCTGTCCAGAGTGATTCCCTGTCCAGAGTGCTTCCCTGTCCAGAGTGTTTCCCTGTCCAGAGTGATTCCCTGTCCAGAATGATCCACTGCCCAGAGTGATCTCCTGACCAGAGTGATCCCTTGCCCAGAGTGATTCCCTGTCCAGAGTGATCCCCTCTCCAGAGCGATTCCCTGTCCAGTGTGATCCAATGCCCCGAGTGATCCTCTATCCAGTGTGTTTCCCTGTCCAGAGTGATCCACTGTCAGAGTGATTCCCTATCCAGAGTGATCCCCTGTCCGAAGTGATTCCCTGTCCAGAGGGTTCCATGTTCAGGAGTGAAACACTTTCCAGAGTGCTTCCCTCTCCAGATTGATACCTTCTCCAGAGTGATCCATGTCCAAAGTGATCCCTGTCCAGAGTGATCCCTGTCAAGAATGATTACCTGTCCAGTGTGATCCACTGTCCAGAGTAACCCACTGTCCAGTATGATCCCCTGTCCAGAGTGATCACCTGTCCAGAGTGATCCTCTATCCAGAGTGATTCCCAATCCAGAGTTCTACCCTGTCCAGAATGATTCCATGTCCAGAATGATCCCTGTCTGGTGTGATCCCCTGTCCAGAGTGATCCACTGACCAGACTGATTCCCTATCCAGAGTGCTTCCCTGTCCAGAGTGATTCCCTGTCCAGAGTGATTCCCTGACCAGAATGATCAACTGCCCAGAGTGATCTCCTGACGAGAGTGATCCTCTGTCCAGAGTGATTTCCTGTCCAGTGATCCCCTGTCCGGAGTGATTCCCTGTCCAGTGGCTTCCATGGTCAGGAGTGAAACCCTGTCAAGTGTGATCTCTGTCCAGAGTGATTCCCTCTCCAGAGTGATCCCTGTCAAGAGTGATTACCTGTCCAGAGTGATCCCTTGTCCAGAGTGGTCCTCTGTCCAGAGTGATTCCATGTCCAGAGTGATTCCCTGACCAGAATGATCCACTGCCCAGAGTGATCTACTGACCAGAGTGATCCCCTGTCCAGAGTGAGTCCCTGTCCAGGGTGATCCCCTGTCCAGAGTGATTCCCTGTCCAGAGTGATTCACTGTCCAGAGTGAAACCCTGTCCAGAGTGCATTCCTGTCCAGAATGATTCCCTGTGCAGAGTAACCCCTGTCCAGAATGATCCCTGTCCAGAGTGATTCCCTGTCCAGAGAGATTCCCTGTCCAGAGTGATCCACTGTCCAGTGTGATACCCTATCCAGAGTGATCCCGTGTCCAGAGTGATCCCGTGGCCAGAGCGCCCCTCTGACCAGAGTGATTCACTGTCCAGAGTGTTTCCCTGTCCAGAGTGATCCACTGTCCAGAGTGATGCCCTGTCCAGAGTTATTCCCTTACCAGAGTGAACCACTGTCCAGAGTGACTCCCTCTCTAGAGAGAATACCTGTCCAGAGTGATCTACTGTTCAGTGTGATTCCCTGTCCCGAGTGATTCCTGTCCGGTGTGATCCCCTGTCCAGAGTGATCCACTGTCGAGAGTGAACCACTGTCCAGAGTGAATCCCTGTCCAGAGAGATTAACTGTCCGGAGTGTTCTACTGTTCAGTGTGATTCACTGTCCTGAGTGATTCCTGTCCAGTGTGATCCCCTGTCAAGAGTGATCCACTGTCCAGAGTGAACTCCTGTCCAGAGTGCTTCCCTGTACAGACTGATTCCCTGTCCAGACTTATCCACTGTCCAGATGGATCTCCTATCCAGAGTGATCTGCTGCACAGAGTGATTCCCTATCCAGAGTGCGACCCTGTCCAGAATGATTTCCTAACCCGAGTGATTCCCTGTCCAGAATGATCCTCTGTCCAGAGTGATTCCCTATCCAGAGTGCGACCACGTCCAGAATGATTCCCTGTCCAGAGTGATTCACTGTCCAGAATGATCCACTGTCCAGAGTGATCTCCTGTCCAGACTGATCCCCTGTCCAGAGTGATTCACTGCCCAGAGTGATACCCTATCCAGAGCGATCCCCTGTCCAGAGTGATTCCCTGCCCAGAGTGCTTCCCTGTCCAGAGTGATTCCCTGTCCAGAATGATCCACTGTCCAGAGTGATCTCCTGTCCAGACTGATCCCCTGTCCAGAGTGATCCACTGTCCAGAGTGATTTCCTTTCCAGAGTGATGTCCTGTCCAGAGTGATTCCCTGTCCAGAGTGATTCCCTGTCCAGAGTGATTCCCTGTCCAGAATGATCCACTGTCCAGAGTGATCTCCTGTCCAGACTGATCCCCTGTCCAGAGTGATTCCCTGCCCAGAGTGATCCCCTATCCAGAGCGATCCCCTGTCCAGAGTGATTCCCTGTCCAGAGTGCTTCCCTGTCCAGAGTGATTCCCTGTGCAGAGTGATCACCTGTCCAGAGTGCTTCCCTGTCCAGAGTGATTCCCTGTCCAGAGTGATTCCATGTCCAGGATGATCCCAGTCCAGGGTGATCCCCTGTCCAGAGTGATCCACTGTCCAGAGTGATTCCCTGTCCCGAGTTTCACCTGTCTACAATGATCCACTGTCCATTGTGCTCCCCTGTCCAGAGTGATCCAGCGTGATTCCCTGTCCAAAGTGATCCCTGTCCAGTGTGAACACCTGTCCAGTGATCAACTATCCAGAATGATTCCCTGTCCTGATTGATGAACTGTCCATAGTGATTACCTGTCCTGTGTGATCCCTTTCCATAGTGCGCCACTGTCCAGAGGGATTCCCCTGTCCAGAGTGATTTCCTGTGCAGAGTGCTTCCCTTACCAGAGTGATTCCCTGTCCCGAATTATCCACTCTCCAGACTGATCTCCTATCCAGAGTGATCCGCTGCACAGAGTGATTCCAAGTCCAGAGTGGTCCCCTGTACAGAGTGATTCCCTGACCAGTGTGATCCCCTGTCCAGAGTCACTCCCTTTCCTCAGTGAACCCCTGTCCAGAGTGATTTCCTGTCCAGACTGATCCCCTGTCCAGAGTGATTCCCTGCCCAGAGTAATCCCCTATCCAGAGCGATCCCCTGTCCAGAGTGATTCCCTGTCCAGAGTGATTCCCTGTCCAGAGTGCTTCCCTGTCCAGAGTGTTTCCCTGTCCAGAGTGATTCCCTGTCCAGAATGATCCACTGCCCAGAGTGATCTACTGACCAGAGTGATCCCTTGCCCAGAGTGATTCCCTGTCCAGAGTGATCCCCTCTCCAGAGCGATTCCCTGTCCAGTGTGATCCAATGCCCCGAGTGATCCTCTATCCAGTGTGTTTCCCTGTCCAGAGTGATCCACTGTCAGAGTGATTCCCTATCCAGAGTGATCCCCTGTCCGAAGTGATTCCCTGTCCAGAGGGATCCATGTTCAGGAGTGAAACACTTTCCAGAGTGCTTCCCTCTCCAGATTAATCCCCTCTCCAGAGTGATCCCTGTCCAGAGTAACCCACTGTCCAGTGTGATCCCCTGTCCAGAATGATCACCTGTCCAGAGTGATCCTCTGTCCAGAGTGATTCCCTATCCAGAGTTCTACCCTGTCCAGAATGATTCCATGTCCAGAAAGATCCCTGTCTGGTGTGATCCCCTGTCCAGAGTGATCCACTGTCCAGAGTGATTCCCTATCCAGAGTGCTTCCCTGTCCAGAGTGATTCCCTGTCCAGAGTGATTCCCTGACCAGAATGATCAACTGCCCAGAGTGATCTCCTGACCAGAGTGATCCTCTGTCCGGAGTGATTTCCTGTCCAGTGATCCCCTGTCCGGAGTGATTCCCTGTCCAGTGGGTTCCATGGTCAGGAGTGAAACCCTGTCAAGTGTGATCTCTGTCCAGAGTGATTCCCTCTGCAGAGTGATCCCTGTCAAGAGTGATTACCTGTCCAGGGTGATCCCTTGTCCAGAGTGATCCTCTGTCCAGAGTGATTCCATGTCCAGAGTGATTCCCTGACCAGAATGATCCATTGCCCAGAGTGATCTACTGACCAGAGTGATCCCCTGCCCAGAGTGATTCCCTGTCCAGAGTTATCCCCTGTCCAGAGTGATTCCCTGTCCAGAGTGATCCACTGTCCAGAGTGAAACCCTGTCCAGAGTGCTTCCCTGTCCAGAATGATTCCCTGTGCAGAGTAATCCCTGTCCAGAATGATCCCTGTCCAGAGTGATTCCCTGCCCAGAGTGATTCCCTGTCCAGAGTGATCCACTGTCCCATGTGATACCCTGTCCAGAGTGATCCCGTGTCCAGAGTGTCCCTCTGACCAGAGTGGTTCACTGTCCAGAGTGTTTCCCTGTCCAGAGTGATCCACTGTCCAGAGTGATGCCCTGTCCAGAGTTATTCCCTTACCAGAGTGAACCACTGTCCAGAGTGAATCCCTGTCCAGAGAGATTAACTGTCCGGAGTGATCTACTGTTCAGTGTGATTCACTGTCCTGAGTGATTCCTGTCCAGTGTGAACTCCTGTCCAGAGTGCTTCCCTGTACAGAGTGATTCCCTGTCCAGACATATCCACTGTCCAGATGGATCTCCTATCCAGAGTGATCTGCTGCACAGAGTGATTCCCTATCCAGAGTGCGACCCTGTCCAGAATGATTCCCTTAGCAGAGTGATTCCCTGTCCAGAATGATCCTCTGTCCAGAGTGATTCCCTATCCAGAGTGCGACCCTGTCCAGAATGATTCCCTGTCCAGAGTGATTCGCTGTCCAGAATGATCCACTGTCCAGAGTGATCTCCTGTCCAGACTGATCCCCTGTCCAGAGTGATTCACTGCCCAGAGTGATACCCTATCCAGAGCGATCCCCTGACAAGAGTGATTCCCTGCCCAGAGTGCTTCCCTGTCCAGAATGATTCCCTGTGCAGAGTAACCCCTGTCCAGAATGATCCCTGTCCAGAGTGATTCCCTGTCCAGAGTGATTCACTGTCCAGAGTGATCCACTGTCCAGTGTGATACCCTGTCCAGAGTGATCCCGTGTCCAGAGTGATCCCGTGTCCAGAGCGCCCCTCTGACCAGAGTGATTCACTGTCCAGAGTGTTTCCCTGTCCAGAGTGATCCACTGTCCAGAGTGATGCCCTGTCCAGAGTTATTCCCTTACCAGAGTGAACCACTGTCCAGAGTGACTCCCTCTCTAGAGAGATTACCTGTCCAGAGTGATCTACTGTTCAGTGTGATTCCCTGTCCCGAGTGATTCCTGTCCGGTGTGATCCCCTGTCCAGAGTGATCCACTGTCGAGAGTGAACCACTGTCCAGAGTGAATCCCTGTCCAGAGAGATTAACTGTCCGGAGTGTTCTACTGTTCAGTGTGATTCACTGTCCTGAGTGATTCCTGTCCAGTGTGATCCCCTGTCCAGAGTGATCCACTGTCCAGAGTGAACTCCTGTCCAGAGTGCTTCGCTGTACAGAGTGATTCCCTGTCCAGACTTATCCACTGTCCAGATGGATCTCCTATCCAGAGTGATCTGCTGCACAGAGTGATTCCCTATCCAGAGTGCGACCCTGTCCAGAATGATTCCCTAACCAGAGTGATTCCCTGTCCAGAATGATTCTCTGTTCAGAGTGATTCCCTATCCAGAGTGCGACCATGTCCAGAATGATTCCCTGTCCAGAGTGATTCGCTGTCCAGAATGCTCCACTGTCCAGAGTGATCTCCTGTCCAGACTGATCCCCTGTCCAGAGTGATTCACTGCCCAGAGTGATACCCTATCCAGAGCGATCCCCTGTCCAGAGTGATTCCCTGCCCAGAGTGATTCCCTGTCCAGAGTGATTAACTGTCCAGAATGATCCACTGTCCAGAGTGATCTCCTGTCCAGACTGATCCCCTGTCCAGAGTGATTCCCTGCCCAGAGTGATCCCCTATCCAGAGCGATCCCCTGTCCAGAGTCATTCCCTCTCCAGAGTGATTCCCTGTCCAGAGTGAATCCATGTCCAGAATGGTCCCAGTCCAGGGTGATCCCCTGTCCAGAGAGATCCACTGTCCAGGGTGATTCCCTGTCCCGAGTTTCACCTGTCTACAATGATCCACTGTCCATTGTGCTCCCCTGTCCAGAGTGATCCAGTGTGATTCCCTGTCCTAAGTGACCCCTGTCCAGAGTGAACACCTGTCCAGTGATCAACTATCCAGAATGATTCCCTGTCCTGATTGATGCACTGTCCAGAGTGATTCCCTGTCCTGTGTGATCCCTTTCCAGAGTGCGCCCCTGTCCAGAGGGATTCCCCTGTCCAGAGTGATTTCCTGTGCAGAGTGCTTCCCTTTCCAGAGTGATTCCCTGTCCCGAATTATCCACTCTCCAGATTGAACTCCTATCCAGAGTGATCCGCTGCACAGAGTGATTCCAAGTCCAGAGTGATCCCCTGTACAGAGTGATTCCCTGGCCAGAGTGATCCCCTGTCCAGAGTGACGCCCTGTCCACAGTGATCCCCTATCCAACGTGATTCCCTCTCCAGAGTGATCCACAGTCCGGACTGATTTTCTTTCCAGAGTGATGACCTGTCCAGAGTGCTTCCTTGTCCAGAGTGATCTCCTGTCCAGAGTGATCCCCTATCCAGATTGATCCACTGTCCATAGTGATTCCCTGTCCTGAGTGTCACCTCTCTGGAATGATCCACTGTCCAGTGTGCTCCCCTGTCCTGAGTGATCCACTGTCCAGACTGCATCCCTGTCCAGAGTGTTTCCCTGTCCAGAGTTATCCACTGTCAGAGTGATTCCCTATCCAGTGTGCTACCCTGTCCAGAATGATTCCATGTCCAGAATGATCCCAGACCAGGGTGATCCACTGTCCAGAGTGATCCACTGTCCAGAGTGATTCCCTGTCCCGAGTTTCACCAGTCTAGAATGATCCACTGTCCAGTGTGCTCCCCTGTCCAGAGTGATCCACTGTCCAGTGTGTTTACCTGTCCAGAGTGATCCACTATCCAGAGTGATTACCTGTCCTAAGTGATCCCTGTCCAGAGTGAAAACCTGTCCAGTGATCAACTATCCAGAATGATTCCCTGTCCAGATTGATGCACTGTCCAGACTGGTTCCCTGGCCTGTGTGATCCCTGTCCAGAGTGCTCCTCTGTACAGAGTGATCCACTCTCCAGGGTGATCTCCTGTCAAGTATGATCCCCTATCCAGAGGGTTCCCCTGTCCAGAGTGATTTCCTGTCCAGAGTGCTTCCCTGTCCAGAGTGATTTCCTGTCCAGAGTGCTTCCCTGTCCAGAGTGATTCCCTGCACAGAATTATCCACTGTCCATATTGATCTCCTGTCCAGAGTGATTTGCTGCACAGAGTGATTTCAAGTCCAGAGTGATCCCCTGTCCTGAGTGATTCCCTGACCAGAGTGATTCCCTGTCCAGAGTCACTCCCTTTCCCCAGTGAACCCCTGTCCAGAGTGATTTCCTGTCCAGACTGTTCCCCTTTTCAGAGTGATTCCCTGCCCAGAGTAATCCCCTATCCAGAGCGATCCCCTGTCCAGAGTGATTCCCTGTCCAGAGTGATTCCCTGTCCAGAGTGCTTCCCTGTCCAAAGTGTTTCCCTGTCCAGAGTGATTCACTGTCCAGAATGATCCACTGCCCAGAGTGATCTCCTGACCAGAGTGATCCCTTGCCCAGAGTGATTCCCTGTCCAGAGTGATCCCCTCTCCTGAGCGATTCCCTGTCCAGTGTGATCCAATGCCCCGAGTGATCCTCTATCCAGTGTGTTTCCCTGTCCAGAGTGATCCACTGTCAGAGTGATTCCCTATCCAGAATGATCCCCTGTCCGAAGTGATTCCCTGTCCAGAGGGATCCATGTTCAGGAGTGAAACACTTTCCAGAGTGCTTCCCTCTCCAGATTGATTCCCTCTCCAGAGTGATCCCTGTCCAGAGTGATCCCTGTCAAGAATGATTACCTGTCCAGTGTGATCCACTGTCCAGAGTAACCCACTGACCAGTGTGATCCCCTGTCCAGAGTGATCACCTGTCCAGAGTGATCCTCTGTCCAGAGTGATTCCCTATCCAGAGTTCTACCCTGTCCAGAATGATTCCATGTCCAGAATGATCCCTGTCTGGTGTGATCCCCTGTCCAGAGTGATCCACTGTCCAGAGTGATTCACTATCCAGAGTGCTTCCCTGTCCAGAGTGATTCCATGTCCAGAGTGATTCCCTGACCAGAATGATCAACTGCCCAGAGTGATCTCCTGACCAGAGTGATCCTCTGTCCGGAGTGATTTCCTGTCCAATGATCCCCTGTCCGGAGTGATTCCCTGTCAGGTGGTTTCCATGGTCAGGAGTGAAACCCTGTCAAGTGTGAACTCTGTCCAGAGTGATTCACTCTCCAGAGTGATCCCTGTCAAGAGTGATTACCTGTCCAGAGTGATCCCTTGTCCAGAGTGATCCTCTGTCCAGAGTGATTCCATGTCCAGAGTGATTCCCTGACCAGAATGATCCACTGCCCAGAGTGATCTACTGACCAGAGTGATCCCCTGCCCAGAGTGATTCCCTGTCCAGAGTGATCCCCTGTCCAGAGTGATTCCCTGTCCAGAGTGATCCACTGTCCAGAGTGAACCCCTGTCCAGAGTGCTTCCCTGTCCAGAATGATTCCGTGTGCAGAGTAATCCCTGTCCAGAATGATCCCTGTCCAGAATGATTCCCTGTCCAGAGTGATTCCCTGTCCAGAGTGATCCACTGTCCAGTGTGATACCCTGTCCAGAGTGATCCCGTGTCCAGAGTGTCCCTCTGACCAGAGTGGTTCACTGTCCAGAGTGTTTCCCTGTCCAGAGTGATCCACTGTCCAGAGTGATGCCCTGTGCAGAGTTATTCCCTTACCAGAGTGAACCACTGTCCAGAGTGATTCCCTCTCCAGAGAGATTACCTGTCCAGAGTGATCTACTGTTCAGTGTGATTCCCTGTCCCGAGTGATTCCTGTCCGGTGTGATCCCCTGTCCAGAGAGATCCACTGTCGAGAGTGAACCACTGTCCAGAGTCAATCCCTGTCCAGAGAGATTAACGGTCCGGAGTGATCTACTGTTCAGTGTGATTCACTGTCCTGAGTGATTCCTGTCCAGTGTGATCCCCTGTCCAGAGTGATCCACTGTCCAGAGTGAACTCCTGTCCAGAGTGCTTCCCTGTACAGAGTGATTCCCTGTCCAGACATATCCTCTGTCCAGATGGATCTCCTATCCAGAGTGATCTGCTGCACAGAGTGATTCCCTATCCAGAGTGCGACCCTGTCCAGAATGATTCCCTAGCCAGAGTTATTCCCTGTCCAGAATGGTCCTCTGTCCAGAGTGATTCCCTATCCAGAGTGCGACCCTGTCCAGAATGTTTCCCTGTCCAGAGTGATTCGCTGTCCAGAATGATCCACTGTCCAGAGTGATCTCCTGTCCAGACTGATCCCCTGTCCAGAGTGATTCACTGCCCAGAGTGATACCCTATCCAGAGCGATCCCCTGACAAGAGTGATTCCCTGCCCAGAGTGCTTCCCTGTCCAGAGTGATTCCCTGTCCAGAATGATCGACTGTCCAGAGTGACCTCCTTTCCAGACTGATCCACTTTCCAGAGTGAACCACTGTCCAGACTGATTTCCTTTCCAGAGTGATGTCCTGTCCAGAGTGATCCCCTATCCAGAGCGATCCCCTGTCCAGAGTGATTCCCTGCCCAGAGTGATCCCCTATCCAGAGCGATCCCCTGTCCAGAGTGATTCCCTGTCCAGCGTGATTATCTGTCCAGAGTGCTTCCCTGTCCAGAGTGATTCCCTGTCCAGAGTGCTTCCCTATCCAGAGTGCTACCCTGTCCAGAATGATTCCATGTCCAGAATGGTCCCAGTCCAGGGTGATCCCCTGTCCAGAGTGATCCACTGTCCAGAGTGATTCCCTGTCCCGAGTTTCACCTGTCTACAATGATCCACTGTCCAGTGTGCTCCCCTGTCCAGAGTGATCCACTGTCCAGTGTGATTACCTGTCCAGAGTGATCCACTATCCAGTGTGGTTCCCTGTCCTAGGTGATCCCTGTCCAGAGTGATTCCCTGTCCCGTGTGATCCCTTTCCAGAGTGCGCCCCTGTCCAGAGGGATTCCCCTGTCCAGAGTGATTTCCTGTCCAGAGTGCTGACCTTTCCAGAGTGATTCCCTGTCCCGAATTATCCACTCTCCAGATTGATCTCCTGACCAGAGTGATCCTCTGTCCGGAGTGATTTCCTGTCCAGTGATCCCCTGTCCGGAGTGATTCCCTGTCCAGTGGGTTCCATGGTCAGGAGTGAAACCCTGTCAAGTGTGATCTCTGTCCAGAGTGATTCCCTCTCCAGAGTGATCCCTGTCAAGAGTGATCCTCTGTCCAGAGTGATTCCATGTCCAGAGTGACTCCGTGACCAGAATGATCCACTGCCCAGAGTGATCTACTGACCAGAGTGATCCCCTGCCCAGAGTGATTCCCTGTCCAGAGTGATCCCCTGCCCAGAGTGATTCCCTGTCCAGAGTGATCCACTGTCCAGAATGAAACCCCATCCAGAGTGCTTCCCTGTCCAGAATGATTCCCTGTGCAGAGTAATCCCTGTCCAGAATGATCCCTGTCCAGAGTGATTCCCTGTCCAGAGTGATTCCCTGTCCAGAGTGATCCACTGTCCAGTGAGATACCCTGTCCAGAGTGATCCCGTGTCCAGAATGATCCTGTGTCCAGAGCGTCCCTCTGACCAGAGTGATTCACTGTCCAGAGTGTTTCCCTGTCCAGAGTGATCCACTGTCCAGAGTGATGCCCTGTCCAGAGTTATTCCCTTACCAGAGTGAACCACTGTCCAGAGTGACTCCCTCTCTAGAGAAATTACCTGTCCAGAGTGATCTACTGTTCAGTGTGATTCCCTGTCCCGAGTGATTCCTGTCCAGTGTGATCCCCTGTCCAGAGTGATCCACTGTCGAGAGTGAACCACTGTCCAGAGTAAATCCCTGTCCAGAGAGATTAACGGTCCGGAGTGATCTACTGTTCAGTGTGATTCACTGTCCTGAGTGATTCCTGTCCAGTGTGATCCCCTGTCCAGAGTGATCCACTGTCCAGAGTGAACTCCTGTCCAGAGTGCTTCCCTGTACAGAGTGATTCCCTGTCCAGACTTATCCACTGTCCAGAAGGATCTCCTATCCAGAGTGATCTGCTGCACAGAGTGATTCACTATCCAGAGTGTGACCCTGTCCAGAATGTTTCCCTAACCAGAGTGATTCCCTGTCCAGAATGATCCTCTGTCCAGAGTGATTCCCTATCCAGTGTGCGACCCTGTCCAGAATGATTCCCTGTCCAGAGTGATTCGTTGTCCAGAATGATCCACTGTCCAGAGTGATCTCCTGTCCAGACTGATCCCCTGTCCAGAGTGATTCACTGCCCAGAGTGATACCCTATCCAGAGCGATCCGCTGTCCAGAGTGATTCCCTGCCCAGAGTGCTTCCCTGTCCAGAGTGATTCCCTGTCCAGAATGATCCACTGTCCAGAGTGATCTCCTGTCCAGACTGATCCCCTGTCCAGAGTGATCCACTGTCCAGAGTGATTTCCTTTCCAGAGTGATGTCCTGTCCAGAGTGATTCCCTGTCCAGAGTGATTCCCTGTCCAGAGTGATTCCCTGTCCAGAATGATCCACTGTCCAGAGTGATGTCCTGTCCAGACTGATCCCCTGTCCAGAGTGATTCCCTGCCCAGAGTGATCCCCTATCCAGAGCGATCCCCTGTCCAGAGTGATTCCCTGTCCAGAGTGCTTCCCTGTCCAGAGTGATTCCCTGTCCAGAGTGATTACCTGTCCAGAGTGCTTCCCTGTCCAGAGTGATTCCCTATCCAGAGTGATTCCATGTCCAGAATGGTCCCAGTCCAGGGTGATCCCCTGTCCAGAGTGATCCACTGTCCAGGGTGATCTCCTGTCAAGTATGATCCCCTATCCAGAGGGATTCCCCTGTTCAGATTGATTTCCTGTCCAGAGTGCTTCCCTGTCCAGAGTGATTTCCTGTCCAGAGTGCTTCCCTGTCCAGAGTGATTCCCTGTACAGAATTATGCACTTTCCATATTGATCTCCTATCCAGAGTGATCTGCTGCACAGAATGATTTCAAGTCCAGAGTGATCCCCTGTCCTGAGTGATTCCCTGACCAGAGTGTTTCCCTTTCCAGAGTGATCCACTGTCCAGAGTGATTCCCTATCCAGAGTGCTACCCTGTCCTGAATTTTCCATGTCCAGAATGATCCCTGTCCAGGGTGATCCCCTGTCCAGAGTGATCCACTGTCCAGAGTGATTCCCTGTCCTGAGTTTGACCTGTCCAGAATGATCCACTGCCCAGTGTGCTCCCCTATCCAGAGTGATCCACTGTCCAGTGTGATTACCTGTCTAGAGTGATCCACTACCCAGAGTAATTCCCTGTCCAGAGTGATTTCCTGTCCAGAGTGACCCCCTGTCCAGAGTGGTAAAATATCCAGAATGATTCCCTATCCTGATTGAGGCACTGACCAGAGTGATTCCCTGTACTGTGAGACCCTGTCCAGTGTGCTCCCCTGTCCAGAGTGATCCACTGTCCAGGGTGATCTCCTGTCAAGTGTGACCCCTATCTAGAGGGATCCCCTGTCCAGAGTGATTTCCTGTCCAGCGTGCTTCCCTGTCCAGAGTGATCCACTACCCAGAGTGATCTCCTGACCAGATTGATCCCCTGTCCAGAGTGATTTCATGTCCAGAGTGATCTCCTGTCCGGAGTGATTCCCTGTCCAGAGTGATTCCTTGTCCAGAGTGTTCCTCTGTCCAGAGTGATTCCCTGTCCAGAGTGTTTCATAGTCCAGAGTGACCACTGTCCAGAGTGATATGCTCTACAGCGTGATCCACTCTCGAGAGTGATCTCCTGTACAGGGTGACCCCCTATCCAGAGCGATCCCATGACCAGAGTGATTCCCTGTCCAGAGTGCTTCCCAGTCCAGAGTGATTCCCTGTCCAGAGTGATTCCCTGTCCAGAGTGATTCACTGTCCAGAGTGATCCCCTCTGCAGAGCGATTCCCTGTCGAGAGTGCTCCACTGTCCAGAGCGAATACCTGTCCAGAGTGCTTCCCTGTCCTGAGTGATTCGCTATCCAGAGTGATACCCTCTCCAGAGTGATCCACTGTCGAGAGTGATCTCCTGTCAAGTGTGACCCCCTATCGAGAGGGATCCCCTGTCCAGAGTGATTTCCTGTCCAGAGTGCTTCCCAGTCCAGAGTGATTCCCTGGCCGGAGTGATTCCCTGTCCAGAATTATCCACTGCCCAGGGTGATCTCCTGACCAGATTGATCCCCTGTCCAGAGTGATTTCATGTCCAGAGTGATCCCCTGTCCGGAGTGATTCCCTGTCCAGAGTGTTCCACTGGCCAGAGTGATCCAGTCTCCAGAATGATTCCCCATACAATGTGATCCCTGTCCAGAGTGAATCCCTGTCCAGCATGATCGGTGTCCAGAATGATCCCTTTCCAGAGTGATCCCTGTACAGAGTGATTCCCTGTTCAGTGTGATTCCCTGTACAGAGTGTTTCATAGTCCAGAGTGACCACTGTCCAGAGTGATACGCTCTCCAGCATGATCCACTGTCGAGAGTGATCTCCTGTATAGGGTGACCCCCTATCCAGAGCGATCCCATGACCAGAGTGATTCCCTGTCCAGAGTGCTTCCCAGTCCAGACTGATTCCCTGTCCAGAGTGATTCCCTGTCCAGAGTGATTCCCTGTCCAGAGTGATCGCCTCTGCAGAGCGATTCCCTGTCGAGAGTGCCCCACTGTCCAGAGTGAATACCTGTCCAGAGTGCTTCCCTGTCCTGAGTGATTCGCTATCCAGAGTGACACTCTGTCCAGAGTGATTGCCTGTCCAGAGTGTTTCCCTGTCCGGAGTGATCCCCTGTCCAGTGTGATTCCCTGCCCAGAGTGATTCCCTGTCCAGAGGGATTCCCTGTCCAGAATGATCCACTGCCCAGAGTGATCTCCTGACCAGAGTGATCCCCTGTCCAAAGTGATTCCCTGTCCAGAGTGATCCCCTGTCCGGAGTGATTCCCTGTCCCGAGTGCTTCCCTGTCCAGAGCGATTCCCTGTCCAGAGTGTTTCCCTGTCCAGAATGATCCACTGCCCAGAGTGACTCCCTCTCCAGAGTGATTCCCTGCCCAGAGTGATCCATGACCAGAGCGATCCCTGTCTAGCGTGATCCTTGTACAGAGTGATTCCTTTTACAATGTGATCCCTGTACAGAGTGAATCCCTGTCCAGAGTGATCCATGCCCAGAGTGATCCCTGTCCAGAGTGATCCCAGTACAGAGTGATTCCCTGTTCAGGGTGATTCCCTGTCCAGAGTGATCCACTTTCCAGAGTGATTCCCTGTCCAGAGTGTTCCTCTGTCCAGAGTGATTCCCTGTCCACCGTGTTTCACAGTCCAGACTGACTCACTATCCAGAGTGATACCCTCTCCAGAGTGATCCACTGTCGAGAGTGATCTCCTGTACTGGGTGATCCCCTATCCAGAGCGATACCCTGTCCAGAGTGCTTCCCTGTCCAGACTGCTTCCCTGTCCAGAATGATCCACTGCCCAGGGTGATTACCTGAGCAGAGCGATTCCCTGTCCAGATTGATGCACTGTCCAGAGTGATTCCCTCTCCTGTGTGATCCCTGTCCAGAGTGATCCCCTGTCCAGAGTGATTCGCTGTCCAGAGTGATTCCTTGTCCAGAGTGATTCCCTGTCCAGAGTGATCCTCTGTCCAGAGTGATTCCCTATCCAGAGTGCTACTCTGCCCAGAATGATTCCCTGTCCCGAGTGATCCTTGTACAGGGAGATCCCCTGTCCAGGGTGATCCACTGTCCAGAGTGATCCACTGTCCAGAGTGATTCCCTATCCATAGTGCCGCCCTGTCCAGAATGATTCCATTTCCAGAATGATCCCTGTCCAGGGTGATCCCCTGTCCAGAGTGATCCACTGTCCAGAGTGATTCCTTGTCCTGAGTTTCACCTGTCTAGAATGATCCACTATCCAGTGTGCACCCCTGTCCAGAGTGATCCACTGTCCAGTGTGATTACCTGTCTAGAGTGATCCACTATCCAGAGTGATTCCCTGTCCTGAGTGATCTCTGTCCAGAGTGACTCCCTGTCCAGAGTGATCAACTATCCAGAATGGTTCTATGTCATGATTGTGGCACTCTACAGAGTGATTCCCTGGCCTGTGTGATCCCTGTCCAGAATGATCCCCTCTCCAGAGTGACCCACTGCCCAGGGTGATCTCCTGTCAAGTGTGACCCCCTTTCCAGGGGGATGCCCTGTCCAGAGTGATTTCATGTCCAGAGTGATTCCCTGTCCAGAATGATCCACTGCCCAGAGTGATCTCCTGACCAGAGTGATGCCCTGTCCAGAGAGATTCCCTGTCCAGAGTGATCCCTTGTCCAGAGTCATTCCCTCTCCAGAGTGAACCACTGTCCAGAGTGAAACCCTGTCCAGAGTGCTTCCCTGTCCAGATTGATTCCCTGTACAGAGTGTTCCCTGTCCAGAGTAATCCCTGTCCAGAGTGATCACTGTCAAGAGTGATTCCCTGTCCAGAGTGATCGCCTCTGCAGAGCGATTCCCTGTCGAGAGTGCCCCACTGTCCAGAGTGAATACCTGTCCAGAGTGCTTCCCTGTCCTGAGTGATTCACTATCCAGAGTGACACTCTGTCCAGAGTGATTCCCTGTCCAGAGTGTTTCCCTGTCCGGAGTGATCCCCTGTCCAGTGTGATTCCCTGCCCAGAGTGATTCCCTGTCCAGAGGGATTCCCTGTCCAGAATGATCCACTGCCCAGAGTGATCTCCTGACCAGAGTGATCCCCTGTCCAAAGTGATTCCCTGTCCAGAGTGATCCCCTGTCCGGAGTGATTCCCTATCCCGAGTGCTTCCCTGTCCAGAGTGATTCCCTGTCCAGAGTGATTCCCTGTCCAGAATGATCCACTGCCCAGAGTGACTCCCTCTCCAGAGTGATTCCCTGCCCAGAGTGATCCATGTCCAGAGTGATCCCTGTCTAGCGTGATCCTTGTACAGAGTGAGTCCTTTTACAATGTGATCCCTGTCCAGAGTGAATCCCTGTCCAGAGTGATCCATGCCCAGAGTGATCCCTGTCCAGAGTGTTCCCAGTACAGAGTGATTCCCTGTTCAGGGTGATCCCCTGTCCAGAGTGATCCACTGTCCAGAGTGATTCCCTGTCCAGAGTGTTCCTCTGTCCAGAGTGATTCCCTGTCCACCGTGTTTCACAGTCCAGACTGACTCACTGTCCAGAGTGATACCCTCTCCAGAGTGATCCACTGTCGAGAGTAATCTCCTGTACTGGGTGATCCCCTATCCAGAGCGATCCCCTGTCCAGAGTGCTTCCCTGTCCAGACTGCTTCCCTGTCCAGAATGATCCACTGCCCAGGGTGATTACCTGAGCAGAGCGATTCCCTGTCCAGATTGATGCACTGTCCAGAGTGATTCCCTCTCCTGTGTGATCCCTGTCCAGAGCGATCCCCTGTCCAGAGTGCTTCCCTGTCCAGACTGCTTCCCTGTCCAGAATGATCCATTGCCCAGGGTGATTACCTGAGCAGAGCGATTCCCTGTCCAGATTGATGCACTGTCCAGAGTGATTCCCTCTCCTGTGTGATCCCTGTCCAGAGTGATCCCCTGTCTAGAGTGATTCGCGGTCCAGAGTGATTCCTTGTCCAGAGTGATTCCCTGTCCAGAGTGATCCTCTGTCCAGAGTGATTCCCTATCCAGAGTGCTACCCTGCCCAGAATGATTCCCTGTCCCGAGTGATCCTTGTACAGGGAGATCCCCTGTCCAGGGTGATCCGCTGTCCAGAGTGATCCACTGTCCAGAGTGATTCCCTATCCATAGTGCCGCCCTGTCCAGAATGATTCCATTTCCAGAATGATCCCTGTCCAGGGTGATCCCCTGTCCAGAGTGATCCAATGTCCAGAGTGATTCCTTGTCCTGAGTTTCACCTGTTTAGAATGATCCACTATCCAGTGTGCACCCCTGTCCAGAGTGATCCACTGTCCAGTGTGATTACCTGTCTAGAGTGATCCACTATCCAGAGTGATTCCCTGTCCTGAGTGATCTCTGTCCAGAGTGACTCCCTGTCCAGAGTGATCAACTATCCAGAATGGTTCTATGTCGTGATTGTGGCACTCTACAGAGTGATTCCCTGACCTGTGTGATCCCTGTCCAGAGTGATCCCCTCTCCAGAGTGACCCACTGCCCAGGGTGATCTCCTGTCAAGTGTGACCCCCTATCCAGGGGGATGCCCTGTCCAGAGTGATTTCATGTCCAGAGTGCTTCCCTGTCCAGAGTGCTTCCCTGTCCAGAGTGATTCCCTGTCCAGAATGATCCACTGCCCAGAGTGATCTCCTGACCAGAGTGATCCCCTGTCCAGAGAGATTCCCTGTCCAGAGTGATCCCTTGTCCAGAGTCATTCCCTCTCCAGAGTGAACCACTGTCCAGAGTGAAACCCTGTCCAGAGTGCTTCCCTGTCCAGATTGATTCCCTGTCCAGTGTGTTCCCTGTCCAGAGTGATCCCTGTCCAGAGTGATCACTGTCAAGAGTGATTCCCTGTCCAGAGTGATCGCCTCTGCAGAGCGATTCCCTGTCGAGCGTGCCCCACTGTCCAGAGTGAATACCTGTCCAGAGTGCTTCCCTGTCCTGAGTGATTCGCTATCCAGAGTGACACTCTGTCCAGAGTGATTCCCTGTCCAGAGTGTTTCCCTGTCCGAAGTGATCCCCTGTCCAGTGTGATTCCCTGCCCAGAGTGATTCCCTGTCCAGAGGGATTCCCTGTCCAGAATGATCCACTGCCCAGAGTGATCTCCTGACCAGAGTGAACCCCTGTCCAAAGTGATTCCCTGTCCAGAGTGATCCCCTGTCCGGAGTGATTCACTGTCCCGAGTGCTTCCCTGTCCAGAGTGATTCGCTGTCCAGAGTGATTCCCTGTCCAGAATGATCCACTGCCCAGAGTGACTCCCTCTCCAGAGTGATTCCCTGCCCAGAGTGAACCATGTCCAGAGTGATCCCTGTCTAGCGTGATCCTTGTACAGAGTGATTCCTTTTACAATGTGATCCCTGTCCAGAGTGAATCCCTGTCCAGAGTGATCCATGCCCAGAGTGATCCCTGTCCAGAGTGATCCCAGTACAGAGTGATTCCCTGTTCAGAGTGATCCCCTGTCCAGAGTGATCCACTGTCCAGAGTGATTCCCTGTCCAGAGTGTTCCTCTGTCCAGAGTGATTTTCTGTCCAACGTGTTTCACAGTCCAGACTGACTCACTGTCCAGATTGATACCCTCTCCAGAGTGATCCACTTTCGAGAGTGATCTCCTGTACTGGGTGATCCCCTATCCAGAGCGATCCCCTGTCCAGAGTGCTTCCCTGTCCAGACTGCTTCCCTGTCCAGAATGATCCACTGTCCAGGGTGATTACCTGAGCAGAGCGATTCCCTGTCCAGATTGATGCACTGTCCAGAGTGATTCCCTCTCCTGTGTGATCCCTGTCCAGAGTGATCCCCTGTCCAGAGTGATTCGCTGTCCAGAGTGATTCCTTGTCCAGAGTGTTTCCCTGTCCAGAGTGATCCTCTGTCCAGAGTGATTCCCTATCCAGAGTGCTACCCTGCCCAGAATGATTCCCTGTCCCGAGTGATCCTTGTACAGGGAGATCCCCTGTCCAGGGTGATCCACTGTCCAGAGTGATCCACTGTCCAGAGTGATTCCCTATCCATAGTGCCGCCCTGTCCAGAATGATTCCATTTCCAGAATGATCCCTGTCCAGGGTGATCCCCTGTCCAGAGTGATCCACTGTCCAGAGTGATTCCTTGTCCTGAGTTTCACCTGTCTAGAATGATCCACTATCCAGTGTGCACCCCTGTCCAGAGTGATCCACTGTCCAGTGTGATTACCTGTCTAGAGTGATCCACTATCCAGAGTGATTCCCTGTCCTGAGTGATCTCTGTCCAGAGTGACTCCCTGTCCAGAGTGATCAACTATCCAGAATGGTTCTATGTCGTGATTGTGGCACTCTACAGAGTGATTCCCTGACCTGTGTGATCCCTGTCCAGAGTGATCCCCTCTCCAGAGTGACCCACTGCCCAGGGTGATCTCCTGTCAAGTGCGACCCCCTATCCAGGGGGATCCCCTGTCCAGAGTGATTTCATGTCCAGAGTGCTTCCCTGTCCAGAGTGCTTCCCTGTCCAGAGTGATTCCCTGTCCAGAATGATCCACTGCCCAGAGTGATCCCTGTCCAGAGAGATTCCTTGTCCAGAGTGATCCCTTGTCCAGAGTCATCCCCTCTCCAGAGTGAACCACTGTCCAGAGTGAAACCCTGTCCAGAGTGCTTCCCTGTCCAGATTGATTCCCTGTCCAGAGTGTTCCCTGTCCAGAGTGATCCCTATCCAGAGTGATCACTGTCAAGAGTGATTCCCTGTCCAGAGTGATCGCCTCTGCAGAGCGATTCCCTGTCGAGAGTGCCCCACTGTCCAGAGTGAATACCTGTCCAGAGTGCTTCCCTGTCCTGAGTGATTCGCTATCCAGAGTGACACTCTGTCCAGAGTGATTCCCTGTCCAGAGTGTTTCCCTGTCCGGAGTGATCCCCTGTCCAGTGTGATTCCCTGCCCAGAGTGATTCCCTGTCCAGAGGGATTCCCTGTCCAGAATGATCCACTGCCCAGAGTGATCTCCTGACCAGAGTGATCCCCTGTCCAAAGTGATTCCCTGTCCAGAGTGATCCCCTGTCCAGAGTGAAACCCTGTCCAGAGTGCTTCCCTGTCCAGATTGATTCCCTGTCCAGAGTGTTCCCTGTCCAGAGTGATCCCTGTCCAGAGTGATCACTGTCAAGAGTGATTCCCTGTCCAGAGTGATCGCCTCTGCAGAGCGATTCCCTGTCGAGAGTGCCCCACTGTCCAGAGTGAATACCTGTCCAGAGTGCTTCCCTGTCCTGAGTGATTCGCTATCCAGAGTGACACTCTGTCCAGAGTGATTCCCTGTCCAGAGTGATCCCCTGTCCAGTGTGATTCCCTGCCCAGAGTGATTCCCTGTCCAGAGGGATTCCCTGTCCAGAATGATCCACTGCCCAGAGTGATCTCCTGACCAGAGTGATCCCCTGTCCAAAGTGATTCCCTGTCCAGAGTGATCCCCTGTCCGGAGTGATTCCCTGTCCCGAGTGCTTCCCTGTCCAGAGTGATTCCCTGTCCAGAGTGATTCCCTGTCCAGAATGATCCACTGCCCAGAGTGACTCCCTCTCCAGAGTGATTCCCTGCCCAGAGTGATCCATGTCCAGAGTGATCCCTGTCTAGCGTGATCCTTGTACAGAGTGATTCCTTTTACAATGTGATCCCTGTCCAGAGTGAATCCCTGTCCAGAGTGATCCATGCCCAGAGTGATCCCTGTCCAGAGTGATCCCAGTACAGAGTGATTCCCTGTTCAGGGTGATCCCCTGTCCAGAGTGATCCACTGTCCAGAGTGATTCCCTGTCCAGAGTGTTCCTCTGTCCAGAGTGATTACCTGAGCAGAGCGATTCCCTGTCCAGATTGATGCACTGTCCAGAGTGATTCCCTCTCCTGTGTGATCCCTGTCCAGAGTGATCCCCTGTCCAGAGTGATTCGCTGTCCAGAGTGATTCCTTGTCCAGAGTGATTCCCTGTCCAGAGTGATCCTCTGTCCAGAGTGATTCCCTATCCAGAGTGCTACCCTGCCCAGAATGATTCCCTGTCCTGAGTGATCCTTGTACAGGGAGATCCCCTGTCCAGGGTGATCCCTTGTCCAGAGTCATTCCCTCTCCAGAGTGAACCACTGTCCAGAGTGAAACCCTGTCCAGAGTGCTTCCCTGTCCAGATTGATTCCCTGTCCAGAGTGTTCCCTGTCCAGAGTGATCCCTGTCCAGGGTGATCTCCTGTCAAGTGTGATCCCCTATCCAGGGGGATCCCCTGTCCAGAGTGATTTCATGTCCAGAGTGCTTCCCTGTCCAGAGTGCTTCCCTGTCCAGAGTGATTCCCTGTCCAGAATGATCCACTGCCCAGAGTGATCTCCTGACCAGAGTGATCCACTGTCCAGAGAGATTCCCTGTCCAGAGAGATCCCTTGTCCAGATTCATTCCCTCTCCAGAGTGAACCACTGTCCAGAGTGAAACCCTGTCCAGAGTACTTCCCTGTCCAGATTGATTCCCTGTCCAGAGTGTTCCCTGTCCAGAGTGATCCCTGTCCAGAGTGATCACTGTCAAGAGTGATTCCCTGTCCAGAGTGATCCACTGTCCAGAGTACTCCACTGTCCGGTGTGATCCCTGTCCAGAGTGATCCCCTATCCAGAGTGATCCTCTGTCCAGAGTGATTCCCTGTCCAGAGTGATTCCCTGTCCAGAGTGACCCACTGTCCAGTGTGAGTCCCTATCCAGAGTGCTACCCTGTCCAGAATGAATCCCTGTCCTGAGTGTTCCCTGTCCAGGATGATCCCCTGTCCAGAGTGATCCACTGTCCAGAGTAATTCCCTGTCCCGTGTGCCACCTGTCTAGAATGATCCACTGTCCAGTGTGATCCCCTGTCCAGAGTGATCTCCTGAACACAGTGATCCCCTGTCCAGACTGATTCCCTGTCCGGAGTGGTTCACTGTCCAGACTGATCTCCTAGCCATAGTGTGCTGCTGACCAGAGTGATTCCAAGTCCAGAGTAATCCCCGACCAGAGTGATTCCCTGTCCAGAGTGATCCCCTGTCTAGAGTGACTCCCTGTCCAGAGTGATTCCCTGTCCAGAGTGACTCCCTGTCCAGAGTGATTCCCGGTCCAGAGTGATCCCCTGCCCGGAGTGATTCCCCGTCCAGAGTGATTCCCTGTCCAGAGTGATCCCCTGTCCGGAGTGATTCCCTGTCTCGAGTGATCCACTGTCCAGAGTGAAACACTGTCCAGAGTGCTTCCCTGTCCAGATTAATCCCCTGTCCAGAGTGACCTTTGTCCAGAGAGATCCCTGTCCAGTGTGATCCCTGTCAAGAGTGATTCCCTGTCCAGAGTGCTCCACTGTCCAGAGTAATCTACAGTCCAGTGGGAACCTCTGTCCAGAGTGATCCCCTATCCAGAGTGTTCCTCTGACCAGAGTGATTCCCTGTCCAGAGTCTTTCTCTGTCCAGAGTGATCCACTGTCCAGAGTGGTTCCCTATCCAGAGAGCTAATCTGTCCAGAATGATTCCCTTTCCTGAGTGATCCCTGTCCAGGGTGATCCCCTGTCCAGAGTGATTCCCTGTCCAGATTGATCCCTGTCCAGAGTGATTCCCTGTCCAGAGAGATCCACAGTCCAGAGTAATCCACTGTCCAGTGTGAGCCCCTGTCCAGAGTGATCCTCTGTCCAGAGTGATTCACTGTCCAGGGTGATCTCCTGTCATATGTGACCCCCTATCCAGAGGGATACACTGTCCAGATTGATTCCCTGTCCAGAGTGATCCCTATCCAGAGTGATCCGTGTCCAGAGTTAATCCTGTCAAGAGTGATTCCCTGTCCAGAATGATCCACTGTCCAGAGTAATCCACTGTTCAATGTGAGCCCCTGTCCAGAGTGTTCCTCTGTCCAGAGTGATTCCCTGTCCAGAGTGTTTCACAGTCCAGAGTGACCACTGTCCAGAGTGATATCCTCTCCAGAGTGATCCACTGTCGAGAGTGATCTCCTTTTCAATGTGATCCCTATCTAGAGCGATCCCATGTCCAGAGTGACTCCCTGTCCAGAGTGCTTCCCTGTCCAGAGTGATTCCCTGTCCAGAGTGATTCCCTGTCCAGAATGTTCCACTGCCCAGAGTGACTCCCTGTCCAGATTGAATCCCTGCCCAGAGTGATCCCTGTCTAGAGTGATCCTTGTACAGAGTGATTCCCTGTACAATGTGATCCCTGTCCAGAGTGAATCCCTGCCCAGAGTGATCCATGCCCAGAGTGATCCCTGTCCAGATTGATCCCAGTACAGAGTGATTCCCTGTCCAGAATGATTCCCTGTCCAGAGTGTTCCTCTGTCAAGAGTGATTCCCTGTCCAGCGTGTTTCACAGTCCAGAGTGACTCACTATCCAGAGTGATACCCTCCCCAGAGTGATCCACTGTCGAGAGTGATCTCCTATACAGGGTGATCCCCTATCCAGAGTGGTCCCCTGTCCAGAGTGATTCCCTGTCCAGAGTGCTTCCCTGTCCAGAATGATCCACTGCCCAGGGTGATTACCTGACCAGAGCGATTCCCTGTCCAGAGCGATTCCCTGTCCAGAGTGCGCCATTGTCCAGAGTGAAATCCTGTCTAGAGTGCTTCCATGTCCAGATTGATCCCCTGTCCAGAGTGATCCTCTGTCCAGAGTGATTCCCTGTCCAGAGTGTTTCCCTGTCCTGAGTGATCCCCTGTCCAGAGTGATTCCCTATGCAGAGTGCTACCCTGCACAGAATGTATCCCTGTCCTGAGTGTTCCCTGTCCAGGGTGATCCACTGTCCAGAGTGATTTCCTATCCAGAGTGCCACCCTGTCCAGAATGATTCCAACTCCGGAATGATCCCTGTCCAGGGTGATCCCCTGTCCAGAGTGTTCCACTGTCCAGAGTGATTCCTTGTCCCGAGTATCACCTGTCTAGAATGATCCACTATCCAGTGTGCACCCCTGTCCAGAGCGATCCACTGTCCAGTGTGATTACCTGTCTAGACTGATCCACTATCCAGAGTGATTCCCTGTCCTCAGTGATCTCTGTCCAGAGTGACTCCCTGTCCAGATTGATCAACTATCCAGAATGATTCTATGTCCTGATTGTGGCACTGTACAGAGTGATTCCGTGACCTGTATGATCCCTGTCCAGAGTGAATACCTGTCCAGAATGATCCACTGCCCAGAGTGATCTCCTGACCAGAGTGATCCCCTATCCAGAGTGATTCCCTGTCCAGAGTGATCCCTTATCCAGTGTCATTCCCTCTCGAGAGTGATCCACTGTCCAGAGTGAAACCCTGTCCAGAGTGCTTCCCTGTCCAGATTGATTCCCTGTCTAGAGTGATCCCTGTCCAGAGTGATCCCTGCCCAGATTGATCACCGTCAAGAGTGATTCCCTGTCCAGAGTGATCCACTGTCCAGAATACTCCACTGTCCAGTGTGATCCCTGTCCAGAGTGTTCCCCTGTCCAGCATGATCTATTGTCCAGAGTAATTCCCTGTCCCATGTGCCACCTGTCTAGAATGATCCACTGTCCAGTGAGATCCACTGTCCAGAGTGATTCCCTGTCCAGAATGAACCACTGTCCAGACTGATCTATCCATCATGAGCCGCTGACCAGAGTGATTCAAAGTCCAGAGTGATTCCCTGTCCAGAGTGATTCCCTGTCCAGAGTGATTCTATGTCCAGAGTGATCCCCTGTCCAGAGTGATTCCCTGTCCAGAGTGATCCCCTGTCCAGAGTGATTCCCTGTCCAGAGTGATTCCATGTCCAGAGTGTTCCCCTGTCCAGAGTGATCCCTGTCCAGAGTGATCTCTGTCCAGAGTGATCACTGTCAAGAGTGATTCCCTGTCCAGAGTGATCCACTGTCCAGAATAATCCACTGTCTAGTGGGTTCCTCTGTCCAGATTGATTCCCTGTCCAGAGTGAATCCCTGTCCAGAGTGATCCATGCCCAGAGTGATCCGTGTCCAGAGTGATCCCAGTACAGAGTGATTCCCTGTCCAGAGTGATACCCTGTCCAGAGTGTTCCTCTGTCCAGAGTGATTCCCTGTCCAGCGTGTTTCACAGTCAAGAGTGATTCACTGTCCAGAGTGATACCCTCTTCAGAGTGATCCACTGTCGAGAGTGATCTCCTGTACAGGGTGATCCCCTATCCAGAGCGATCCCCTGTCCAGAGTGATTCACTGTCCAGAGTGCTTCCCTGTCCAGAATGATCCACTGCCCAGGGTGATTCCCTGACCAGAGCGATTCCCTGACCAGAGCGATTCCCTGTCCAGAGCGATTCCCTGTCCAGAGTGCACCACTGTCCAGAGTGAAATCCTGTCTAGAGTGCTTCCATGTCCAGAGTGATCCCCTGTCCAGAGTGATCCTCTGTCCAGAGTGATTCCATGTCCAGATTGATTCCCTGTCCAGAGTGATCCCTGTCCAGATGATCCCTGTCCAGAGTGATCCCCGTCCAGAGTGATTCCCTGTCCTGAGTAATCCACTGTCTAGTGTGAGCCCCTTTCCAGAGTGATCCCCCGTCCAGAGTGATCCCATGTCCAGAGTGATTCCCTTTCCAGAATGATCCCTGTCCAGAGTGATGCTCTGTGCAGAGTGAGCCACTGTCCAGAGTGATCCACTGTCCAGAGTGAACTCCTGTCCAGACTGCTCCCCTGTCCAGAGTGATTCCCTGTCCAGAATTATCCACTGACCAGATTGATCTCCTATCCAGAGTGAGCCACTGACCAGAGTGATTCCAATTCCAGAGGAATCCCCTTTCCAGAGTGATTCCCTGTCCAGAGTGATCCGCTGTCCAGAATGACTCCCTGTCCAGAGTGATTCCCTGTCCTGAGTGATCCCCTGTCCAGAGTGAATCCCTATCCCGAGTAATCCACTGTCCAGAGTGAAACCCTGTCCAGAGTGCTTCCCTGTCCAGATTGATTCCCTGTCCAGAGTGATGCCTGTCCAGAGTGATCCCTGTCCAGAATGATCCCTGTCCAGACTGATCCCTGTCAAGAGTGATTCCCTGTCCAGAGTGATCCACTGTCCAGAGTACTCGACTGTCCAGTGTGATCCCCTGCCCAGAGTGAATCCCTATCCAGATTGCTACCCTATCCAGAATGATTCCCTGTCCTGAGTGATCCCTGTCCAGGGTGATCCCCTGTCCAGAGTGATCCAATGCCAGAGTGATTCCCTTTCCTGATTCCCACCTGTCTAAAATGATCCACCGTCCAGTTGGATCCCCTGTCCAGAGTGATCAACTGTCCAGTGTTATTACCTGTCCAGAGTGAACCTCTATCCAGAGTGATTCCCTATCCTGAGTGATCCTGTCCATAGTGACCACCTGTCCAGAGTTAACAACTATCCAGAATGATTCCCTGTCCAGATTGATGCACTTTCCAGAGTGATTCCCTGTCCTGTGTGATCCATGTCCAGAGTGATCCCCTGTCCAGTGTTATCCACTGTCCAGAGTGATCTGTTGTCAAGTGTGACCCCCTATCCAGAGGGATCCCCTGTCCAGAGAGATTCCCTGTCCAGAGTGATCGCCTGTCTAGAGTGACTCCCTTTCCAGAGTGATTCCCTGTCCAGAGTGAAACCCTGTCCAGAGTGCGCCACTGTCCAGAGTGAAATCCTGTCTAGAGTGCTTCCATGTCCAGAGTGATCCCCTGTCCAGAGTGATCAACTGTCCAGAGTGATTCCCTATCCAGAGTGCTACCCTGCCCAGAATGATTCCCTGTCCTGAGTGATCCCTGTCCAGGGTGATCCCCTGTCCAGGGTGATCCATGTCCAGAGTGATCCACTGTCCAGAGTGATTCCCTATCCAGAGTGCCACCCTGTCCAGAATGATTCCAAATTCAGAATGATCCCTGTCCAGGGTGATCCCTGTCCAGAGTGATCCACTGTCCAGAGTGATTCCTTGTCCCGAGTGTCACCTGTCTAGAATAATCCACTATCCAGTGTGCACCCTGTCCAAATTGATGCACTGTCCAGAGTGATTCCCTGTCCTGTGTGTTCCCTGTCCAGAGTGATCCCCTGTCCAGAGTGATCCACTGTCCAGTGTGATCTCCTGTCAAGTGTGACCCCATATCCAGAGGGATCCCCTGGCCAGAGTGATTCCCTGTCCAGAGTCTTTCCCTATCCAGAGTGATTCCCTGTCCAGAGTGAAACCCTGTCCAGAGTGCGCCACTGTCCAGAGTGAAATCCTGTCTAGAGTGCTTCCATGTCCAGAGTGATCCCCTGTCCAGAGTGATCCCCTGTCCAGAGTGATTCCCTGTCCAGAGTGATCCCTTATCCAGTGTCATTCCCTCTCGAGAGTGATCCACTGTCCAGAGTGAAACCCTGTCCAGAGTGCTTCCCTGTCCAGATTGATTCCCTGTCTAGAGTGATCCCTGTCCAGAGTGATCCCTGCCCAGATTGATCACCGTCAAGAGTGATTCCCTGTCCAGAGTGATCCACTGTCCAGAATACTCCACTGTCCAGTGTGATCTCTGTCCAGAGTGTTCCCCTGTCCAGCATGATCTATTGTCCAGAGTAATTCCCTGTCCCATGTGCCACCTGTCTAGAATGATCCACTGTCCAGTGAGATCCACTGTCCAGAGTGATTCCCTGTCCAGAATGAACCACTGTCCAGACTGATCTATCCATCATGAGCCGCTGACCAGAGTGATTCAAAGTCCAGAGTGATTCCCTGTCCAGAGTGATTCCCTGTCCAGAGTGATTCTATGTCCAGAGTGATCCCCTGTCCAGAGTGAGTCCCTGTCCAGAGTGATCCCCTGTCCAGAGTGATTCCCTGTCCAGAGTGATTCCATGTCCAGAGTGTTCCCCTGTCCAGAGTGATCCCTGTCCAGAGTGATCTCTGTCCAGAGTGATCACTGTCAAGAGTGATTCCCTGTCCAGAGTGATCCACTGTCCAGAATAATCCACTGTCTAGTGGGTTCCTCTGTCCAGATTGATTCCCTGTCCAGAGTGAATCCCTGTCCAGAGTGATCCATGCCCAGAGTGATCCGTGTCCAGAGTGATCCCAGTACAGAGTGATTCCCTGTCCAGAGTGATACCCTGTCCAGAGTGTTCCTCTGTCCAGAGTGATTCCCTGTCCAGCGTGTTTCACAGTCAAGAGTGATTCACTGTCCAGAGTGATACCCTCTTCAGAGTGATCCACTGTCGAGAGTGATCTCCTGTACAGGGTGATCCCCTATCCAGAGCGATCCCCTGTCCAGAGTGATTCACTGTCCAGAGTGCTTCCCTGTCCAGAATGATCCACTGCCCAGGGTGATTCCCTGACCAGAGCGATTCCCTGACCAGAGCGATTCCCTGTCCAGAGCGATTCCCTGTCCAGAGTGCACCACTGTCCAGAGTGAAATCCTGTCTAGAGTGCTTCCATGTCCAGAGTGATCCCCTGTCCAGAGTGATCCTCTGTCCAGAGTGATTCCATGTCCAGATTGATTCCCTGTCCAGAGTGATCCCTGTCCAGATGATCCCTGTCCAGAGTGATCCCTGTCCAGAGTGATTCCCTGTCCTGAGTAATCCACTGTCTAGTGTGAGCCCCTTTCCAGAGTGATCCCCCGTCCAGAGTGATCCCATGTCCAGAGTGATTCCCTTTCCAGAATGATCCCTGTCCAGAGTGATGCTCTGTGCAGAGTGAGCCACTGTCCAGAGTGATCCACTGTCCAGAGTGAACTCCTGTCCAGACTGCTCCCCTGTCCAGAGTGATTCCCTGTCCAGAATTATCCACTGACCAGATTGATCTCCTATCCAGAGTGAGCCACTGACCAGAGTGATTCCAATTCCAGAGGAATCCCCTTTCCAGAGTGATTCCCTGTCCAGAGTGATCCGCTGTCCAGAATGACTCCCTGTCCAGAGTGATTCCCTGTCCTGAGTGATCCCCTGTCCAGAGTGAATCCCTATCCCGAGTAATCCACTGTCCAGAGTGAAACCCTGTCCAGAGTGCTTCCCTGTCCAGATTGATTCCCTGTCCAGAGTGATGCCTGTCCAGAGTGATCCCTGTCCAGAATGATCCCTGTCCAGACTGATCCCTGTCAAGAGTGATTCCCTGTCCAGAGTGATCCACTGTCCAGAGTACTCGACTGTCCAGTGTGATCCCCTGCCCAGAGTGAATCCCTATCCAGATTGCTACCCTATCCAGAATGATTCCCTGTCCTGAGTGATCCCTGTCCAGGGTGATCCCCTGTCCAGAGTGATCCAATGCCAGAGTGATTCCCTTTCCTGATTCCCACCTGTCTAAAATGATCCACCGTCCAGTTGGATCCCCTGTCCAGAGTGATCGACTGTCCAGTGTTATTACCTGTCCAGAGTGAACCTCTATCCAGAGTGATTCCCTATCCTGAGTGATCCTGTCCATAGTGACCACCTGTCCAGAGTTAACAACTATCCAGAATGATTCCCTGTCCAGATTGATGCACTTTCCAGAGTGATTCCCTGTCCTGTGTGATCCATGTCCAGAGTGATCCCCTGTCCAGTGTTATCCACTGTCCAGAGTGATCTGTTGTCAAGTGTGACCCCCTATCCAGAGGGATCCCCTGTCCAGAGAGATTCCCTGTCCAGAGTGATCGCCTGTCTAGAGTGACTCCCTTTCCAGAGTGATTCCCTGTCCAGAGTGAAACCCTGTCCAGAGTGCGCCACTGTCCAGAGTGAAATCCTGTCTAGAGTGCTTCCATGTCCAGAGTGATCCCCTGTCCAGAGTGATCAACTGTCCAGAGTGATTCCCTATCCAGAGTGCTACCCTGCCCAGAATGATTCCCTGTCCTGAGTGATCCCTGTCCAGGGTGATCCCCTGTCCAGGGTGATCCATGTCCAGAGTGATCCACTGTCCAGAGTGATTCCCTATCCAGAGTGCCACCCTGTCCAGAATGATTCCAAATTGAGAATGATCCCTGTCCAGGGTGATCCCTGTCCAGAGTGATCCACTGTCCAGAGTGATTCCTTGTCCCGAGTGTCACCTGTCTAGAATAATCCACTATCCAGTGTGCACCCCTGTCCAAATTGATGCACTGTCCAGAGTGATTCCCTGTCCTGTGTGTTCCCTGTCCAGAGTGATCCCCTGTCCAGAGTGATCCACTGTCCAGTGTGATCTCCTGTCAAGTGTGACCCCATATCCAGAGGGATCCCCTGGCCAGAGTGATTCCCTGTCCAGAGTCTTTCCCTGTCCAGAGTGATCCAATGTCCCGAGTGATTCCCTATCCAGAGTGCTACTCTGTCCAGAATGAAACTGTCCAGAGTGATCAATTGTCCAGAGTGATTCAATGTCCAGAGTGATCCACTATCCAGAGTGATTCCCTATCCTGAGTGATCCCTGCCCAGAGTGACCCCCTGTCCCGAGTGATCAACTATCCAGAATGATTCCCTGGCCAGATTGATGCACTGTACAGAGTGATTCCCTATCCAGAGTGCTACCATGTGCAGAATTATTCCCTGTCCAGAGTGAGTCACTGTCCAGAGTGTTTCCCTATCCAGAGTGCTATCATGTGCAGAATTATTCCCTGACCAGAGTGATTCACTGTCCAGAGTGATTCCCTATCCAGAGTGCTACCATGTGCAGAATTATTCCCTGTCCTGTGTGATCCCTTTCCAGAGTGATCCAATGTCCAGAGTGATTCCCCATCCAGAGTGCTACCATGTGCAGAATTATTCCCTGTCCAGAGTGATTCACTGTCCAGAGTGTTTCGCTGTCCAGATTGATTCCCTATCCGAGTGATCCCTGTCCAGAGTAATCCCTGTCCAGAGTGATCCCTGTCCAGAGTGATTCCCTGTCCAGAGTGATCCACTTTCCAGAGTAATCCACTGCCCAGTGTGAGCCCCTGTCCAGAGTGATCCCCTGTCCAAAGTGATCCTCTGTCCAGAGTGAATATCTGTCCAGATTGATTCCCTATCTGAGTGATCCCTGTCCAGAGTAATCCCTGTCCAGCATGATCCCTGTCCAGAGTGACTCCCTGTCCAGAGTGATCCACTTTCCAGAGTAACCACTGCCCAGTGTGAGCCCCTCTCCAGAGTGATCCCCTGTCCAGAGTGCTCCCCTGTCCAGAGTAATCCTCTGACCAGAGTGATTCACTGTCCAGAGTGTTTCCCTGTCCAGAGTGATCCACTGTCCAGAGTGATTCCCTATACAGAGTGCTACCATATGCAGAATTATTCCCTCTCCAGAGTGATTCACAGTCCAGAGTGTTTCCCTGTCCAGAGTGATCCACTGTCCAGAGTGATTCCCTATCCAGAGTGCTACCATGTGCAGAATTATTCCCTGTCCAGAGTGATTCACAGTCCAGAGTGTTTCCCTGTCCAGAGTGATCCACTGTCCAGAGTGATTCCCTATCCAGAGTGCTACCATGCGCAGAATGATTCCCTGTCCAGAGTGATCCACTGTCCAGAGGGATCCCCTGTCCAGACTGATTCCCTTTCCAGAAGGTTGCTGATTCCCTTTCCAGAAGGTTGCTGAAATCAAACTTTTGTTTGTTCCACATTTACTGTGTACTGTTTACTGTTTAAGATCTAAATTTCCCAGCATTAAGCAGGGTTAAAAAGGGATAAACAAGTCCTACAACTCAGAGCAGCTGAAGGCCGTTAACAAGGGAAACTGGAGTAATCTGGTTAACCTGGTTCTCCTGTAGCTGGGCTCAGCTCTGCAAGTCTTTGTTTCAGGGCCTATAAAAACAGGCTTTGAAGTGCGATTTTGCACTGAGAGAGATTTTCAACAGAGTGCTGAGAGTTGGGTGAGTCAGGGAGTCTTAACTGGTTGTTGAGAGTTGGGTGAGTCAGGGAGTTTGGTGAGGCAAGGCCTCAGAGCTTCGGCGGGTGCTTCAGCGGCAGAGCAGGCCTACAAAGGGCTCCAGAGACCAGGTAAGGCTTACTTTACTGGTGGTATTGAACTAAGTTAATTTAAGTTGATTAAAGGGGTAAGTCATGCCAGGAGAGCCCAGCCCCATGATGTGCTCCTCTTGCTCTATGTGGGAATTCAGGGACGCTGCCAGTGTCACTGACCAACACGTGTGCCAGAAATGCATCCAGCTGCAGCTACTAACGGGCCATCTTGTGGCGCTGGAGCTGTGGGTGGATGGGTTGTGGAGCACTCACGATGCTGAGAGGGTCGCGAATTACTCGTACAGTGAGTTGGTCACACCGCAGGGTAGGGCTGCACAGGCAGAAGGGAAATGGGTGACCACCAGGTGGAACAATAGAAGCAGGCAGGTAGTGCAGGAGACCCCTGTGGCCATCCCCCTTTCAACCAGGTATACCACTTTGGATACTGTTGAGGGGGATGACTTACCAGAGGAAGGCAGCAGCAGCCAACTTCCTGGCACTGGGGGCGCTCCTGCTGCCCAGGAAGGGAGGAAAAATAGTGGGAGAGCAATAGTGGTAGGGGATTCTATAGTAAGGGGAACAGATAGGCATTTCTGTGGCCGTAGACGTGAATCCAGGATGGTTTGTTGCCTCCCTGGTGCCAGGGTCAAGGATGTCACTGAGTGGCTGCAGGGCATTCTGGAGGGGGAGGGCGAACAGCCAGAGGTCGTGGTCCACATTGGTACCAACGACATAGGTAAAAAGAGGGATGAGGTCCTGCAGCAAGAATTTAGGGAGCTAGGTAGAAGATTAAAGAGCAGGACCTCAAAGGTTGTAATCTTTGGATTACTCCCGGTGCCACGTGCCAGTGAGTATAGGAATAGGAAGATAGAACAGATGAATGCGTGGCTAAAGAGTTGGTGCAGGAGGGAGGGCTTTAGTTTCCTGCATCACTGGGTCTGCTTCTGGGAAAGGTGGGACTTGTACAAGTCGAATGGTTTACACCTGAACCAGAGGGGGACCAATATCCTTGCGGGGAGGTTTGCTAGCACTGTTGGGGGGGTTTAAACTAACTTGGCAGGGGGATGGGGTACAGAGTGGAGCTATAGTAGGGGGTGAATTACAGCCAAATACAGAGGAAAAAACAAGTCAGCTGGGAAGGCAGAGCAAATATGTGAAGGCAAAAGGGAATATGGCAAGGCTGGAAGGCATTTATTTTAATGCAAGGAGTCTTGCAAATAAGCTGGATGAACTGAAGTTGTTGTTGAACACATGGGAGTACGATATTGTTGCTATCACGGAGGCATGGTTGAAGGAGGGTCAGGACTGGCAGCTCAATATTCCGGGGTATAGAATCTTCAGGTGAGACAGAGGGGGGTGTAAAAGGGGAGGGGGTGTTGCAATATTAATTAAGGAGTCAATTACTGCTGTAAGGAGGGATGATATATTAACGGGTTACTCTAATGAGGCCATATGGGTAGAACTTAAAAACAAAAAGGGGGCAAGCAGTTTGCTGGGAGTGTACTATAGGCCCCCAAACAGTCAGGGGGAGATAGAGGAACAGATATGTAGGCAAATCTCAGAGAAGTGCGAAAATAATAGGGTAATAATAGTGGGGGATTTCAACTTCCCCAATATTAATTGGGATAGTCAGAGTGTGAAAGGCTTAGAGGGTGCAGAATTCTTAAAGTGCATCCAGGAGAGCTTTTTGAGCCAGCGTGTAGAAAGTCCTACAAGAGAGGGGGCGGTACTGGACCTAATTATAGGGAATGTAGCCGGGCAAGTGGTGGAAGTGTCAGTAGGAGAGCATTTTGGCGACAGTGACCATAATTCGGTGAGATTTAAGGTGGTCATGGAAAAAGACAAAGACGGCCCGGAAATAAGGGTTCTAAATTGGGGAAGGCCGATTTTAATATGATAAGGCAGGATCTGGCCAAAGTGGACTGGGAGCAGCTACTTATAGGAAAATCCACCTCAAAGCAGTGGGAGACTTTCAGAAGGGAAATAGAGAGAGTACAACGCCAACCTGTTCCCGTAAAGGTCACGGGTGGTACCAACAAGCAAAGGGAACCTTGGATGACAAGGGATATACAAAAATGCATTAGGGAAAAAAGGGGGGCTTTTGGCATTTACAAAAGACTAAAGATGGAGGAAGCCCTAGAGGAGTGTAAAAAGTGCAGGGGCATACTTAAAAAAGAAATTAGGAGAGCGAGGAGGGGCCATGAAATAACACTGGCGAGCAAAATAAAGGAAAATCCTAGATGTTTTATAAGTATATTAAGGGCAAGAGGATAACCAGCACAAGGGTAGGGCCCATTAGGGAACAAAGTGGCAATCTGTGTGTAGAGCCAGATGATGTAGGCGGGGTTTTAAATGAATTTTTTGCATCTGTGTTCACTATGGAGGAAGACGATGTAGACATAGAAATCGGGCAAGGGGACTGTGATATACTTGAACATATTAGCATCGAGAGGGAGGAGGTACTAGCGGTTTTAGCAGGCCAAAAAGTGGATAAATACCCAGGCCCAGACGAGATGTATCCCAGGCTGCTGTGTGAGGCAAAGGAGGAGATTGCAGGGGCTCTGACACAAATTTTCAGAACCTCTCTGGCCACAGGGGATGTACCAGAGGACTGGAGAACAGCTAACGTAGTACCATTATTCAAGAAGGGTAGCAGGGATAAACCAGGGAAATACAGGCCAGTGAGCCTAACATCTGTGGTAGGGAAATTATTGGAAAAAATTCTGAGGGACAAAATTAGTCTCCACTTGGAGAGGCAAGGATTAATCGGGGATAGTCAGCATGGCTTTGTCAAGGGTAAATCATGTCTGACCAATCTGATTGAATTTTTCGAGGGGGTGACAAGGTGTGTGGATGAGGGAAATGCTGTGGATGTGGTATACATGGACTTCAGTAAGGCTTTTGACAAAGTCCCGCATAGGAGACTGCTCAAGAATGTAAGAGCCCATGGGATCCAGGGTGCCTTGGCACGTTGGATCATAAACTGGCTGAGTGGCAGGAGGCAGAGGGTGATGGTCGAAGGTTGCTTTTGTGACTGGAAGCCTGTGTCCAGTGGGGTACCTCAGGGATCGGTGCTGGGTCCATTGCTGTTTTTGATCTACATAAATGATTTGGATGAGAATGTAAAAGGTATGATCAGTAAGTTCGCAGATGACAAGAAAATTGGTGGGGTGGTAAATTGCGAGGAGGAAAGCCTCAGGCTACAGGACGATATAAACGGGTTGGTCAGATGGGCGGAAAAGTGGCAAATGGAATTTAAACCTGAAAAGTGCGAGGTGATGCATTTTGGACGGACAAATATTGCAAGGGAATACACAATGAGTGGTAGGGCCCTAGGAAGCACAGAGGGTCAGAGGGACCTTGGTGTACATGTACATAGATCCCTGAAGGCAGCGGATCAGGTAGATAAGGTGGTTAAAAAGGCATGTGGGATACTTGCCTTCATTAGCCGAGGCATAGATTATAAGAGCAGGGAGGTTATGATGGAGCTGTACAAAACGCTGGTGAGGCCACAGCTGGAGTACTGTGTGCAGTTCTGGTCGCCTCACTATAGGAAGGATGTGATTGCTTTGGAGAGGGTGCAGAGAAGATTCACCAGGATGTTACCTGGGATGGAGCGCCTCAGCTATGAAGAAAGACTGGCTGGGGTTGTTTTCCTTGGAGCAAAGAAGGCTGAGGGGGGACCTGATTGAGGTGTACAAAATGATGAGGGGCATAGATAGGGTAGATAAAGAGGAACATTTCCCCTTAGTAGGGGTGTCAATAACAAGGGGGCATAGATTCAAGGTAAGGGGCAGGAGGTTTAGAGGGGATTTGAGGAGGAACTTTTTCACCCAGAGGGTGGTTGGAGTCTGGAACTCACTGCCTGAAAGGGTGATAGAGGCAGGAACCCTCACAACATTCAAGAAGCATTTCGATGAGCACTTGAAATGCCATTGCATACAAGGCTATGGACCAAATGCTGGAAAATAGGATTAGATTGGACAGGGCTTGATGGATGGCGCAGACACGATGGGCCGAAGGGCCTCTTTCAGTGCTGTATAACTCTATGACTATGACTAATGATCCCTGTCCAGAGTGATCCCCTGTGCAGAGTGAACCACTGCCCAGAGTGACTCCCTGTCCAGAGTGATTACCTGTCCAGAGTGATCTACTGTTCAGAGTGATTCCCTGTCCTGAGTGATTCCTGTCCAGTGTGATTCCCTGTCCAGAGTGATCGATGGTCCAGAGTGAACTCCTGTCCAGAGAGTTTCCCTGTCCAGAGTGATTCCCTGTCCAGAATTATCCACTGTCCAGGTTGATCTCCTATCCAGAGTGATCCGCTGACAAGAGTGATTCAAAGTCCAGAGTAATCCCCTGTCCAGAGTGACTCCCTGACCAGAGTGATCCCCTGTCCAGAGTGAATCCCTGTCTAGAGTGATTCCCTACCCAGAGAGATCCCCTGTCCAGAGTGATTCCCTCTCCAGAGTAATCCACTGTCCAGAATGATTCCCTGTACAATGTGATCCCTGTCCGGAGTGAATCCCTGTCCAGCATGATCCATGTCCAGAGTGATCCCTGTCCAGAGTGATTCCCTGTTCAGGGTGATCCCCTGTCCAGAGTGATCCACTGTCCAGATTGATTCCTTGTCCAGAGTGTCACCTGTCTAAAATGATCCACTATCCAGTGTGCACCCCTGTCCAGATTGATGCACTGTCCAGAGTGATTCCCTGTCCTGTGTGTTCTCTGTCCAGAGTGATCCCCTGTCAAGAGTGATCCAATGTCCCGAGTGATTCCCTATCCAGAGTGCTACTCTGTCCAGAATGAATGCCTGTCCAGTGCGATCCCCTGTCCAGAGTGATTCAATGTCCAGAGTGATCCACTATCCAGAGTGATTCCCTATCCAGAGTGATCAACTATCCAGAATGATTACCTGTCCAGATTGATGCATTGTCCAGAGTGATTTCCTATCCAGAGTGATACTCTGTCCAGAATGAATGCCTGTCCAGTGTGATCCCCGGTCCAGAGTGATCCATTGTCCAGAGTGATTCAATGTCCAGAGTGATCCCTGTCCAGAGTGACCCCCTGTCCAGAGTGATCAACTATCCAGAATGATTCCCTGTCCAGATTGATGCATTGTCCAGAGTGATTCCCTGTCCTGTGTGATCCACTGTCCAGAGTGATCCCCTGTCCAGAGTGATTCATTGTCCAGAATGATCCCCTGTCCAGAGTGATTCCCTGTCCAGGGTGATCCACTGTCCAGAGTGAAACCCTGTCCAGAGTGCTTCCATCTCTAGATTGATTCCCTGTCCAGAATGATCCCTGTCCAGATTGATCCCTGTCCAGTGTGATTCCCTGTCCAGAGAGATCCACCGTCCAGAGTAATCCACTGTCCAGTGTGATTCCCTATCCAGAGTGCTACCATGCGCAGAATGATTCCCTGTCCAGAGTGATCCACTGTCCAGAGGGATCCCCTGTCCAGACTGATTCCCTTTCCAGAAGGTTGCTGATTCCCTTTCCAGAAGGTTGCTGAAATCAAACTTTTGTTTGTTCCACATTTACTGTGTACTGTTTACTGTTTAAGATCTAAATTTCCCAGCATTAAGCAGGGTTAAAAAGGGATAAACAAGTCCTACAACTCAGAGCAGCTGAAGGCCGTTAACAAGGGAAACTGGAGTAATCTGGTTAACCTGGTTCTCCTGTAGCTGGGCTCAGCTCTGCAAGTCTTTGTTTCAGGGCCTATAAAAACAGGCTTTGAAGTGCGATTTTGCACTGAGAGAGATTTTCAACAGAGTGCTGAGAGTTGGGTGAGTCAGGGAGTCTTAACTGGTTGTTGAGAGTTGGGTGAGTCAGGGAGTTTGGTGAGGCAAGGCCTCAGAGCTTCGGCGGGTGCTTCAGCAGCAGAGCAGGCCTACAAAGGGCTCCAGAGACCAGGTAAGGCTTACTTTACTGGTGGTATTGAACTAAGTTAATTTAAGTTGATTAAAGGGGTAAGTCATGCCAGGAGAGCCCAGCCCCATGATGTGCTCCTCTTGCTCTATGTGGGAATTCAGGGACGCTGCCAGTGTCACTGACCAACACGTGTGCCAGAAATGCATCCAGCTGCAGCTACTAACGGGCCATCTTGTGGCGCTGGAGCTGTGGGTGGATGGGTTGTGGAGCACTCACGATGCTGAGAGGGTCGCGAATTACTCGTACAGTGAGTTGGTCACACCGCAGGGTAGGGCTGCACAGGCAGAAGGGAAATGGGTGACCACCAGGTGGAACAATAGAAGCAGGCAGGTAGTGCAGGAGACCCCTGTGGCCATCCCCCTTTCAACCAGGTATACCACTTTGGATACTGTTGAGGGGGATGACTTACCAGAGGAAGGCAGCAGCAGCCAACTTCCTGGCACTGGGGGCGCTCCTGCTGCCCAGGAAGGGAGGAAAAATAGTGGGAGAGCAATAGTGGTAGGGGATTCTATAGTAAGGGGAACAGATAGGCATTTCTGTGGCCGTAGACGTGAATCCAGGATGGTTTGTTGCCTCCCTGGTGCCAGGGTCAAGGATGTCACTGAGTGGCTGCAGGGCATTCTGGAGGGGGAGGGCGAACAGCCAGAGGTCGTGGTCCACATTGGTACCAACGACATAGGTAAAAAGAGGGATGAGGTCCTGCAGCAAGAATTTAGGGAGCTAGGTAGAAGATTAAAGAGCAGGACCTCAAAGGTTGTAATCTTTGGATTACTCCCGGTGCCGCGTGCCAGTGAGTATAGGAATAGGAAGATAGAACAGATGAATGCGTGGCTAAAGAGTTGGTGCAGGAGGGAGGGCTTTAGTTTCCTGCATCACTGGGTCTGCTTCTGGGAAAGGTGGGACTTGTACAAGTCGAATGGTTTACACCTGAACCAGAGGGGGACCAATATCCTTGCGGGGAGGTTTGCTAGCACTGTTGGGGGGGTTTAAACTAACTTGGCAGGGGGATGGGGTACAGAGTGGAGCTATAGTAGGGGGTGAATTACAGCCAAATACAGAGGAAAAAACAAGTCAGCTGGGAAGGCAGAGCAAATATGTGAAGGCAAAAGGGAATATGGCAAGGCTGGAAGGCATTTATTTTAATGCAAGGAGTCTTGCAAATAAGCTGGATGAACTGAAGTTGTTGTTGAACACATGGGAGTACGATATTGTTGCTATCACGGAGGCATGGTTGAAGGAGGGTCAGGACTGGCAGCTCAATATTCCGGGGTATAGAATCTTCAGGTGAGACAGAGGGGGGTGTAAAAGGGGAGGGGGTGTTGCAATATTAATTAAGGAGTCAATTACTGCTGTAAGGAGGGATGATATATTAGCGGGTTACTCTAATGAGGCCATATGGGTAGAACTTAAAAACAAAAAGGGGGCAAGCAGTTTGCTGGGAGTGTACTATAGGCCCCCAAACAGTCAGGGGGAGATAGAGGAACAGATATGTAGGCAAATCTCAGAGAAGTGCGAAAATAATAGGGTAATAATAGTGGGGGATTTCAACTTCCCCAATATTAATTGGGATAGTCAGAGTGTGAAAGGCTTAGAGGGTGCAGAATTCTTAAAGTGCATCCAGGAGAGCTTTTTGAGCCAGCGTGTAGAAAGTCCTACAAGAGAGGGGGCGGTACTGGACCTAATTATAGGGAATGTAGCCGGGCAAGTGGTGGAAGTGTCAGTAGGAGAGCATTTTGGCGACAGTGACCATAATTCGGTGAGATTTAAGGTGGTCATGGAAAAAGACAAAGACGGCCCGGAAATAAGGGTTCTAAATTGGGGAAGGCCGATTTTAATATGATAAGGCAGGATCTGGCCAAAGTGGACTGGGAGCAGCTACTTATAGGAAAATCCACCTCAAAGCAGTGGGAGACTTTCAGAAGGGAAATAGAGAGAGTACAACGCCAACCTGTTCCCGTAAAGGTCACGGGTGGTACCAACAAGCAAAGGGAACCTTGGATGACAAGGGATATACAAAAATGCATTAGGGAAAAAAGGGGGGCTTTTGGCATTTACAAAAGACTAAAGATGGAGGAAGCCCTAGAGGAGTGTAAAAAGTGCAGGGGCATACTTAAAAAAGAAATTAGGAGAGCGAGGAGGGGCCATGAAATAACACTGGCGAGCAAAATAAAGGAAAATCCTAGATGTTTTATAAGTATATTAAGGGCAAGAGGATAACCAGCACAAGGGTAGGGCCCATTAGGGAACAAAGTGGCAATCTGTGTGTAGAGCCAGATGATGTAGGCGGGGTTTTAAATGAATTTTTTGCATCTGTGTTCACTATGGAGGAAGACGATGTAGACATAGAAATCGGGCAAGGGGACTGTGATATACTTGAACATATTAGCATCGAGAGGGAGGAGGTACTAGCGGTTTTAGCAGGCCAAAAAGTGGATAAATACCCAGGCCCAGACGAGATGTATCCCAGGCTGCTGTGTGAGGCAAAGGAGGAGATTGCAGGGGCTCTGACACAAATTTTCAGAACCTCTCTGGCCACAGGGGATGTACCAGAGGACTGGAGAACAGCTAACGTAGTACCATTATTCAAGAAGGGTAGCAGGGATAAACCAGGGAAATACAGGCCAGTGAGCCTAACATCTGTGGTAGGGAAATTATTGGAAAAAATTCTGAGGGACAAAATTAGTCTCCACTTGGAGAGGCAAGGATTAATCGGGGATAGTCAGCATGGCTTTGTCAAGGGTAAATCATGTCTGACCAATCTGATTGAATTTTTCGAGGGGGTGACAAGGTGTGTGGATGAGGGAAATGCTGTGGATGTGGTATACATGGACTTCAGTAAGGCTTTTGACAAAGTCCCGCATAGGAGACTGCTCAAGAATGTAAGAGCCCATGGGATCCAGGGTGCCTTGGCACGTTGGATCATAAACTGGCTGAGTGGCAGGAGGCAGAGGGTGATGGTCGAAGGTTGCTTTTGTGACTGGAAGCCTGTGTCCAGTGGGGTACCTCAGGGATCGGTGCTGGGTCCATTGCTGTTTTTGATCTACATAAATGATTTGGATGAGAATGTAAAAGGTATGATCAGTAAGTTCGCAGATGACAAGAAAATTGGTGGGGTGGTAAATTGCGAGGAGGAAAGCCTCAGGCTACAGGACGATATAAACGGGTTGGTCAGATGGGCGGAAAAGTGGCAAATGGAATTTAAACCTGAAAAGTGCGAGGTGATGCATTTTGGACGGAAAAATATTGCAAGGGAATACACAATGAGTGGTAGGGCCCTAGGAAGCACAGAGGGTCAGAGGGACCTTGGTGTACATGTACATAGATCCCTGAAGGCAGCGGATCAGGTAGATAAGGTGGTTAAAAAGGCATGTGGGATACTTGCCTTCATTAGCCGAGGCATAGATTATAAGAGCAGGGAGGTTATGATGGAGCTGTACAAAACGCTGGTGAGGCCACAGCTGGAGTACTGTGTGCAGTTCTGGTCGCCTCACTATAGGAAGGATGTGATTGCTTTGGAGAGGGTGCAGAGAAGATTCACCAGGATGTTACCTGGGATGGAGCGCCTCAGCTATGAAGAAAGACTGGCTGGGGTTGTTTTCCTTGGAGCAAAGAAGGCTGAGGGGGGACCTGATTGAGGTGTACAAAATGATGAGGGGCATAGATAGGGTAGATAAAGAGGAACATTTCCCCTTAGTAGGGGTGTCAATAACAAGGGGGCATAGATTCAAGGTAAGGGGCAGGAGGTTTAGAGGGGATTTGAGGAGGAACTTTTTCACCCAGAGGGTGGTTGGAGTCTGGAACTCACTGCCTGAAAGGGTGATAGAGGCAGGAACCCTCACAACATTCAAGAAGCATTTCGATGAGCACTTGAAATGCCATTGCATACAAGGCTATGGACCAAATGCTGGAAAATAGGATTAGATTGGACAGGGCTTGATGGATGGCGCAGACACGATGGGCCGAAGGGCCTCTTTCAGTGCTGTATAACTCTATGACTATGACTAATGATCCCTGTCCAGAGTGATCCCCTGTGCAGAGTGAACCACTGCCCAGAGTGACTCCCTGTCCAGAGTGATTACCTGTCCAGAGTGATCTACTGTTCAGAGTGATTCCCTGTCCTGAGTGATTCCTGTCCAGTGTGATTCCCTGTCCAGAGTGATCGATGGTCCAGAGTGAACTCCTGTCCAGAGAGTTTCCCTGTCCAGAGTGATTCCCTGTCCAGAATTATCCACTGTCCAGGTTGATCTCCTATCCAGAGTGATCCGCTGACAAGAGTGATTCAAAGTCCAGAGTAATCCCCTGTCCAGAGTGACTCCCTGACCAGAGTGATCCCCTGTCCAGAGTGAATCCCTGTCTAGAGTGATTCCCTGCCCAGAGAGATCCCCTGTCCAGAGTGATTCCCTCTCCAGAGTAATCCACTGTCCAGAATGATTCCCTGTACAATGTGATCCCTGTCCGGAGTGAATCCCTGTCCAGCATGATCCATGTCCAGAGTGATCCCTGTCCAGAGTGATTCCCTGTTCAGGGTGATCCCCTGTCCAGAGTGATCCACTGTCCAGATTGATTCCTTGTCCAGAGTGTCACCTGTCTAAAATGATCCACTATCCAGTGTGCACCCCTGTCCAGATTGATGCACTGTCCAGAGTGATTCCCTGTCCTGTGTGTTCTCTGTCCAGAGTGATCCCCTGTCAAGAGTGATCCAATGTCCCGAGTGATTCCCTATCCAGAGTGCTACTCTGTCCAGAATGAATGCCTGTCCAGTGCGATCCCCTGTCCAGAGTGATTCAATGTCCAGAGTGATCCACTATCCAGAGTGATTCCCTATCCAGAGTGATCAACTATCCAGAATGATTACCTGTCCAGATTGATGCATTGTCCAGAGTGATTTCCTATCCAGAGTGATACTCTGTCCAGAATGAATGCCTGTCCAGTGTGATCCCCGGTCCAGAGTGATCCATTGTCCAGAGTGATTCAATGTCCAGAGTGATCCCTGTCCAGAGTGACCCCCTGTCCAGAGTGATCAACTATCCAGAATGATTCCCTGTCCAGATTGATGCATTGTCCAGAGTGATTCCCTGTCCTGTGTGATCCACTGTCCAGAGTGATCCCCTGTCCAGAGTGATTCATTGTCCAGAATGATCCCCTGTCCAGAGTGATTCCCTGTCCAGGGTGATCCACTGTCCAGAGTGAAACCCTGTCCAGAGTGCTTCCATCTCTAGATTGATTCCCTGTCCAGAATGATCCCTGTCCAGATTGATCCCTGTCCAGTGTGATTCCCTGTCCAGAGAGATCCACCGTCCAGAGTAATCCACTGTCCAGTGTGAGCCCCTGTCCAGAGTGATCCTCTGTCCAGAGTGATACACTGTCCAGGGTGATCTCCTGTCATGTGTGACCCCTATCCAGAGGGATACCCTGTCCAGATTGATTCCCTGTCCAGAGTGATCCCTGTCCAGAGTGATTCACTGTCCAGAGTGATCCACTGTCCAGATTGATTCCCTGTCCAGAGTGATCCCTGTCCAGAGTGATCCCTGTCCAGAGTGATTCCATGTCCAGAGTGATCCACTGTCCAGAGTGATCCACTGTCCAGTGTGATTCCCTATCCAGAGTGCTACCCTGTCCAGAGTGATTCCTTTTCCAGACTGATCCCTATCCAGGGTGCTCCCCTGTCCAGCGTGATCCATTGTCCAGATTGACTCCCTGTCCAGAGTGATTACCTGTCCTGAGTGAACTACTGTTCAGGGTGAGTCCCTGTCCAGAATGATCCACTGTCCAGAGTGAACACCTGTCCAGAGTGCTTCCCTGTCCAGAGTGATTCCATGTCCAGAATTATCCACTGTCCAGAATGATGTCCTATCCAGAATGTGCCGCTGACCAGAGTGATTCCACGTCCAGAGTGATCCCCTGTCCAGATTAATTCCCTGTCCAGAGTGATCCCCTTTCCAGAGTGACTCCCTGTCCAGAGTGATTCCCTGTCCAGAGTGATCCCCTGTCTGGAGTGATTCACTTTCCAGAGTGATCCACTGTCTAGAGTGAAACCCTGCCCAGAGTGCTTCCCTGTCCAGATTGATTTCGTGTCCAGGTTGATCCCTGTCCAGAGTGATCCCTGTCAAGAGTGATTCCCTGCCCAGAGTGATCCACTGACCAGAGTAATCCACTGTACAGTGTGATCCCCTGTCCAGAGTGTTCCCCTGTCCAGAGGGATCCTCTGTCCAGAGTGATTCCCTGTCCAGGGTCTTTCCCTGTCCAGAGTGATCCACTGTCCAGAGTGATTCCCTATCCAGAGTGATCAACTATCCAGAAGGATTACCTGTCCAGATTGATGCATTGTCCAGAGTGATTCCCTATCCAGAGTGATACTCTGTCCAGAATGAATGCCTGTCCAGTGTGATCCCCTGTCCAGAGTGATCCATTGTCCAGAGTGATTCAATGTCCAGAGTGATCCCTGTCCAGAGTGAACCCCTGTCCAGAGTGATCAACTATCCAGAATGATTCCCTGTCCAGATTGATGCATTGTCCAGAGTGATTCCCTGTCCTGTGTGATCCCTGTCCAGAGTGATCCCCTGTCCAGAGTGATCCACTGTCCAGAGTGATCCCCTGTCCAGAGTGATTCATTGTCCAGAATGATCCCCTGTCCAGAGTGATTCCCTGTCCAGAGTGATCCACTGTCCAGAGTGAAACCCTGTCCAGAGTGCTTCCATCTCTAGATTGATTCCCTGTCCAGAATGATCCCTGTCCAGATTGATCCCTGTCCAGTGTGATTCCCTGTCCAGAGAGATCCACCGTCCAGAGTAATCCACTGTCCAGTGTGAGCCCCTGTCCAGAGTGATTCTCTGTCCAGAGTGATACACTGTCCAGGGTGATCTCCTGTCATGTGTGACCCCTATCCAGAGGGATACCCTGTCCAGATTGATTCCCTGTCCAGAGTGATCCCTGTCCAGAGTGATTCACTGTCCAGAGTGATCCACTGTCCAGATTGATTCCCTGTCCAGAGTGATCCCTGTCCAGAGTGATCCCTGTCCAGAGTGATTCCATGTCCAGAGTGATCCACTGTCCAGAGTGATCCACTGTCCAGTGTGATTCCCTATCCAGAGTGCTACCCTGTCCAGAGTGATTCCTTGTCCAGACTGATCCCTATCCAGGGTGCTCCCCTGTCCAGCGTGATCCATTGTCCAGATTGACTCCCTGTCCAGAGTGATTACCTGTCCTGAGTGAACTACTGTTCAGGGTGAGTCCCTGTCCAGAGTGATCCACTGTCCAGAGTGAACACCTGTCCAGAGTGCTTCCCTGTCCAGAGTGATTCCATGTCCAGAATTATCCACTGTCCAGAATGATGTCCTATCCAGAATGTGCCGCTGACCAGAGTGATTCCACGTCCAGAGTGATCCCCTGTCCAGATTAATTCCCTGTCCAGAGTGATCCCCTTTCCAGAGTGACTCCCTGTCCAGAGTGATTCCCTGTCCAGAGTGATCCCCTGTCTGGAGTGATTCACTTTCCAGAGTGATCCACTGTCTAGAGTGAAACCCTGCCCAGAGTGCTTCCCTGTCCAGATTGATTTCGTGTCCAGGTTGATCCCTGTCCAGAGTGATCCCTGTCAAGAGTGATTCCCTGCCCAGAGTGATCCACTGACCAGAGTAATCCACTGTACAGTGTGATCCCCTGTCCAGAGTGTTCCCCTGTCCAGAGGGATCCTCTGTCCAGAGTGATTCCCTGTCCAGGGTCTTTCCCTGTCCAGAGTGATCCACTGTCCAGAGTGATTCCCTATCCAGAGTGATCAACTATCCAGAAGGATTACCTGTCCAGATTGATGCATTGTCCAGAGTGATTCCCTATCCAGAGTGATACTCTGTCCAGAATGAATGCCTGTCCAGTGTGATCCCCTGTCCAGAGTGATCCATTGTCCAGAGTGATTCAATGTCCAGAGTGATCCCTGTCCAGAGTGAACCCCTGTCCAGAGTGATCAACTATCCAGAATGATTCCCTGTCCAGATTGATGCATTGTCCAGAGTGATTCCCTGTCCTGTGTGATCCCTGTCCAGAGTGATCCCCTGTCCAGAGTGATCCACTGTCCAGAGTGATCCCCTGTCCAGAGTGATTCATTGTCCAGAATGATCCCCTGTCCAGAGTGATTCCCTGTCCAGAGTGATCCACTGTCCAGAGTGAAACCCTGTCCAGAGTGCTTCCATCTCTAGATTGATTCCCTGTCCAGAATGATCCCTGTCCAGATTGATCCCTGTCCAGTGTGATTCCCTGTCCAGAGAGATCCACCGTCCAGAGTAATCCACTGTCCAGTGTGAGCCCCTGTCCAGAGTGATTCTCTGTCCAGAGTGATACACTGTCCAGGGTGATCTCCTGTCATGTGTGACCCCTATCCAGAGGGATACCCTGTCCAGATTGATTCCCTGTCCAGAGTGATCCCTGTCCAGAGTGATCCACTGTCCAGAGTGATCCACTGTCCAGATTGATTCCCTGTCCAGAGTGATCCCTGTCCAGAGTGATCCCTGTCCAGAGTGATTCCATGTCCAGAGTGATCCACTGTCCAGAGTGATCCACTGTCCAGTGTGATTCCCTATCCAGAGTGCTACCCTGTCCAGAGTGATTCCTTGTCCAGACTGATCCCTATCCAGGGTGCTCCCCTGTCCAGCGTGATCCATTGTCCAGATTGACTCCCTGTCCAGAGTGATTACCTGTCCTGAGTGAACTACTGTTCAGGGTGAGTCCCTGTCCAGAGTGATCCACTGTCCAGAGTGAACACCTGTCCAGAGTGCTTCCCTGTCCAGAGTGATTCCATGTCCAGAATTATCCACTGTCCAGAATGATGTCCTATCCAGAATGTGCCGCTGACCAGAGTGATTCCACGTCCAGAGTGATCCCCTGTCCAGATTAATTCCCTGTCCAGAGTGATCCCCTTTCCAGAGTGACTCCCTGTCCAGAGTGATTCCCTGTCCAGAGTGATCCCCTGTCTGGAGTGATTCCCTTTCCAGAGTGATCCACTGTCTAGAGTGAAACCCTGCCCAGAGTGCTTCCCTGTCCAGATTGATTTCCTGTCCAGGTTGATCCCTGTCCAGAGTGATCCCTGTCAAGAGTGATTCCCTGCCCAGAGTGAGCCACTGACCAGAGTAATCCACTGTCCAGTGTGATCCCCTGTCCAGAGTGTCCCCTGTCCAGTGATCCAATGTCCTGAGTGATTCCCTATCCAAAGTGCTACTCTGTCCAGAATGAATTCCTGTCCAGTGTGATCCACTGTCCACAGTTATCCATTGTCCAGAGTGATTCAATGTCCAGAGTGATCCACAATCCAGAGTGATTCCCTATCTTGAGTTATCCCTGTCCAGAGTGACCCCCTGTCCAGAGTGATCAACTATCCAGAATGATTCCCTGTCCAGGTTGATGCACTGTCCAGAGTGATTCCCTGTCCTGTGTGATCCATTGTCCAGAGTGATCCCCTGTCCAGAGTGATTCGCTGTCCAGAGTGATCCCCTGTCCAGAGTGATTCACTGTCCAGAGTGATCCACTGTCCAGATTGATTCCCTGTCCAGAGTGATCCCTGTCCAGAGTGATCCCTGTCCAGAGTGATCCCTGTCAAGAGTGAAACCCTGTCCAGTGTGCTTCCTTCTCCCGATTTATTCCCTGTCCAGAGTGATCACTGTCCAGATTGATCCCTTTCCAGAGTGATCCCTGTCCAGAGTGATCCCTGTCCAGAGTGATTCCCTGTCCAGAGTGATTCCCTGTCCAGAGTGATTCGCTGTCCAGAGTGATCCCCTGTCCAGAGTGTATCCCTGTCCAGAGGGATCCTCTATCCAGAGTGATTCGCTGCCCAGAATGTTCCCCTATCCAGAGTGATCCCCTGTCCAAAGTGATCCACTGTCCAGAGTGATCTCCTGTTAAGGGTGACCACCTATCCAGAGGAATCCCCTGTCCAGAGTGATCCCCTTTCCAAAGTGATTCCCTGTCCAGATTGATCCTCTGTCCAGAGTGATTCGCTGTCCAAGTGACCCACAGTCCAGAGTGATTCCCTGTCCAGAGTGCTTCCCTGTCCAGAGTGATCCTCTGTCCAGAGTAATCCACTGTCCAGAGAGATCCCCTCCCCTGAGTGATCCCCTCCCCTGAGTGATCCCCTCCCCTGTGTGATCCCCTGTCCAGAGTGATCCCCTGTCCAGAGTGATCCCTTGTCCAGAGTGATCCAGTGTCCAGAGTGAGCCCCTGTCCAGAGTGATCCCATGTCCAGAGTGAACCCCTGTCCAGAGTGATCCCTGTCCAGAGTGATTCCCTGTCCAGAGTGTCTCCCTGTCCATAATGATCCCCTGTCCAGAGTGATCCCCTGTCCAGAGTGATCCCCTGTCCAGAGTGATTCCCTGTCCAGAGTGATTCCCTGTCCAGAGTGATTCGCTGTCCAGAGTGATCCCCTGTCCAGAGTGTATCCCTGTCCAGAGGGATCCTCTATCCAGAGTGATTCCCTGCCCAGAATGTTCCCCTATCCAGAGTGATCCACTGTCCTGAGTGATTCCCTGTCCAGAATGATTCCCTGTACAGAGAGTTCCATGTCCAGAGCGATCCCCTGTCCTGAATGATCCCCTGTCCAGAGTGATTCCCTCTCCAGTGCTATCCACTGTCCAGTGTGATTCCCTGTCCAGAGTGATCAACTGTCCAGAGCTAAGCACTGTCCAGAGTGATCCCCTGTCCAGAATGATCCACTGTCCAGAGTGACTCCCTTCCAGAGTGATTCCCCGTCCAGAGTGATTCCATGTCCCGAGTGATTACCCATCTAGAGTGAACCCTGTCCAGAATGATCCCCTGTCCAGAGGGATTTCCTGCCCAGAGTGATTCCCTGTCCAGAGTGATCCATTGTCCAGAGTGATCCCTGCCGAGAGTGATTCACTGTTTAGAGTGATTCCCTGTCCAGAGTGATGCACTGTCCAGTGTGATTCCCTGTCCTGAGTGAGCCCTGTCTGGAGTGATCCACTGTCCTGGGTGATCCCTCTCCAGAATGATCCACTGTCCAGAGTGATGACCTGTCCAGAGGGATCAACTTTACAGAGTTTTTCCCTGTCTAAAGTGATCCACACTCCCGAGTGATCCCCTGTCCAGAATGGTCCACTGTCCAGAGTGATTACCTATCCAGTGTGATCCACTCTCCAGAGTGATTCCCTGTCCCGAGTGATCCCTGTCCAGTGATCCCCTGTCCAGAGTGATCCACTGTCCAGAGTGATTCTGTGTCCAGAGTGATCCCCATTACAGAGTGATTCCCCATCCTGTGTGATCCCTGTCCTAAGTGATCCCTATATAGACTGATTCCCTGTCAAGAGTAATACCCTGTCCAGAGTGATTCCCTGTCTTGAGTGATCCCCCCTCCAGAGTGATCCCTGTCCAGAGTGATTCCCTGACCTTTTAGATCTTTCTCCAGAGTGATTCCATGTCCAGAGTGATCCATTGTCCAGAGAACTCCCCTTTCCAGAATGTTCCCCGTCCAGAGTGAGTCCCTTTCCAGAGTGACCCCGTTATAGAGTGATCCACTATCCAGTGTGATCCCCTCTCCAGAGTGATCCACTATCCAGAGTGAATACTTGTCCTGAGTAATCCCTGTCCAGAGTGATCCCCTCCCCTGAGTGATCCACTGTCCAGAGTAATCCACGGTCCAGTGTGATTCCCTGTCCAGAGTGATTCCCTGTCCGGAGTGTTTCCCTGTCCAGAGTGATTCCCTGTCCAGAGTGATTCCCTGTCCAGTGTGATTCCCTGTCCAGAGTTATTCCCTGTCCAGAGTGATTCCCTCTCCAGAGTGATTCCCTGTCCAGAGTGATCCCCTGTCCAGAGTGATTCACTGTCCAGAGTGATCCCCTGTTCAGAGAGAACCAGTGTCCAGAGTGATCCGCTGTCCAGACTGTTTTGCTTTCCAGAGTGATCCCTTTCAAGAGTGATTCCCTGTCCAGAGTGCTTCCCTGTCCAGAGTGATTCCCTGTCCAGTGATCCTCAGTCCAGAGTGATTCCCTGTCCAGAAGCATCCTCTGTCCAGAGTAATCCCCTGTCCAGAGTAATCCCCTGTCCAGAGTGATCCCCTGTCCAGAGTGATTCCCTGTCCAGAGGGATCCTCTGTCCAGATTGTTTCCCTGTCCAGAGTGTTTCCCTGTCCAGAGGGATCCTCTATCCAGAGTGATTCCCTGCCCAGAATGTTCCCCTGTCCAGAGTGATCCACTGTCCAGAGTGATCCCCTGTCCAGAACGATTCCCTGTCCAGAGAGATCCATGTCCAGAGTGATCCCCTGTCCTGAATGATCCCCTGTCCAGAGTGATTCCCTCTCCAGTGTTATCCACTGTCCAGTGTGATTCCCTGTCCAGAGTGATCAACTGTCCAGAGCTAAGCACTGTCCAGAGTGATCCACTGTCCAGAGTGATCCACTGTCCAGAGTGATCCACTGTCCAGAGTGATTCCCTTCCAGAGTGATTCCCTGTCCAGAGTGATTCCATGTCCCGAGTGATTACCCATCTATAGTGATCCCTGTCCAGAATGATTCCCTGTCCAGAGGGATTTCCTGCCCAGAGTGATCCACTTTCCAGAGTGATCCCTGCCAAGAGTGATTCACTGTCTAGAGTGATTCCCTGACCAGAGTGATGCACTGTCCAGTGTGATTCCCTGTCCTGATTGATCCCTGTCTGGAGTGATCCACTGTCCTGGGTGATCCCTCTCCAGAATGATCCACTGTCCAGAGTGATGACCTGTCCAGAGGGATCCACTGTACAGAGTGTTTCCCTGTCTAAAGTGATCCACACTCCCGAGTGATCCCCTGTCCAGAATGGTCCACTGTCCAGAATGATTACCTATCCAGTGTGATCCACTCTCCAGAGTGATTCACTGTCCCGAGTGATCCCTGTCCAGTGATCCCCTGTCCAGAGATCCACTGTCCAGAGTGAATCTGTGTCCAAAGTGATCCCCATTCCAGAGTGATTCCCCATCCTGTGTGATCCCTGTCCTAAGTGATCCCTATATAGATTGATTCCCTGTCAAGAGTAATAACCTGTCCAGAGTGATTCCCTGTCTTGAGTGATCCCCCCTCCAGACTGATCCCTGCCCAGAGTGATTCCCTGTCCTTTTTGATCTTTGTCCAGATTGTTGCCCTGTCCAGAGTGATCCATTGTCCAGAGAACTCCCCTGTCCAGAATGATCCCCTGTCCAGAGTGAGTACCTTTCCAGAATGACCCCGTTATAGTGATCCACTTTCCAGTGTGATCCCCTGTCCAGAGTGATCCACTATCCAGAGTGAATACTTGTCCTGAGTGAACCCTGTCCAGAGTGATCCCCTCCCCTGAGTGATCATCTGTCCAGAGTAATCCACATTCCAGTGTGATTCCCTGTCCTGGGTGATTCCCTGTCCTGAGTGATCCCTGTTCAGAGTGATCCCCTGTCCAGAGTGATTCATTGTCCAGAGTGATCCTCTGTTCAGAGAGATCCAGTGTCCAGAGTGATCCCCTGTCCAGACTGTTTCCCTTTCCAGAGTGATCCCTGTCAAGAGTGATTCCCTGTCCAGAGTAATCCACATTCCAGGGTGATTCCCTGTCTAGAGCAATTCCCTGTCCAGAGTGATCCACTGTCCAGAGTGATCCACTGTCCAGAGTGATCCACTGTCCAGAGTGATTCCCAGTCCTGCGTGATTCCCTGTCCAGGGTGATTCCCATTCCAGAGTGATTCCCTGTCCAGGGTGATCACCCATCCAGAATGATCCCTATCTACAATGATTCCCTGTCCAGAGAGATCCACTGTCCAGAGTGATCCCCTGTCCAGAGTGATCCCCTGTCCAGAGTGATCCCCTGTCCAGAGTGATTCCCTGTCCAGGGTGATTCCCTTTCCAGAGTGATTCCCTGTCCAGAGTGATTCCCTGTCCAGAGTGATTCCCTGTCCAGAGTGATCCCCACTCCAGAGTGATTCCCTGTCTAGAATGATTCCCTTTCTAGAGTGATCCACTGTCCATTGTGATTCCCTGTCCAGAGTGAATCCTTTTCCAGAGTGATCCACACTCCCGAGTGATCCCCTGTCCAGAATGGTCCACAGTCCAGAGTGATTGCCTATCCAGAGTGATCCACTCTCCAGACCGATTCCCTGTCCCAAGTGATCCACTATCCGGAGTGATTCCCTGTCCAGAGTGATCCACTATCCAGAGTGTTTCCCTGTCCTGTGCAATCCCTGTCCAGGGTGATCCACTGTCCAGACTGATCCCCTGTCCAGACTGATCCCCTGCCCAGAGTGATTCCCTATCCAGAGTGATCCACTGTCCAGAGTGATCCCTGCCCCGAGTGATCCCCTGACCAATGTGATTCCCTGTCTAGAGTGGTTCCCTGTCCAGAGTGATCCACTGTCCAGTGTGATTCCCTGTCCAGAGTGATCCCTGTCTAAAGTGATCCACACTCCTGAGTGATCCCCTGTCCAGAATGGTTCATTGTCCAGAGTGATTACCTATCCAGTGTTTTCCACTCTCCAGAGTGATTCCCTGTCCCGAGTGATCCCTGTCCAGTGATCCCCTGTCCAGAGTGACCCACTGTCCAGAGTGATTCCCTGTCCAGAGTGATCCAGAGTTTTTCCCTGTCCTGTGTGATCCCTGTCCAGAGTGATCCCCTGTCCAGAGTGATTCCCTGTCGAGGCTGATTCCCGTTCCAGAGTGCTTTCCTTTCCAGGGTGATCACCCATCCAGAATGATCCCTATCCAGAGTGATCCCCTGTCCAGAGTGATCCCCTGTCCAGAGTGATCCCCATCCAGAGTGATCCCCTGTCCAGAGTGATACCCTGTCCAGAGTGATTCGCTGTCCAGAGTGATTCCCTGCCCAGTGTGATTCCCTGTCCAGAGTGATCCACGGTCCAGAGTATTCCCTGCGGAGAGTGATTCACTGTCTAGAGTGATTCCCTGTCCAGAGTGAGGCACTGTCCAGTGTGATTCCCTGACCTGAGTGATCCCTGTCTGGAGCGATCCACTGCCCCGGGTGATCACTTTCCAGAATGATCCACTGTCCAGAGTGATTACCTGCCCAGAGGGACCACTGTCCAGAGTGTTTCCCTTTCCAGATTGATCCCTGTCCAGAGTGATCGACTGTCCAGAGTGATTCCCTGTCCACAGTGATCCATTGGCCAGAAAACTCCCCTGTCCAGAGTGATTCCCTTTCCAGAGTGATCCATGTATAGAGTGATCCACTGTTCAGTGTGATCCCCTGTCCAGAGTGATCCACTATCCAGAGTGAATGCCTGTCCCGAGTGATCCCTGTCCAGAGTGATCCCTTCCACTGAGTGATTCACTGTCCGGAGTGATTCACTGTCCAGAGTAATCCACGGTCCAGGGTGATTCCCTGTCCAGAGTGATTCCCTGTCCAGAGTGATTCCCTGTCCAGAGTGATTCCCTGTCCAGAGTGATTCCCTGTCCAGAGAGATTCCCTGTCCAGAGTGATTCCCTGTCCAGAGTGATTCCCTGTCCAGAGTGATCCCCTGTCCAGAGTGATCCCCTGTCCAGAGTGATTCCATTTCCAGAGTGATCCATGTATAGAGTGATCCACTATCCAGTGTGATCCCCTGTCCAGAGTGATCCCCTGTCCAGAGTGATCCCCTGTCCAGAGTGATCCCCTGTCCAGAGTGATTCCATTTCCAGAGTGATCCATGTATAGAGTGATCCACTATCCAGTGTGATCCCATGTCCAGAGTGATGCAGATGGGCTGCTGAAGTTTTTAGTGTTTTTGTCATTTAAGTGGGGAAAAAAGTTACACTTCAAGTTTTAAAAGTTCTAAAAGTTAAATTTAACTTTAGTCTAAGTTAGCTCAGTTTAGTTTAGTTTAAGTTTAAGTTTAGTTTAGTTTAGTTTAAGTACCTAAGAAAAAGACCGCCAAAAAGAGCGCCAACGAGAAAAAAACCCGAAAAAAAGGGAAAAATGAAAAGACAGCGAGAAAGAGTAAAATAAAACCGGGGAAAACCGGGATAGCGAGGCACCAAAGCAGAGCCCGAGCAGCAGCCGCAGCATGGAGCCTGAAGCCCAGGAAAGGCCCGAGGAGCCGGGCCACCAAAGCAGAGCCTGAGCAGCAGCCGCAGCACGGAGCCTGAAGCCCGGGAAAGGCCCGAGGAGCCGGGCCAAGACAGAGGCCCAGAGACCGCAGGGTCAGAGAGGGGAAGCGGCCCGAGCCAGGACAGTGAGTACGAGGCCTGGAGAAGGTGAACCCGGGAACCGAGGCCCAGAGACCGCGGGGTCAGAGAGGGGGAGCAGCCCGGAGGCACCAGGAAACAGCAGCTCCCAGACACAGGCCGGGAGGGTCAGCCCGAGCCCAGAGAGCGAGGAGGGGACACTAGTGGCGTAGTCTATAGGCCTCCGAACAGTTGCAACTCTGTTGGACGGAGTATCAATCAGGAAATAGTTGAGGCTTGTAATAAGGGAACATCTATAATTATGGGGGATTTTAACTATCATATTAATTGGACAAATCAAACTGGGCAGGGCTGCCTTGAGGATGAGTTTATTGAGTGTATTAGGGATGGGTTTCTTGAGCAGTATGTAACTGAACTGACCAGGGGGCAAGCAACCTTAGATCTGGTCCTGTGTAAAGAGACAGGATTAATTTAAAAATGTCCTAGTAAAGGAGCCCCTTGGAATGAGTGACCATAACATGGATGAATTCCATATTCAATTAGAGGGTGAGAAGGTTGGATCTCAAACAAGCATGCTAAGCTTGAATAAAGGAGACTATGAAGGTATGAGAGTGGAATTGAGTAGAGTGGATTGGGAAAATAGATTGAAGGGTGGAGTCATATTGGGCGAGGCCAGGTGCTGTAGATTGTTCAAGTAGTTTTGCCAATTCATTTATGTAAATATTAAAGAGTGTCGGTGAGATAGACGAGCCCTGCGCCACTCCACGCCCCTGTGAGAAATATTTTGTTTGTTTGTCTCCAATTTTAACTGCACATTTATTGTTTGTATACATTGATTTAATTACATCATATGTTTTTCCCCCTACCCCACTTTCAATAAGTTTCAAGAATAGACCGTCGTGCCAAATAGAATCGAAAGCCTTCTGGAAATCTTTTGCATTTATCTGTTAGTCATAGTTACACCTGTGTGAATGCAAAGGGAGATGAAACTGGTTATTCCCAAATATGTAATTATTCCCCTGAGTACTGATAAAGTCTGGTTCTTCACCAGTTCTTGAGTTGAGGTCACCACAGATCAACACGTTCCCATGGTCCTGGTAATGGTTAATCTCCCTCTCAATGTTGGAGAAGGTGTCCTCTTTGAAGTACGGGGATTCTATAGGGGGGATGTAGATTGTGCAAATGAAAACATTTTGCATGCTAGAAATTATGTCTTTCTTAATCTTGAGCCATAAGTGGTTTTCGCCCTTTTTTATAAATTCGATGTAATTCCTAAGCTCTGCTTTAAACCAAATCAGTATGCCTCCAGAGTCCCTGCCCTGGGTTACTCCTGGTAGTTTATTGGAGGGGACCACTAGCTCTGTGTACCCAGGGGGACAACCAGTGGGCCCTTCTCCTCTACATCATGTCTCTTGCAAAATGATAATGTCCAGATCTTTGATTTTATCTCAGAACTCTGGGAAACTGCTTTTTAGGCCAAGCACAGAAGAGTGTAGGCCTTGGATATTCCAGGTTGAGATGCACAAGGATTTCATGTTTAGCTTGGTCTTTTACTGTCATAGGTGTGTGTGTCTTTGTCGTATTAAATGGGGGAAAAAAGAACACCTCAAGCGTCTATAAATACTGACAGTACATATCTGCAACTCTTTCCAACAGTCATACCCCTTTTTTTTTTCAGGTGTGAAAAAGTGAAAAGGGCTAGTCATTATGTTTCCTGATCCATAAGGCGGGAGCAGAGGATGCTGAGCATCTGCTTTATGTCCGCTAACACAACAAGAATTCACAAAATGGGACAAACACCCAATTGAAATCCTGCATACAGAATTCTGTAAAAGTATCCTCCGGACTCAGAGGAAAACCACAAACAATGCATGCAGGGCAGAACTGTCCAGGGTGATTCCCGTTCCAGAGTGATTCCCTGTCCAGGGTGATCACCCATCCAGAGTGATCCCTATCCAGAGTGATTCCCTGTCCAGAATGATTCCCTGTCTAGAGAGATCCATGTCCAGAGTGATCCCCTGTCCTGAATGATCTCCTGTACAGAGTGATACCCTCTCCAGAGTGATCCCCTGTCCAGAGTGATTCCCTGTCCAGAGTGATTCCATGTCCCGAGTGATTACCCATAAGAACATAAGAATGTAAGAAATAGGAGCAGGAGTAGGCCAATCGGCCCCTCGAGCCTGCTCCGCCATTCAATAAGATCATGGCTGATCTGATCCTAACCGCCAATCTACTATCATGGAACCATCTCCTGAATCTAACAGAATTAGACACATGAAATAGGAGCAGGATCAGGCTACACGGCCCCTGGGCCCGCTCCGCTACCCACAGGACCATGTCCGATCCGAACCTAGACTCATGTCCAAATTCCTGCCCGCTCCCTGTAACCCTTAATTCCCTTTACTTCTAGGAAACTGTCTATTTCTGTTTTAAATTTATGTAATGATGTAGCTTCTACAGCTTTTTGGGGCAGCATATTCCATGGACCTGCCACCCTCTGAGTGAAGTAGTTCCTCCTCATCTCAGTTTTGAAAGAGCAGCCCCTTATTCTAAGACTATGCCCCCTAGTTCTAGTTTCACCCATCATCGGGAACATCCTCCCCGCATCCACCTGATCCAACCCCTTCACAATCTTATATGTTTCAATAAAATCGCCTCTTATTCTTCTGAACTCCAATGAGTAGAGTCCCAATCTACTCAACCTCTCCTCATATGTCCATGCCCTCATCCCCGGGATTAACCGAGTGAACCTTCTTTGTACTGACTCGAGAGCAAGTATGTCTTTTCTTAAGTATGGACACCAAAACTGTATGCAGCATTCCAGGTGCGGTCTCACCAATACCTTGTACAACTGAAGCAATACCTCCCTATTTTTATATTCTATCCCCCTAGCAATGAAAGCCAACATTCCATTGGCCTTCTTAATCACTTGTTGCACCTGCATACTAACCTTTTGAGTTTCGTGCACCAGGACCCCCAGATCCCTTTGTACTTCAGTACTTTCCAGTTTCTTGCCATTAAGATAATAACTTGCTCTACGATTTTTCCTGCCAAAGTGCATAACCTCACACTTTCCAGTATTGTATTCCATCTGCCAAATCTCTGCCCACTTACTTAGCCTGTCTATGTCCCCTTACAGGTTTTTTATGTCCTCCTCACTCACTACATTCCCTCCCATCTTAGTATCATCTGCAAACTTTGACATGTTACACTCAGTCCCCTCCTCCAAATCGTTAATATAGATTGTAAAGAGTTGAGGACCCAGCACTGACCCCTGTGGAACACCACTAGTTACTGATTGCCAGTCTGAGAATGAACCATTTATTCCAACTCTCTGCCTTCTGTTAGATAGCCAATCCTCTATCCATGCCAGAATATTACCCCCAATCCCGTGATTTTTTATCTTAAGCAATAATCTTTTGCGTGGCACCTTGTCAAATGCCTTTTGGAAGTCTAAATACACTACGTCCACTGGTTCCCCTTTATCCACCCTTTATGTTACTTCCTCAAAGAACTCCAGCAAATTTGTCAAACATGACTTCCCCTTCATAAAACCATGCTGACTTTGTCCTATTAAATTATGATTATCCAAATGTCCTGTTACTGTCTCCTTAATAATGGACTCCAAAATTTTACCTACCACAGATGTTAGGCTAACAGGTCTATAGTTTCCAGCCTTCTGTCTACTGCCCTTTTTAAATAAGGGTGTTACATTAGCAGTTTTCCAGTCTGCCGGGACCTTTGCTGAGTCCAGGGAGTTTTGGAAAATTATTACTAATGCATCCACAATCCCTACTGTCACTTCCCTCAAGACCCTAGGATGTAAGCCATCAGGCCCAGGTGATTTATCCGCCTTGAGTCCCATTACTCTACCGAGTACCACTTCCTTAGTGATTTTGATCGTGTTTAGCTCCTCCCCCACTATAGCCCTCTGTTTGTCCAGTGTTGGGATATTCTTAGTGTCCTCTACTGTAAAGACTGATACAAAATATTCATTCAGTGTTTTTGCCATCTCCATATTGCCCACCATTAATTTCCTGGTCTCATCCTCTAAGGGACCAACATTTACTTTAGCCACCCTTTTTCTTTTTATATAACTATAAAAACTCTTGCTATCTGTTTTTATATTTTTTGCTAATTTACTTTCATAATGTATCTTCCCTTTCTTGATCAATCTTTTTGTTATTTATTGCTGTCTTTTAAAGTTTTCCCAATCCTCTATCCTCCCACTAGATTTGGCTACCTTATATGCCATTGTTTTTAGTCCAATACTATCCTTAATTTCATTACTTAGCCACGGATGGCTGTCTTTTCTTTTACACCCTTTTCTTCTCAGTGGAATATATATTTTTTGGAAGTTGTAAAATAACTCCTTAAATGTACACCACTGATCATGTATCGTCTTACCCTTCAATCTATTTTCCCAATCCACTCTACTCAATTCCACTCTCATACCTTCATAGTCTCCTTTATTCAAGCTTAGCACGCTTGTTTGAGATCCAACCTTCTCACCCTCTAATTGAATATGGAATTCATCCATGTTATGGTCACTCATTCCAAGGGGCTGCTTTACTAGGACATTTTTAATTAATCCTGTCTCTTTACACAGGACCAGACCTAAGGTTGCTTGCCCCCTGGTCAGTTCAGTTACATACTGCTCAAGAAACCCATCCCTAATACACTCAATAAACTCATCCTCAAGGCAGCCCTGCCCAATTTGATTTGTCCAATTAATATGATAGTTAAAATCCCCCATAATTATAGATGTTCCCTTATTACAAGCCTCAACTATTTCCTGATTGATACTCCGTCCAACAGAGTTGCAACTGTTCGGAGGCCTATAGACTACGCCACTAGTGTCCCCTCCTCGCTCTCTGGGTTCGGGCTGACCCTCCCGGTCTGTGTCTGGGAGCTGCTGTTTCCTGGTGCCTCCGGGCTGCTCCCCCTTTCTGACCCCGCGGTCTCTGGGCCTCGGTTCCCGGGTTCACCTTCTCCAGGCCACGTACTCACTGTCCTGGCTCAGGCCGCTCCCCCTCTCTGACCCTGCGGTCTCTGGGCCTCTGTCTTGGCCCGGCTCCTCGGGCCTTTCCCGGGCTTCAGGCTCCGTTCTGCGGCTGCTGCTCAGGTTCTGCTTTGGTGGCCCGGCTCCTCGGGCCTTTCCTGGGCTTCAGGCTCCGTGCTGCGCCTGCTGCTCAGGCTCTGCTTTGGTGGCCCGGCTCCTCGGGCCTTTCCTGGGCTTCAGGCTCCATGCTGCGGCTGCTGCTCGGGCTCTGCTTTGGTGCCTCGCTATCCCGGTTTCCCCCGGTTTTATTTTACTCTTTCTCGCTGCCTTTTCATTTTTCCCTTTTTTTCGGGTTTTTTTCTCTTTGGCGCTCGTTTTGGCGGTCTTTTTCTTAGGTACTTAAACTAAACTAAACTAAACTTAAACTTAAACTAAACTAAGCTGAGCTAACTTAGACTAAAGTTAAATTTAACTTTTAGAACTTTTAAAACTTGAAGTGTAACTTTTTTCCCCACTTAAATGACAAAAACACTAAAAACTTCAGCAGCCCATCTGCATCACTCTGGACATGGGATCACACTGGATAGTGGATCACTCTATACATGGATCACTCTGGAAATGGAATCACTCTGGACAGGGGATCACTCTGGACAGGGGATCACTCTGGACAGGGGATCACTCTGGACAGGGGATCACTCTGGACAGGGGATCACACTGGACAGGGGATCACTCTGGGCAGGGAATCACTCTGGACAGGGAATCACTCTGGACAGGGAATCACTCTGGACAGGGAATCACTCTGGACAGGGAAACTCTCTGGACAGGGAATCTCTTTGGACAGGGAATCACTCTGGACAGGGAATCACTCTGGACAGGGAATCACTCTGGAGAGGGAATCACTCTGGACAGGGAATCACTCTGGACAGGGAATCACTCTGGACAGGGAATCACTCTGGACAGGGAATCACCCTGGACCATGGATTATTCGGGACAGTGAATCACTCTGGACAGTGAATCACTCAGCAGAGGGGATCACTCTGGACAGGGATCACTCGGGACAGGCATTCACTCTGGATAGTGGATCACTCTGGACAGGGGATCACACTGGACAGTGGATCACTCTATACATGTATCACTCTGGAAAGGGAATCACTCTGGACAGGGGAGTTCTCTGGACAATGGATCACTCTGGACAGGGTATCACTCTGGACAGTCGATCACTCTGGACAGGGATCAATCTGGACAGGGAAACACTCTGGACAGTGGATCCCTCTGGACAGGTAATCACTCTGGACAGTGGATCATTCTTCAAAGGGATCACCCAGGGCAGTGGATCACTCCAGACATGGATCACTCAGGTCAGGGAATCACACTGGACAGTGCATCACTCTGGACAGGGAATCACTCTAGACAGTGAATCACTCTCAGCAGGGAATACTCTGGACAGTAGATCACTCAGGACAGGGAATCACTCTGGACAGGAAATCCCTCGGGAAAGGGGATCATTCTGGACAGGGATCACTATAGATGGGTAATCACTCAGGACATGGAATCACTCTGGAAGGGAATCACTCTGGACAGTGGATCACTCTGGACAGGGGATCACTCTGGACAGTGCTTAGCTCTGGACAGTTGATCACTCTGGACAGTGGATAACACTGGGGAGGGTATCACTGTCGACAGGGGATCATTCTGGACATGGATCTCTCTAGACAGGGAATCATTCTGGACAGTGAATCACTCTGGTCAGAGGATCCCTCTGGACAGGGACACACTCTGGACAGGGAATCACTCTGGAACGGGGATCACTCTGGACAGGGAATCACTCTGGACAGGGGATCACTCTGGGCAGGGAATCACACTGGACAGGATATCAATCTGGACAGTGAATCACTCTAGACAGGGAATCACTCTGGACAGTGGATCATTCTGGACAGGGAATCAATATGGACAGTGTATCACCCTGGACCGTGGATTACTCTGGACAGTGAATCACTCTGGAAAGTGGATCACTCAGGGGAGGGGATCACTCTGGTCAGGGATCACTCAGGACAGGTATTCACTCTGGATAGTGGATCACTCTGGGCAGGGGATCACACTGGACAGTGGATCATTCTATACAGGGATCACTCTGGAAAAGGATTCACACTGGACAGGGGATCATTCTGGACAGTCGACCACTCTGGACAGGGAATCACTCTGGACAGGGATCACTCTGGAGTGGGGTTCACTCTGGACAGGGAATCACTCTGGACAGCGAGTCACTCTGGACAGGGAATCACTCTGGACAGGGAATCACTCTGGACAGAGGATCACTCTGGACAGGGAATCACTTTGGAAAGGGGGTCACTCTGGACAGGGGATTCCTCTGAATAGGAGGTCACCCTTGACAGAAGATCAATCTGGATAGTGGGTTATTTTGGACAGGGGATCATTCTGGACAGGGATCAGACAGGACAGGGAATCACTCTGGACAGTGCTTCACACTGGAATGGGAATCACTCTGGACAGTGATCACTCTGGATGGGGGATCACCCTGGACAGTGGATCACTCTGGACAGGGAATCAATCTGGACAGGGATCACTCTGGATGGGGGATCACTCTGGACAGGGAAACACTCTGGAAAGGGAATCACCCTGGGCAGGGAATCACTCTGGACAGGGGATCACTCTGGACAGGGGATCACTCTGGACAGTGATCAATCTGGATCAGGGATCACCCTGGACAGTGGATCACTCTGGACAGGGAATCACTCTGGACAGTGATCACTCTGGATGGGGGATAACCCTGGAAAGGGAATCACTCTGGAAAGGGAATCACCCTGGAGAGGGAATCACTCTGGACAGGTGATCACTCTGGACAGGGGATCACTCTGGACAGTGGATCTCTCTGGACAGGGAATCATTGTAGATAGGGATCATTCTGGATGGGTGATCACCCTGGACAGTGAATCACTCTGGAATGGGAATCACCCTGGACAGGGAATCACTCTGGACAGGGGATCACTCTGGACAGGGATCACACAGGACAGGGAAACACTCTGGATCACTCTGGACAGGGAATCACTCTGGACAGTGGATCATGCTGGACAGGGGATCACTGGACAGGGATCACTCGGGGCAGGGAATCATTCTGGAGAGTGGATCACCCTGGATAGGTAATCACTCTGGACAATGGACCATTCTGGACAGGGGATCACTCGGGAGTGTGGAGCACTTTAGACAGGGATCACTCAGGACAGGGAATCACACTGGACCATTGGTCACTCTGGACAGGGAACCACTCTAGACAGGGAATCACATTGGTCAGGGGATCACTCAGGGGAGGGAACACTCTGGACAGTGGATCACTCTGGATAGGGAACCACTCTGGACAGGGGATAGGTCTGGACAGGGGATCACTCTGGACAGTGGATCACTCTGGACAGGGAATCACTCTGGAGTGTGGATCACTCTAGGCAGGGAATCACTCTGGATAGGGATCACTCTGGATGGGTGATCACCCGGGACAGGGAATCACTCTGGAATGAGAATCATCCTGGACAGGGAATCACTCTGGACAGGGGATCACTCTGGACAGGGATCGCATAGGACAGGGAAACACTCTGGATAGTGGATCACTCTGAACAGGGAATCACTCTGGATAGTGGATCACTTGGGAAAGGGAATCACTCTGGAGAGTGGATCACTCTGGATAGGTAATCACTCTGGACTGTGGACCATTCTGGACAGGGGATCACTCGGGAGTGCGGATCACTTTAGACAGGGATCACTCAGGACAGGGAATCACAATGGACAGTGGATCACTCTAGACAGGTAATCATTCTAGACAGGGAATCACTCATGGCAGGGAACACTCTGGACAGGGGATCACTCTGGACAGGGATCACTCAGGACTGGGAATCACTCTGGACAGTGGATCATTCTGGACAGGGAATCGCTCTAGACATGGAATCACCCTGGACTGTGGATTACTCTGGACAATGAATCACTCTGGACAGGGGATCACTCTGGACAGGAAATCACTCTGGGCAGGGAATCACCCTGGACAGTGGATCACTCAGGGGAGGTGATCACTCTGGACAGGGATCATTCGGGACAGGTATTCACTCTGGATAGCAGATCACTCTGGACAGGGGATCACACTGGACAGTGGGTCACTCTAGGCAGGGATCACTCTGGAAAGGGAATCACTCTGGACAGGGGATCATTCTGGACAGGGATCACTCTGAACAGTCGATCACTCTGGACAGGGATCAATCTGGACAGGGAAACACTCTGTACAGTGCATCCCTCTGGACAGGTAATCACTCTGGACAGTGGATCATTCTGGAAAGGGATCACCCGGGGCAGTGGATCACGCCAGACAGGGATCACTCAGGTCAGGGAATCACACTGGACAGTGCATCACTCTGGACAGGGAATCACTCTAGCCAGTGAATCATTCTCGGCAGGGATCACTCTGGACAGTTGATCACTCTGGAGAGGGAATCACCCTGGACAGTGGATAACATAGAACCATAGAAACATAGAAGATAGGAGCAGGAGTAGGCCATTCAGCCCTTCGAGCCTGCTCCGCCATTCACTGTGATCATGGCTGATCATCCAAATTCAGTACCCTGTCCCTGCCTTTTCCCCATATCCCTTGATCCCTTCAGCCTCAAGAAACATATCCAACTCTTTCTTGAATATATTTAATGAACTGGCCTCCACCGCCCTCTGTGGCAGAGAATTCCACAGGTTCACCACTCTCTGGGTGATGAAATTCCTCCTCATTTCAGTCCTAAATGGCTTACCCCTTATCCTTAGACTATGACCCCTGGTTCTGGACTCCCCGGCCATCAGAAACATCCTTCCTGCATCTAGTCTGTCCAGACCTGACAGAATTTTATAGGTTTTGATGAGATCCCCTCTCAATCTTCTAAACTCCAGTGAGTAAAAGCCCAATCGACACAATCTCTCCTCATACGTCATTCCTGCCATCCCAGGTATCAGCCTGGTGAATCTTCGCTGCACTCCCTCCATGGCAAGAACGTCCTTCCTCAGGTAAGGTGACCAAAACTGCACACAATACTCAAGGTGCAGTCTCACCAAGGCCATGTACAACTGTAGCAAGACATCCTTGTTCCTGTACTCGAACCCTCTTGCTACGAAGGCCAACATACCATTTGCCTTCTTAACCGCCTGCTGCACCTGCATGCTTACCTTCAGCGACTGGTCCACAAGGACACCCAGGTCTCTTTGCACTTCCCCTTCTCCCCATCTATTGCCATTCAAATAATAATCTGCCTTCCTGTTTTTGCCACCAAAGTGGATAACCTCACATTTATCCACATTATAGTGCATCTGCCATGTTTCTGCCCAATCACCCAACCTGTCCAATTCGTACTGGAGTTTCCCGACATCCTCCTCGCAGCTTACCCTCCCGCCTAGCTTTGTGTCGTCTGCAAATTTGGAGATACTACATCCAATTCCCTCGTCCAGATCATTAATATATATTGTGAACAGCTGGGGTCCTAGGACCGATCCTTGCGGTACCCCACTAGTCACTGCCTGCCACTCGGAAAATGACCCGTTTATTCCAACTCTTTGCTTTCTGTCCGCCAACCAGTTCTCTATCCAAGTCAATACCTTGCCCCCAATCCCATGTGCCTTAATTTTGCACGCTAATCTCTTATGTGGGACCTTATCGAAAGCCTTCTGAAAGTCCAAATACATCACATCCACTGGTTCTCCCTTATCTATTTTACCAGTTACATCCTCAAAAAATTCCAGTAGATTAGTCAAGTATGATTTACCTTTTGTAAATCCATGTTGACTTTGTCCGATCCTGTCACTGCTTTCCAAGTGCTCTGCTATTACATCTTTTACAATAGACTCTAGCATTTTCCCCACTTCCGATGTCAGGCTTACCGGTCTATAATTCCCTGCTTTTTCTCAACCACCTTTTTGAATAGTGGGGTAACATTAACTACCCTCCAATCCATGGGTACCGTTCCAGAGTCTATTGAGTTCTGGAAGCTAATCAGTAATGCATCTACTATCTCTAGGGCCACATCCTTAAGTACCCTGGGATGTAGACCATCAGGCCCTGGCGTTTTATCGGCCTTCAGTCCCATCAATTTTCCTAACACCATTTTACTACAAATACTGATTTCTTTCAGTTCCTCGCTTTCATCAGACCCTATGTTCCCCGGCATCTCTGGGAGGTTATTTTTGTCCTCCTTTGTGAAGACAGAACCAAAGTATGCATTTAGTTGGTCTGCCATTTCCTTGTTTCCCATGATAAATTCCCCTGATTTTGACTGTAAGGGACCTACGCTTGACTTCACTAATCTTTTTCTCTTCACATATCTATAAAAGCTTTTACAGTCAGTTTTTATGTTCCCTGCTGGCTTACTCTCATATTCTATTTTCCCTTTCTTAATTAATCCCTTTGTCCTCCTTTGTTGACTCCTAAACTGCTCCCACTGGAGAGGTTATCACTCTGGACAGGGGATCATTCAGGACAGGGGATCACTCTGGACATGGATCTCTCTAGACAGGGATTCATTCTGGACAGGGAATCACTCTGGACAGAGGATCCCTCTGTACAGGGAAACACTCTGGACAGGGAATCACTCTGGACAGAGGATCATTCAGGACAAGGCATCACTCTGGACATGGATCTCTCTAGACAGGGAATCATTCTGGACAGGGAATCACTCTGGACAGGGGATCACTCTGGACAGTGGATTACTCTGGACAGAGGATCACTCTGGACAGGGAATCACTCTGGACCAGGGATCACTCTGGACAGGGAATCACTCTGGACAGGGGATCACTCTGGTCAAGAGATCACTCTGGGCAGTGGATCATTATGGACAGGGAGTCTCTCTGGACAGGGAATCACTCTGGACAGGGAAGCAATCTGGACAGGGAATCACTCTGGACTGTGGGTCACTTGGACAGGGAATCACTCTGGACAGGGAATCACTCTGGACAGAGGAACACTCTGGACAGGGAATCACTTTGGAAAGGGGATCACTCTGGACAGGGGATTCCTTTGGCTAGGGGGTCACCCTTGACAGGAGATCACTCTGGACAGTGGATCACTTTGGACAGGGTATCACTCTGGACAGGGGTCACACAGGACAGGGAATCACTCTGGACAGGGGATCACACTGGACAGGGGATCACTCTGGACAAAGATCAAAAAGGATAGGGAATCACTCTGGACAGGGGATCACCCTGGACAGGGAATCGCACTGGACAGGGGATCACTCTGGACAGGGATCACACAGGACAGGGAAACACACTGGAAAGTGGATCACTCTGGAGAGGGAATCACTCTGGACAGTGGATCACTCTGGACAGGGGATCTCTGGACAGGGATCACTCTCGACAGGGAATCACTCTGGAGAGTGGTTCACTCTGGATAGATAATCACTCTGGACAGTGGCTGTCTCTGGACAGGGGATCACTTGGGAGTGTGGATCACTTTAGACAGGGATCACTCAGGACAGGGAATCACACTGGACAGTGGATCATTCTGAACAGGGAATCACTCTAGACAGGGAATCACTCAGGGCAGGGATCACTCTGGACAGTGGATCACTCTGGACAGGAAATTAATCTGGGCAGGGAATCACCCTGGACCATGGATTACTCTGGAATGTGAATCACTCTGGACATTGGATCACTCAGGGGTGGGGATCACTCTGGACAGGGATCACTCGGGACATGTATTCACTCTGGATAGTGGATCACTCTGGACAGGGGATCACACTGAACAGTGGATCACTCTACTAAACAGATATCACTCTGGAAAGGGAATCACTCTGGACAGGGGTGTTCTTTGGACAATGGAACACTCTGGACAGGGAATCACTCTGGACAGTCGATCACTTTGGACAGGGATCTATCTGGACAGGGAAACACTATGTACAGTGGATCCCTCTGGACAGGTAATCACTCTGGACAGTGGATCATTCTGCAAAGGGATCACCCAGGGCAGTGGATCACTCTGGACATGGATCTCTCTAGACAGGGAATCATTCTGGACAGGGAATCACTCTAGACAGGGGAACATTCTGGACAGGGATTCACTCTGGACAGAGGATTCCTATAACTATAAAAACTCTTGCTATCTGTTTTTATATTTTTTCTAATTTACTTTCATAATTTTTCTTCCCTTTCTTAATCAATCTTTTTATTATTTTTTGCTGTCTTTAAAAGTTTTCCCAATCCTCTATCCTCCCACTAGATTTGGCTACCTTATATGCCATTGTTTTTAGTCGAATACTATCCTTAAGTTCTTTACTTAGCCACAGATGGCTGTCTTTTCTTTTACACCCTTTTCTTCTCAGTGGAATATATATTTTTTGGAAGTCGTAAAATAACTCCTTAAATGTACACCACTGATCATGTATCGTCTTACCCTTTAATCTATTTTCACAATCCACTCTACTCAATTCCAATCTCATACCTTCATAGTCTCCTTTATTCAAGCTTAGCATGCTTGTTTGAGATCCAACCTTCTCACACTCTAATTGAATATGGAATTCAACCATGTTATGGTTACTCATTCCAAGGGGATCCTTTACTAGGACATTTTTAATTAATCCTGTCTCGTTACACAGGACCAGATCTAAGGTTGCTTGCCCCCTGGTCGGTTCAGTTACATACTGCTCAAGAAACCCATCCCTAATACACTCAATGAACTCATCCTCAAGGCAGCCCTGCCCAAGTTGATTTGTCCAATTAATATGATAGTTAAAATCCCCCATAATTATTGATGTTCCCTTATTACAAGCCTCAACTATTTCCTGATTGATACTCCGTCCAACAGAGTTGCAACAGTTCGGAGGCCTATAGACTATGCCCACTAGTGTTTTTTTCCCCTTATTATTCCTTATCTCCACCCAAACTGTTTCATTATCCTGATCTTTTGACCCAATATCATTTCTCTGTATTACAGTGATTCCTTCCTTTATTAACATAGCCACCCCACCTCCCCTTCCTTCCTGCCTGTCCTTCCTGATCGTTAAATAACCTGGTATGTTTAATTCCCAGGCATTGTCACCCTGCAGCCATGTTTCTGTAATGGCCACAAGATCATACCCATATGTAGTTATTTGTGCCATTAACTCATCTATTTTGTTACGAATGCTACGTGCATTCAGATAGAGAACTTTCAAATATGTTTTGTGACACTTAGTTCCTGCTTTTGCCCTTTTTATTACTTTACCTTTTACTCCATACCTTGTGCCCCTTCCTGACACACTCTGGTTTTTAATTTTCCCTCTGCTAACTAAGTCTATGACCTTCTCTGTTGTCATTTTTATTATTTGCTCTCTAGGAACCTCCCCCCCACTAGTTAGTTTAAAGCCCTCTCTACAGCCCTAGTTATATGATCCGCCAGGACTCTAGTCCCAGCACTGGCCAAGTGAAGCCTGTCCCAACGGAACAGCTCCTTCCTGCCCCAGTACTGGTGCCAGTGTCCCAGGAAGCAAAACCCATTTCTCCCACACCAGTCTTTGAGCCACACATTTAAGTCTCTAATTTTATTTGTCCTAGCCAAACTCGCTCGTGGCTCACGTAATAATCCAGAGATTATTATCCTTGAGGTTCTGTTTTTTAATTTGACCACTAGCTGCTCATACTCCTTTAACAGAATCAGCTTCCTAGTCCTATCTACGTCATTTGTACCAACATGGACCATGACAACTGGATCCACCCCCTCCCACTGCAAGTTTCTTTCCAGCCCAGAGGAGATGTCCTTTACCCTGGCACCAGGTAGGCAACACAACCTTCGGGACTCTCACTCTTGGCTGCAAAGAACGCTATCTATCCCCCTAATAATATTATCCCTTACCACGACAACATTCCTATTTACTCCCCCCTCTTGAATGGCCCCCCATTCCACGGTGCTGTGGCCAGGTTGCTCATCCTCCCTGCAGTTCCTGCTCCTGTCCCCACAGGGAGTAAGAACCTCGAACCTGTTGGACAAGAGCAAGGGCTGCGGCTCCTCCAGCTCTACCTCCTGGATCCCCGTACCTGCCTCACTCGTAGTCACACTGTCCTGTCCCTGACCATGGGCTACATCTGAATTAATTAACTTCATAGGTGTGACCACCTCCTGATACACAGAGTCCAGATACTTCTGCCCCTCCCTGATGTGTCACAGTGTCTGAAGCTCAGACTCCAGCTCATCAACACGGAGCTGGTCTTCCTGTAGCAGCAGACACTTGTCACAGACGTAATCACCGTGAGCCTCAATGGGGTCCACCGGCTCCCACATCTTGCAACAGTAACACATCACCTGCTCCATTCTATGTAATTAATTAAATTTTTTATTGTTAGTTATGGACACCCTCTGCCTGATTTTAGATGCTAATATCCCCTTTAATTAATTGGATTTAAATTAAATCAATCCCTCTAATTACACCAGTTAAGTGGTTCACCAACAGTCACTCTGCACCAGAAAGGCCTTATTAACTACAACTCACAGAGTTAAAGTTTGAAAAGTGTGAGGGTGCCAGTCAGTTCCTTCTGTAGCCTCCAGATGGCATCTTCACTTGTTTGTTTCCCTTGGTTAATCGTTTCTAGTCAATTGGGGTTTATTAGTTAACTGCCTGTTATCTGTTCATGGGTTTCACCTGGTTTTGTTAGTATATAAGTTCTATGGTTTCTTCCCTCTGTGCTCAGTCCTCACAAGGGAGTTAGTCTTGACAAGGTTCTCTGTCTTGACTAGGTGCTCTGTCTTGACTAGCCTTTGCTCTGTGGCAGCTTGCCTTGACAAGCTGGTTGCTATGGTTCTTGCTTGTATTTAAGATGTATCTAAGTCTGTTGTTCTGCCTTTTGTTCTCGGTCTTGACTAGGTTCTGACAAGTTGCTTAGTCTTGATAAGGTGCTATTTGGACAAGCGTGTTGCTATGTGGAAGCTTGTCTTGAGCTCGGTATTGATAAGCCGATTACCCCTGTGGTAGCTTGTCTTGAGTCTCGTCTCGGCAAGCCAGTTGCCCTTGTGGTGGCTTATCTCGAGCTCTGTTTGGACAAGTGGGTTGCCTCATGGAAGCTGTCCTGAGTTCCTATCTTGACTAGCCGTTTGGTAGCTTGTCTTAAGTTCTTATGTTTGTTGCTGTGTTCCTTGTGTGAATCTAGTTATGTGTGAATCTAGTAAAGTTCAAACAAAGTACTGTATATTTGCCTCTCGCCTCGTTTCTGCACTTGGGTCCAGAACCTACCTCACCCGGACAGCACGGCCCCGTGTCTACACAGCCCCGTGGCTCCCACCCCGTCACAGAAAAGAGCACCTAACACCCCACTTACCCTAACTCACACTTACCCAAACTCACAGCACTCTCTGCTGACTTCACTCAGTGCTTGCTCGCAGTAGGACTGGTCTTTTTATACTGTTTGTTTATACTAGAGTGATCCCTGTCCAGAATGATCCCCTGTCCAGAGGGATTTCCTGTCAAGAGTGATTCCCTGTCCAGAGTGATGCACTGTCCAGTGTGATTCCCTGACCTGAGTGGTGCCTGTCTGGAGTGATCCACTGCCGTGGGTGCTCCCTTTCCAGAATGATCCAGAGTGATTACCTGTCCAGAGGGATCCACTGTACAGAGTGTTTCCCTGTCCAGATTGATCCCTGTCCAGAGTGATCGACAGCCCAGAATGATTCCCTGTCCAGAGTGTCCATTGTCCAGAGAACTCCCCTGTCCAGAATGATCCCCTGTCCAGAGTGTTTCCCTTTCCAGAGTGATCCCTGTATAGAGTGATCCACTGTCCAGTATGATCCCCTTTCCAGAGTGATCCACTATCCAGAGTGAATACCTGTCCTGAGTGATCCCTGTCCAGAGTGATCCCCTCCCCTGGCTGATCCACTATCCAGAGTGATTCACTGTCCAGAGTAATCCATGGTCCAGGGTGATTCCCTGCCCAGAGTGAGCCACTGTCCAGAGTGATTCCCTGTTCTGAGTGATCCCTCTCCAGGGTGATCCCCTATCCAGAGTGATTCACTGTCCAGAGTGATCCCCTGATCATAGAGATCCAGTGTCCAGAGTGATCCCCTCTCCAGACTGTTTCCCTTGCCAGAGTGGTCCCTGTCTAGAGTGATCCCCATTCCAGAGTGTTTCTCCATCCTGTGTGATCCCTGTTCTAAGTGATCCCTATATAGATTGATTCCCTGTCCAGAGTGATCCCTGTCCAGAGTGATCCCTGTCCAGAGTGATTCCCTGTCCAGAGTGATCGACTGTCCAGAGTGATTCCCTGTCCAGAGTGATCCCCACTCCAGAATGATCCCTGTCCAGAGTGATTCCCTGTCCAGATTGATCGACTGTCCAGAGTGATTCCCTGTCCAGAGTGATCGACTGCCCAGAGTGATTCCCTGTCCAGAGTGATCCATTGTGCAGATAACTCCCCTGTCCAGAATGATCCCCTGTCCAGAGAGAATCCCTTTCCAGAGTGATCACTGTATAGAGTGATCCACTGTCCAGTGTGATCCCCTGTCCAGAGTGATCCACTATCCCGAGTGAATACCTGTCCCGAGTGATCCCTGTCCAGAGTGATCCCCTCTCCTGAGTCATCCACTGTCCAGAGTGATTCACTGTCCAGAGTAATCCACAGTCCAGGTTGATTCACTGTCCAGAGTGATTCGCTGTCCAGAGTGACCACTGTCCAGATTGATTCCCTGTCCTGAGTGATCCCTGTCCAGAGTGAACCCTGTCTAGAGTGATTCACTGTCCAGAATGATCATCTGTTCATAGAGATCCAGTGTCCAGAGTGATCCCCTGTCCAGACTGTTATCCTTTCCAGAGTGATCCCTGTCTAGAGGGATTCCCTGTCTGGAGTGATTACCTGCCCAGAGTGATCTACAATTCAGAGTGATTCCCTAACTCCAGTGATCTGTGTCCAGAATGTTCAACTGTCCAAAGTGACTTCCTGTCCACAGTGGTTCCCTGTCCAGAGTGATCCACTGTCCAGTGTGATTCCCTGTCCTGAGTGATCCCTGTCTAAAGTGATCCACACTCCCGAATGATCCCCTGTCCAGAATGGTCCACTGTCCAGAGTGATTACCTATCCAGAGTGATACCCTGTCCTGAGTGATCCCTGTCCAGTGATCCCCTGTCCAGAGTGATTCCCTGTCCAGAGTGATTCCCTGTCCAGAGTGACCCACTATCCAGAGTGTTTCCCTGTCCTGTGTGATTCCTCTCCAGAGTGATCCCCTGTCCAGAGTGATTAGCTGTCCTGGGTGATTCCCATTCCAACGTGATTCCCTGTCCAGGGTGATCACCCATTCAGAGTGATCCCTATCCAGAGTGACCCCTGTTCAGAGTGATCCCCTGTCCAGAGTGATCCGCTGTCCAGAGTGATCCCCTGTCCAGAGTGATCCCCTGTCCAGAGTGACCCCCTGTCCAGGGAGTTTCCCTTTCCAGAGTGATTCCCTTTCCAGAGTGATTCCCTTTCCAGAGTGATTCCCTGTCCAGGGTGATCCCCGTCCAGAGTGATCCCCTGTCCAGAGTGATCCCCTGTCCAGAGTGATCCCCTGTCCAGAGTGATTCCCTGTCCTGAGTGATCCCTGTCCAGACTGATCCCCTGTCCAAAGTGATCCACTGTCCAGGGTGATCTCCTGTCAAGGGTGACCCCCTATCCAGAGGAAGCCCCTGTCCAGAGTGATCCCCTTTCCAAAGTGACCCCGGTCCAGAGTGATCCTCTGCCCATAATGATCCACTGCCCAGAATGATTCCCTGTCCAGAGTGATTCCCTGTCCAGAGTGATTCCCTGTCCAGAGTGATTCCCTGTCCAGAGTGATCCCCTGTCCAAAGTGATTCCCTGTCTAGAGAGATCCATGTCCAGAGTGATCCCCTGTCCTGAATGATCCCCTGTCCACAGTGATACCCTCTCCAGTGTTATCCACTGTCCAGAGTGATCCCCTGTCCACAGTGATACCCTCTCCAGTGTTATCCACTGTCCAGAGTGATTCCCTGTCCAGAGTGATCTACTCTCCAGAGTGATTCCCTTCCAGAGTGATTCCCTGTCCAGAATGATCTACTGTCCAGAGCTAAGCACTGTCCAGAGTGATCCCCTGTCCAGAGTGATCTACCATCCAGAGTGATTCCCTTCCAGAGTGATTCCCTTCCAGAGTGATCCCCTGTCCAGAATGATCCCCTGTCCAGAGTGATCTGCTGTCCAGAGTGATCCGCCTTCCAGAGTGATCCACTGTCCAGAGTCATCCCCTTCCAGAGTGATTCCCTGTCAAGAATGATCCCCTGTCCAGAGGGATTTCCTGTCCAGAATGATTCCCTGTCCAGAGTGATTCCCTTTCCAGAGTGATTCCTGTTTAGTAGAGTGATCCACTGTTCAGTGTGATCCCCTGTCCAGAGTGATCCACTACCCAGAGTGAATACCTGTCCCGAGTGGTCCCTGTCTAGAGTGATCCCCTCCCCTGAGTGATTCACTTTCCAGAGTGATTCACTGTCCAGAGTAATCCATGATCCAGGGTGATTCACTGCCCAGAGTGATTTCCTGTCCAGAGTGATCCACTGTCCAGAGTGGTTCCCTGTCCAGATTGATTCCCTGTCCAGAGTGATTCCCTGTCCTGAGTGATCCCTGTCCAGAGTGATCCCCTGTCCACAGTGATTCACTGTCCAGAGTGATCCCCTGTTCATAGAGATCCAGTGTCCAGAGTGATCCCCTCTCCAGACTGTTTCCCTGTCCAGAGTGATTCCCTGTCCAGAGTGATTCCCTGTCCAGAGTGATTCCCTGTCCAGAGTGATTCCCTGTCCAGAGTAATCCATGATTCAGGGTGAATACCTGTCCCGAGTGGTCCCTGTCTAGAGTGATCCCCTCCCCTGAGTGATCCACTTTCCAGAGTGATTCACTGTCCAGAGTAATCCATGATCCAAGGTGATTCACTGCCCAGAGTGATTTCCTGTCCAGAGTGATCCACTGTCCAGAGTGATTCCCTGTCCAGAGTGATTCCCTGTCCAGAGTGATTCCCTGTCCAGAGTGATTCCCTGTCCTGAGTGATCCCTGTCCAGAGTGATCCCCTGTCCACAGTGATTCACTGTCCAGAGTGATCCCCTATTCATAGAGATCCAGTGTCCAGAGTGATCCCCTCTCCAGACTGTTTCCCTTTCCAGAGTGATTCCCTGTCCAGAGTGATTCCCTGTCCAGAGTGATTCCCTGTCCAGAGTGATTCCCTGTCCGGAGTGATTCCCTGTCCGGAGTGATTCCCTGTCCGGAGTGATTCCCTGTCCGGAGTGATTCCCGGTCCGGAGTGATTCCCGGTCCGGAGTGATTCCCGGTCCGGAGTGATTCCCGGTCCGGAGTGATTCCCGGTCTGCAGTGATTCCCGGTCCGGAGTGATTCCCGGTCCGGACTGATTCCCAGTCCGGAGTGAGTCTCTGTCCAGAGTGAATCCCTCTCCAGAGTTATCCACTGTCCAGAGTGATTCCCTGTCCAGAGTGGTCAACTGTCCAGAGCTAAGCACTGTCTAGAGTTTTCCCCTGTTAGAGTGATCCACTGTCCAGAGTGATTCCCTGTCCAGAGTGATCCACTGTCCAGAGTGATCCCCTGTGCAGAGTGATCCACTGTCCAGAGTGATCCACTGTGCAGAGTGATCCCCTGTCCAGAGTGATCCCCTGTCCAGAGTGATTCCCTGTCCAGAGTGATCCCTGATCCAGAGTGATTCCCTGTCCAGAGTGAATCCCTGTCCAGAGTGATTCCCTGTCCAGAGTGATTCCCTGTCCAGAGTGATTCCCTGTCCAAGGTGATTCCCTGTCCAGAGTGATTCCCTGTCCAGAGTGATTCCCTGTCCAGAGTGATTCCCTGTCCAGAGTGATCCCCTGTCCAAAGTGATTCCCTGTCTAGAGAGATCCATGTCCAGAGTGATCCCCTGTCCTGAATGATCCCCTGTCCACAGTGATACCCTCTCCAGTGTTATCCACTGTCCAGAGTGATCCCCTGTCCACAGTGATACCCTCTCCAGTGTTATCCACTGTCCAGAGTGATTCCCTGTCCAGAGTGATCTGCTCTCCAGAGTGATTCCCTTCCAGAGTGATTCCCTGTCCAGAATGATCTACTGTCCAGAGCTAAGCACTGTCCAGAGTGATCCCCTGTCCAGAGTGATCTACCATCCAGAGTGATTCCCTTCCAGAGTGATTCCCTTCCAGAGTGATCCCCTGTCCAGAATGATCCCCTGTCCAGAGTGATCTGCTGTCCAGAGTGATCCGCCTTCCAGAGTGATCCACTGTCCAGAGTCATCCCCTTCCAGAGTGATTCCCTGTCAAGAATGATCCCCTGTCCAGAGGGATTTCCTGTCCAGAATGATTCCCTGTCCAGAGTGATTCCCTTTCCAGAGTGATTCCTGTTTAGTAGAGTGATCCACTGTTCAGTGTGATCCCCTGTCCAGAGTGATCCACTACCCAGAGTGAATACCTGTCCCGAGTGGTCCCTGTCTAGAGTGATCCCCTCCCCTGAGTGATTCACTTTCCAGAGTGATTCACTGTCCAGAGTAATCCATGATCCAGGGTGATTCACTGCCCAGAGTGATTTCCTGTCCAGAGTGATCCACTGTCCAGAGTGGTTCCCTGTCCAGATTGATTCCCTGTCCAGAGTGATTCCCTGTCCTGAGTGATCCCTGTCCAGAATGATCCCCTGTCCACAGTGATTCACTGTCCAGAGTGATCCCCTGTTCATAGAGATCCAGTGTCCAGAGTGATCCCCTCTCCAGACTGTTTCCCTTTCCAGAGTGATTCCCTGTCCAGAGTGATTCCCTGTCCAGAGTGATTCCCTGTCCAGAGTGATTCCCTGTCCAGAGTAATCCATGATTCAGGGTGAATACCTGTCCCGAGTGGTCCCTGTCTAGAGTGATCCCCTCCCCTGAGTGATCCACTTTCCAGAGTGATTCACTGTCCAGAGTAATCCATGATCCAAGGTGATTCACTGCCCAGAGTGATTTCCTGTCCAGAGTGATCCACTGTCCAGAGTGATTCCCTGTCCAGAGTGATTCCCTGTCCAGAGTGATTCCCTGTCCAGAGTGATTCCCTGTCCTGAGTGATCCCTGTCCAGAGTGATCCCCTGTCCACAGTGATTCACTGTCCAGAGTGATCCCCTGTTCATAGAGATCCAGTGTCCAGAGTGATCCCCTCTCCAGACTGTTTCCCTTTCCAGAGTGATTCCCTGTCCAGAGTGATTCCCTGTCCAGAGTGATTCCCTGTCCAGAGTGATTCCCTGTCCAGAGTGATTCCCTGTCCGGAGTGATTCCCTGTCCGGAGTGATTCCCTGTCCGGAGTGATTCCCTGTCCGGAGTGATTCCCTGTCCGGAGTGATTCCCGGTCCGGAGTGATTCCCGGTCCGGAGTGATTCCCGGTCCGGAGTGATTCCCGGTCCGGAGTGATTCCCGGTCTGCAGTGATTCCCGGTCCGGAGTGATTCCCGGTCCGGACTGATTCCCGGTCCGGAGTGAGTCTCTGTCCAGAGTGAATCCCTCTCCAGAGTTATCCACTGTCCAGAGTGATTCCCTGTCCAGAGTGATCCACTGTCCAGAGTGATCCCCTGTGCAGAGTGATCCACTGTCCAGAGTGATCCACTGTGCAGAGTGATCCCCTGTCCAGAGTGATCCCCTGTCCAGAGTGATTCCCTGTCCAGAGTGATCCCTGATCCAGAGTGATTCCCTGTCCAGAGTGAATCCCTGTCCAGAGTGATTCCCTGTCCAGAGTGATTCCCTGTCCAGAGTGATTCCCTGTCCAAGGTGATTCCCTGTCCAGAGTGATTCCCTGTCCAGAGTGATTCCCTGTCCAGAGTGATTCCCTGTCCAGAGTGATTCCCTGTCCAGAGTGATTCCCTGTCCAGAGTGATTCCCTGTCCAGAGTGATTCCCTGTCCAGAGTGATTCCCAGTCCAGAGTGATTCCCAGTCCAGAGTGATTCCCTGTCCAGAGTGATTCCCTGTCCAGAGTGATTCCCTGTCCAGAGTGATTCCCTGTCCAGAGTGATCCTCTGTCCAGAGTGGTTCCCTGTCCAGAGTGTTTCCCTGTACAGAGGGATCCTCTGTCCAGAGTGATTCCCTGTCCAGAATGATTCCCTGTATAGAGAGACCCATGTCCAGAGTGATCCCATGTCCTGAATGATCCCCTGTCCAGAGTGATAACCTCTCCAGAGTTATCCACCGTCCAGGGTGATTCCCTGTCCAGAGTGATCAACTGTCCAGAGATAAGCACTGTCCAGAGTGATCCCCTGCCCAGAGTGATCCACTGTCCAGAGTGATTCCCTTCCAGAGTGATTCCCTGTCCAGAGTGATCCACTGTCCAGAGTATTCCCTGCTGAGAGTGATTCACTGTCTAGAGTGATTCCCTGTCCAGAGTGATGCACTGTCCAGTGTGATTCCCTGACCTGAGTGATCCCTGTCTGGAGTGATCCACTGCCCTGGGTGATCCCTTTCCAGAATGATCCACTGTCCAGAGTGATTCCCTGTCCAGAGTGAGTCCCTGTCCAGAGTGAAGCACTGTCCAGGGTGATTCCCTGTCCTGTGTGATCCCTGTCCAGAGTGAGTCCCTGTCCAGAGGGAAGCACTGTCCAGAGTGCTTCCCTGTCCAGAGTGATTCCCTGTCCAGAGAGACTCCCTGTCCATAATGATCCACTGCCCAGTGTGATCCCTGGTGCAGAGTGATTCCCTGTCCAGAGAGATGCTCTGTCCAGAGTAATCAACTGTCCAGAGTAATCAACTGTCCAGAGTGATTCCCTGTCCAGAATGATTCCCTGTCTAGAGAGATCCATGTCCAGAGTAATCCCCTGTCCTGAATGATCCCCTGTCCAGAGTGATAACCACTCCAGTGTTATCCACTGTCCAGGGAGATTCCCTGTCCAGAGTGATTCCCTGTCCAGAGTGATCAACTGTCCAGAGCTAAGCACTGTCCAGAGTGATCCCCTGTCCAGAGTGATTGCCTTCCAAAGTGATTCCCTGTCCAGAGTGATTCCATGTCCCGAGGGATTACCCATCTAGATTGATCCCTGTCCAGAGTGATCCACTGTCCAGAGTATTCCCTGCTGAGAGTGATTCACTGTCTAGAATGATTCCCTGTCCAGAGTGATGCACTGTCCAGTGTGATTCCCTGACCTGAATGATCCCTGTCTGGAGTGATCCAATGCCCCAGGTGTTCCTGAGAGGACTGGAGGTAGATAAACAATGGCAAACATTTAAAGATAGAATGACAAAATTGCAAAAATTGTTTATACCAATCTGGCATAAAAGGAAATCTAAAAAGGTGACTCAACCGTGGATAACAGGGGAAATTAGAGACAGCATAAAATCCAAAGATAGGGCGTATAAAATAGCCAAAAAAAGCGCCAGAGCGGAAGATTGGGAACAGTTTAAGATAGAGCAAAGGAGGGCAAAGGGCATGATCAAGAGGGGCAAAATAGCTTACGAAAACAAGCTGGCGGAAAATATAAAAACTAACTCCAAAAGCTTTTATAAATATATCAAAAGGAAAAGACTGGTGAAAACCAAAGTTGGTCCATTGCAGTCAGATACGGGGGAATATATAATGGGAAATAAGGAAATGGCAGATCAACTAAATGCATACTTTGGGTCAGTCTTTACGAAGGAAGACACAAAAAACCTCCCTGGGATATCGGGAAAAATAGGGACATTGGCAAAGGAGGAACTGACGCAAATCAATATCTCTAAGGATATGGTGTTAAGGAAGCTAAAGGGATTGAAGGTGGACAAATCCCCAGGGCCTGATAACATGCATCCTAGGGTACTGAAGGAGGTGGCCCTAGAGATAGCGGATGCACTAAGGATGATTTTTCAGAATTCATTAGACTCGGGAACAGTGCCGATGGATTGGAGGGTAGCTAACGTTACCCCACTATTCAAAAAGGGGGGTAGGGAAAAAGCAGGTAATTACAGACCTGTAAGCCTTACATCAGTTGTGGGCAAAATGCTGGAGTCCATCATTAAGGATGAAATAGCGGAGCACTTAGCAAATGGGGACAGGATAGGACAGAGTCAACATGGATTTACAAAGGGTAAATCGTGCTTGACTAATCTATTGGAATTTTTTGAGGGAGTAACTGGTAGAATAGATGGGGGAGAGCCAGTAGATGTGGTGTACCTGGACTTCCAAAAGGCCTTCGATAAGGTCCCACATAAAAGATTAGCATGGAAAATTGAGGCTCATGGGATAAAGGGGAAAGTTTTGGCGTGGATAGGGAACTGGCTGTCAGATAGAAAACAGAGAGTTGGAATAAACGGCTCATTTTCTGAATGGCAGGCAGTAACAAGTGGGGTACCACAGGGATCTGTCCTGGGCCCCCAGCTGTTCACAATTTACATTAATGACCTGGATCAGGGAGTCGGATGCAGCATTTCCAAATTTGCAGACGACACTAAACTAGGAGGTGGGGTGGGCTCAGAGGAAGAGACCAGGAAGCTCCAGAGCGATTTGGACAGACTGGGCGATTGGGCGGATAAATGGCAGATGCACTATAATGTGGACAAGTGCGAAGTTATCCACCTTGGGTGCAGGAACGGGAGGGCAAATTATTATTTAAATGGCAATAGATTGGGAGAGGGGGAAGTACAGAGAGACCTGGGTGTTCTTGTACACCAGTCACTGAAGGCGAGCATGCAGGTGCAACAGGCGGTCAAGAAGGCAAACGGTATGCTGGCCTTCATAGCAAAAGGGTTAGAATACAGGAACAGGGATACCTTGCTGCAGCTGTACAGGGCACTGGTGAGACCACACCTCGAGTACTGTGTACAGTTTTGGTCGCCTCATCTGAGGAAGGATGTTCTTGCCATGGAGGGGGTGCAGCGGCGATTCACCAGGCTGATACCAGGAATGGCGGGAATGACCTATGAGGAGAGACTATGTAGTTTAGGGATGTACACACTGGAGTTTAGAAGATTGAGAGGGGACCTCATAGAAGTGTATAAAATTCTGACAGGTTTAGACAGACTGGATGCAGAAGGAATGTTTCCCTTGGCGGGTGAAAACAGAACTAGAGGACATAATTTAAGGATAAGGGCTAAACCATTTAGGACAGAGATGAGGGGGAATTTCTTCACTCAGAGAGTGGTGAACCTGTGGAACTCATTGCCACAGAGGGCAGTGTACGCCAGCTCATTAAATATATTTAAGAGGGAATTAGATATATTTCTACGGGCAAAAGGGGTTAAGGGTTACGGAGAGAAGGCGGGGACGGGATACTGAATTAAAGGATCAGCCATGATCTCATTAAATGGCGGAGCAGGCACGAAGGGCCGAATGGCCTACTCCTGCTCCTATCTTCTATGTATCTATGTATCTATGTATCCCTTTCCAGAATGATCCACTGTCCAGAGTGATTACCTGTCCAGAGTGATCGACTGTCCAGAGTGATCCATTGTCCAGAGAACTCCCCTGTCCAGAATCATCCCCTGTCCAGTGTGATTCCCTTTCCAGAGTGATCCCTGTATAAAGTGATCCACTGTCCAGTGTGATCCCCTGTCCAGAGTGATCCACTATCCAGAGTGAATACCTGTCCTGAGTGATCCCTGTCCAGAGTGATCCCCTCCCCTGAGTGATCCACTGTCCAGAGTGATTCACTGTCCAGAGTAATCCATGGTCCAGGGTGATTCCCTGCCCAGAGTGATTTCCTATCCAGAGTGCGGGTTAGGTTGATTGGCCATGATAAAAAATTGACCCTTAGTGTTAGAGGGGATTAAATATGTGAGGTTATGGGGATAGGGCTTGGGTGGGATGGTTGTCGGTGTAGGGACTGGGTGCTAGGGTTGGATGATCAGCCAAGATCAAGTTGAATGGCGGAGCAGGCTCAAATGGCCGAATGGCCTACTCCTGCTCCTATCTTCTATGTTTCTATGTTTCTATGATCCACTGTCCAAAGTGATTCCCTGTCCAGATTGATCCTCTGTCCAGAGTGATTCCCTGTCCAAGTGATCCACAGTCCAGAGAGATTCCCTGTCCAGAGTGCTTCCCAGTCCAGAGTGCTTCCCAGTCCAGAGTGCTTCCCAGTCCAGAGTGCTTCCCAGTCCAGAGTGCTTCCCAGTCCAGAGTGCTTCCCAGTCCAGAGTGCATCCCAGTCCAGAGTGCTTCCCAGTCCAGAGTGCTTCCCAGTCCAGAGTGCTTCCCATTCCAGAGTGCTTCCCTGTCCAGAGTGATTCCCTGTCCAGAGTGACTCCCTGTCCATAATGCTCCACTGTCCAGGGTGATCTCCTGACCAGAGTGATTCCCTGTCCAGAGTGATTCTCTGTCCAGAGTGATCCCCGGTCCAGAGTGATTTCCTGTCCAGACTGATCCCCTGTCCAGAGGGATCACTGTCCAGAGTGATTCCCTGTCCAGAGTGATCCTCTGTCCAGCATAATCCACTGTCCAGAGTGATTCCCTGTCCAGAGTGATTCTCTGTCCAGAGTGAATCCCTGTCCAGAGTGTTCCCTGTCCAGAGGAATTCTCTGTCCAGAGTGAATCCCTGTCCAGAATGTTCCCCTGTCTAGAGTGATTCCCTGTCCAGAATGATTCCCTGTCTAGAGAGATCCATGTCCAGAGTGATCCCCAGTCCTGAATGATCCCCTGTCCAGAGTGATAACCTCTCCAGAGTTATCCACTGTCCAGAGTGATTCCCTGTCCAGAGTGATCCACTATCCAGTGTGATCCCTGTCCAGAGTGATCCCCTGTCCAGAGTGATCCCCTGTCCTGTGTGATCCCTGTCCAGAGTGATTCCCTGTCCAGAGTGATTCCCTGTCCAGAGTGATTCCCTTTCCAGAGTGATTCCCTGTCCAGAGTGATTCCCTGTCCTGAGTGATCCCTGTCCAGAGTGATCCCCTGTCCACAGTGATTCACTGTCCAGAGTGATCCCCTGTTCATAGAGATCCAGTGTCCAGAGTGATCCCCTCTCCAGACTGTTTCCCTTTCCAGAGTGATTCCCTGTCCAGAGTGATTCCCTGTCCAGAGTGATTCCCTGTCCAGAGTGATTCCCTGTCCAGAGTGATTCCCTGTCCGGAGTGATTCCCTGTCCGGAGTGATTCCCTGTCCGGAGTGATTCCCTGTCCGGAGTGATTCCCTGTCCGGAGTGATTCCCGGTCCGGAGTGATTCCCGGTCCGGAGTGATTCCCGGTCCGGAGTGATTCCCGGTCCGGAGTGATTCCCGGTCCGGAGTGATTCCCGGTCTGCAGTGATTCCCGGTCCGGAGTGATTCCCGGTCCGGAGTGATTCCCGGTCCGGAGTGAGTCTCTGTCCAGAGTGAATCCCTCTCCAGAGTTATCCACTGTCCAGAGTGATTCCCTGTCCAGAGTGATCAACTGTCCAGAGCTAAGCACTGTCTAGAGTTTTCCCCTGTTAGAGTGATCCACTGTCCAGAGTGATTCCCTGTCCAGAGTGATCCACTGTCCAGAGTGATCCCCTATCCAGAGTGATCCACTGTCCAGAGTGATCCACTGTGCAGAGTGATCCCCTGTCCAGAGTGATCCCCTGTCCAGAGTGATTCCCTGTCCAGAGTGATCCCTGATCCAGAGTGATTCCCTGTCCAGAGTGATTCCCTGTCCAGAGTGATTCCCTGTCCAGAGTGATTCCCTGTCCAGAGTGATTCCCTGTCCAGAGTGATTCCCTGTCCAAGGTGATTCCCTGTCCAGAGTGATTCCCTGTCCAGAGTGATTCCCTGTCCAGAGTGATCCCCTGTCCAGAGTGATTCCCTGTCCAGAGTGATTCCCTGTCCAGAGTGATTCCCAGTGCAGAGTGATTCCCAGTCCAGAGTGATTCCCTGTCCAGAGTGATTCCCTGTCCAGAGTGATTCCCTGTCCAGAGTGATTCCCTGTCCAGAGTGATCCTCTGTCCAGAGTGGTTCCCTGTCCAGAGTGTTTCCCTGTACAGAGGGATCCTCTGTCCAGAGTGATTCCCTGTCCAGAATGATTCCCTGTATAGAGAGACCCATGTCCAGAGTGATCCCCTGTCCTGAATGATCCCCTGTCCAGAGTGATAACCTCTCCAGAGTTATCCACCGTCCAGGGTGATTCCCTGTCCAGAGTGATCAACTGTCCAGAGATAAGCACTGTCCAGAGTGATCCCCTGCCCAGAGTGATCCACTGTCCAGAGTGATTCCCTTCCAGAGTGATTCCCTGTCCAGAGTGATCCCTGTCCAGACTGATCCCCTGTCCAAAGTGATCCACTGTCCAGGGTGATCTCCTGTCAAGGGTGACCCCCTATCCAGAGGAAGCCCCTGTCCAGAGTGATCCCCTTTCCAAAGTGACCCCGGTCCAGAGTGATCCTCTGCCCATAATGATCCACTGCCCAGAATGATTCCCTGTCCAGAGTGATTCCCTGTCCAGAGTGATTCCCTGTCCAGAGTGATTCCCTGTCCAGAGTGATCCCCTGTCCAAAGTGATTCCCTGTCTAGAGAGATCCATGTCCAGAGTGATCCCCTGTCCTGAATGATCCCCTGTCCACAGTGATACCCTCTCCAGTGTTATCCACTGTCCAGAGTGATCCCCTGTCCACAGTGATACCCTCTCCAGTGTTATCCACTGTCCAGAGTGATTCCCTGTCCAGAGTGATCTACTCTCCAGAGTGATTCCCTTCCAGAGTGATTCCCTGTCCAGAATGATCTACTGTCCAGAGCTAAGCACTGTCCAGAGTGATCCCCTGTCCAGAGTGATCTACCATCCAGAGTGATTCCCTTCCAGAGTGATTCCCTTCCAGAGTGATCCCCTGTCCAGAATGATCCCCTGTCCAGAGTGATCTGCTGTCCAGAGTGATCCGCCTTCCAGAGTGATCCACTGTCCAGAGTCATCCCCTTCCAGAGTGATTCCCTGTCAAGAATGATACCCTGTCCAGAGGGATTTCCTGTCCAGAATGATTCCCTGTCCAGAGTGATTCCCTTTCCAGAGTGATTCCTGTTTAGTAGAGTGATCCACTGTTCAGTGTGATCCCCTGTCCAGAGTGATCCACTACCCAGAGTGAATACCTGTCCCGAGTGGTCCCTGTCTAGAGTGATCCCCTCCCCTGAGTGATTCACTTTCCAGAGTGATTCACTGTCCAGAGTAATCCATGATCCAGGGTGATTCACTGCCCAGAGTGATTTCCTGTCCAGAGTGATCCACTGTCCAGAGTGGTTCCCTGTCCAGATTGATTCCCTGTCCAGAGTGATTCCCTGTCCTGAGTGATCCCTGTCCAGAGTGATCCCCTGTCCACAGTGATTCACTGTCCAGAGTGATCCCCTGTTCATAGAGATCCAGTGTCCAGAGTGATCCCCTCTCCAGACTGTTTCCCTTTCCAGAGTGATTCCCTGTCCAGAGTGATTCCCTGTCCAGAGTGATTCCCTGTCCAGAGTGATTCCCTGTCCAGAGTAATCCATGATCCAGGGTGAATACCTGTCCCGAGTGGTCCCTGTCTAGAGTGATCCCCTCCCCTGAGTGATCCACTTTCCAGAGTGATTCACTGTCCAGAGTAATCCATGATCCAAGGCGATTCACTGCCCAGAGTGATTTCCTGTCCAGAGTGATCCACTGTCCAGAGTGATTCCCTGTCCAGAGTGATTCCCTGTCCAGAGTGATTCCCTGTCCAGAGTGATTCCCTGTCCTGAGTGATCCCTGTCCAGAGTGATCCCCTGTCCACAGTGATTCACTGTCCAGAGTGATCCCCTGTTCATAGAGATCCAGTGTCCAGAGTGATCCCCTCTCCAGACTGTTTCCCTTTCCAGAGTGATTCCCTGTCCAGAGTGATTCCCTGTCCAGAGTGATTCCCTGTCCAGAGTGATTCCCTGTCCGGAGTGATTCCCTGTCCGGAGTGATTCCCTGTCCGGAGTGATTCCCTGTCCGGAGTGATTCCCGGTCCGGAGTGATTCCCGGTCCGGAGTGATTCCCGGTCCGGAGTGATTCCCGGTCCGGAGTGATTCCCGGTCTGCAGTGATTCCCGGTCCGGAGTGATTCCCGGTCCGGACTGATTCCCGGTCTGGAGTGAGTCTCTGTCCAGAGTGAATCCCTCTCCAGAGTTATCCACTGTCCAGAGTGATTCCCTGTCCAGAGTGGTCAACTGTCCAGAGCTAAGCACTGTCTAGAGTTTTCCCCTGTTAGAGTGATCCACTGTCCAGAGTGATTCCCTGTCCAGAGTGATCCACTGTCCAGAGTGATCCCCTGTGCAGAGTGATCCACTGTCCAGAGTGATCCACTGTGCAGAGTGATCCCCTGTCCAGAGTGATCCCCTGTCCAGAGTGATTCCCTGTCCAGAGTGATCCCTGATCCAGAGTGATTCCCTGTCCAGAGTGAATCCCTGTCCAGAGTGATTCCCTGTCCAGAGTGATTCCCTGTCCAGAGTGATTCCCTGTCCAAGGTGATTCCCTGTCCAGAGTGATTCCCTGTCCAGAGTGATTCCCTGTCCAGAGTGATTCCCTGTCCAGAGTGATTCCCTGTCCAGAGTGATTCCCTGTCCAGAGTGATTCCCTGTCCAGAGTGATTCCCTGTCCAGAGTGATTCCCAGTCCAGAGTGATTCCCAGTCCAGAGTGATTCCCTGTCCAGAGTGATTCCCTGTCCAGAGTGATTCCCTGTCCAGAGTGATTCCCTGTCCAGAGTGATCCTCTGTCCAGAGTGGTTCCCTGTCCAGAGTGTTTCCCTGTACAGAGGGATCCTCTGTCCAGAGTGATTCCCTGTCCAGAATGATTCCCTGTATAGAGAGACCCATGTCCAGAGTGATCCCATGTCCTGAATGATCCCCTGTCCAGAGTGATAACCTCTCCAGAGTTATCCACCGTCCAGGGTGATTCCCTGTCCAGAGTGATCAACTGTCCAGAGATAAGCACTGTCCAGAGTGATCCCCTGCCCAGAGTGATCCACTGTCCAGAGTGATTCCCTTCCAGAGTGATTCCCTGTCCAGAGTGATCCACTGTCCAGAGTATTCCCTGCTGAGAGTGATTCACTGTCTAGAGTGATTCCCTGTCCAGAGTGATGCACTGTCCAGTGTGATTCCCTGACCTGAGTGATCCCTGTCTGGAGTGATCCACTGCCCTGGGTGATCCCTTTCCAGAATGATCCACTGTCCAGAGTGATTCCCTGTCCAGAGTGAGTCCCTGTCCAGTGTGAAGCACTGTCCAGGGTGATTCCCTGTCCTGTGTGCTCCCTGTCCAGAGTGAGTCCCTGTCCAGAGGGAAGCACTGTCCAGAGTGCTTCCCTGTCCAGAGTGATTCCCTGTCCAGAGAGACTCCCTGTCCATAATGATCCACTGCCCAGAGTGATCCCTGGTGCAGAGTGATTCCCTGTCCAGAGAGATGCTCTGTCCAGAGTAATCAACTGTCCAGAGTAATCAACTGTCCAGAGTGATTCCCTGTCCAGAATGATTCCCTGTCTAGAGAGATCCATGTCCAGAGTAATCCCCTGTCCTGAATGATCCCCTGTCCAGAGTGATAACCACTCCAGTGTTATCCACTGTCCAGGGAGATTCCCTGTCCAGAGTGATTCCCTGTCCAGAGTGATCAACTGTCCAGAGCTAAGCACTGTCCAGAGTGATCCCCTGTCCAGAGTGATTGCCTTCCAAAGTGATTCCCTGTCCAGAGTGATTCCATGTCCCGAGGGATTACCCATCTAGATTGATCCCTGTCCAGAGTGATCCACTGTCCAGAGTATTCCCTGCTGAGAGTGATTCACTGTCTAGAATGATTCCCTGTCCAGAGTGATGCACTGTCCAGTGTGATTCCCTGACCTGAATGATCCCTGTCTGGAGTGATCCAATGCCCCAGGTGATCCCTTTCCAGAATGATCCACTGTCCAGAGTGATTACCTGTCCAAAGTGATCGACTGTCCAGAGTGATCCATTGTCCAGAGAACTCCCCTGTCCAGAATCATCCCCTGTCCAGTGTGATTCCCTTTCCAGAGTGATCCCTGTATAAAGTGATCCACTGTCCAGTGTGATCCCCTGTCCAGAGTGATCCACTATCCAGAGTGAATACCTGTCCTGAGTGATCCCTGTCCAGAGTGATCCCCTCCCCTGAGTGATCCACTGTCCAGAGTGATTCACTGTCCAGAGTAATCCATGGTCCAGGGTGATTCCCTGCCCAGAGTGATTTCCTATCCAGAGTGCGGGTTAGGTTGATTGGCCATGATAAAAAATTGACCCTTAGTGTTAGAGGGGATTAAATATGTGAGGTTATGGGGATAGGGCTTGGGTGGGATGGTTGTCGGTGTAGGGACTGGCTGCTAGGGTTGGATGATCAGCCAAGATCAAGTTGAATGGCGGAGCAGGCTCAAATGGCCGAATGGCCTACTCCTGCTCCTATCTTCTATGTTTCTATGTTTCTATGATCCACTGTCCAAAGTGATTCCCTGTCCAGATTGATCCTCTGTCCAGAGTGATTCCCTGTCCAAGTGATCCACAGTCCAGAGAGATTCCCTGTCCAGAGTGCTTCCCAGTCCAGAGTGCTTCCCAGTCCAGAGTGCTTCCCAGTCCAGAGTGCTTCCCAGTCCAGAGTGCTTCCCAGTCCAGAGTGCTTCCCAGTCCAGAGTGCATCCCAGTCCAGAGTGCTTCCCAGTCCAGAGTGCTTCCCAGTCCAGAGTGCTTCCCATTCCAGAGTGCTTCCCTGTCCAGAGTGATTCCCTGTCCAGAGTGACTCCCTGTCCATAATGCTCCACTGTCCAGGGTGATCTCCTGACCAGAGTGATTCCCTGTCCAGAGTGATTCTCTGTCCAGAGTGATCCCCGGTCCAGAGTGATTTCCTGTCCAGACTGATCCCCTGTCCAGAGGGATCACTGTCCAGAGTGATTCCCTGTCCAGAGTGATCCTCTGTCCAGCATAATCCACTGTCCAGAGTGATTCCCTGTCCAGAGTGATTCTCTGTCCAGAGTGAATCCCTGTCCAGAGTGTTCCCTGTCCAGAGGGATTCTCTGTCCAGAGTGAATCCCTGTCCAGAATGTTCCCCTGTCTAGAGTGATTCCCTGTCCAGAATGATTCCCTGTCTAGAGAGATCCATGTCCAGAGTGATCCCCAGTCCTGAATGATCCCCTGTCCAGAGTGATAACCTCTCCAGAGTTATCCACTGTCCAGAGTGATTCCCTGTCCAGAGTGATCCACTATCCAGTGTGATCCCTGTCCAGAGTGATCCCCTGTCCAGAGTGATCCCCTGTCCTGTGTGATCCCTGTCCAGAGTGATTCCCTGTCCAGAGTGATTCCCTTTCCAGAGTGATTCCCTGTCCAGAGTGATTCCCTGTCCTGAGTGATCCCTGTCCAGAGTGATCCCCTGTCCACAGTGATTCACTGTCCAGAGTGATCCCCTGTTCATAGAGATCCAGTGTCCAGAGTGATCCCCTCTCCAGACTGTTTCCCTTTCCAGAGTGATTCCCTGTCCAGAGTGATTCCCTGTCCAGAGTGATTCCCTGTCCAGAGTGATTCCCTGTCCGGAGTGATTCCCTGTCCGGAGTGATTCCCTGTCCGGAGTGATTCCCTGTCCGGAGTGATTCCCTGTCCGGAGTGATTCCCTGTCCGGAGTGATTCCCGGTCCGGAGTGATTCCCGGTCCGGAGTGATTCCCGGTCCGGAGTGATTCCCGGTCCGGAGTGATTCCCGGTCTGCAGTGATTCCCGGTCCGGAGTGATTCCCGGTCCGGAGTGATTCCCGGTCCGGAGTGAGTCTCTGTCCAGAGTGAATCCCTCTCCAGAGTTATCCACTGTCCAGAGTGATTCCCTGTCCAGAGTGATCAACTGTCCAGAGCTAAGCACTGTCTAGAGTTTTCCCCTGTTAGAGTGATCCACTGTCCAGAGTGATTCCCTGTCCAGAGTGATCCACTGTCCAGAGTGATCCCCTGTCCAGAGTGATCCACTGTCCAGAGTGATCCACTGTGCAGAGTGATCCCCTGTCCAGAGTGATCCCCTGTCCAGAGTGATTCCCTGTCCAGAGTGATCCCTGATCCAGAGTGATTCCCTGTCCAGAGTGAATCCCTGTCCAGAGTGATTCCCTGTCCAGAGTGATTCCCTGTCCAGAGTGATTCCCTGTCCAGAGTGATTCCCTGTCCAGAGTGATTCCCTGTCCAAGGTGATTCCCTGTCCAGAGTGATTCCCTGTCCAGAGTGATTCCCTGTCCAGAGTGATCCCCTGTCCAGAGTGATTCCCTGTCCAGAGTGATTCCCTGTCCAGAGTGATTCCCAGTCCAGAGTGATTCCCAGTCCAGAGTGATTCCCTGTCCAGAGTGATTCCCTGTCCAGAGTGATTCCCTGTCCAGAGTGATTCCCTGTCCAGAGTGATCCTCTGTCCAGAGTGGTTCCCTGTCCAGAGTGTTTCCCTGTACAGAGGGATCCTCTGTCCAGAGTGATTCCCTGTCCAGAATGATTCCCTGTATAGAGAGACCCATGTCCAGAGTGATCCCCTGTCCTGAATGATCCCCTGTCCAGAGTGATAACCTCTCCAGAGTTATCCACCGTCCAGGGTGATTCCCTGTCCAGAGTGATCAACTGTCCAGAGATAAGCACTGTCCAGAGTGATCCCCTGCCCAGAGTGATCCACTGTCCAGAGTGATTCCCTTCCAGAGTGATTCCCTGTCCAGAGTGATCCACTGTCCAGAGTATTCCCTGCTGAGAGTGATTCACTGTCTAGAGTGATTCCCTGTCCAGAGTGATGCACTGTCCAGTGTGATTCCCTGACCTGAGTGATCCCTGTCTGGAGTGATCCACTGCCCTGGGTGATCCCTTTCCAGAATGATCCACTGTCCAGAGTGATTCCCTGTCCAGAGTGAGTCGCTGTCCAGAGTGAAGCACTGTCCAGGGTGATTCCCTGTCCTGTGTGATCCCTGTCCAGAGTGAGTCCCTGTCCAGAGGGAAGCACTGTCCAGAGTGCTTCCCTGTCCAGAGTGATTCCCTGTCCAGAGAGACTCCCTGTCCATAATGATCCACTGCCCAGAGTGATCCCTGGTGCAGAGTGATTCCCTGTCCAGAGAGATGCTCTGTCCAGAGTAATCAACTGTCCAGAGTAATCAACTGTCCAGAGTGATTCCCTGTCCAGAATGATTCCCTGTCTAGAGAGATCCATGTCCAGAGTAATCCCCTGTCCTGAATGATCCCCTGTCCAGAGTGATAACCACTCCAGTGTTATCCACTGTCCAGAGTGATTCCCTGTCCAGAGTGATCAACTGTCCAGAGCTAAGCACTGTCCAGAGTGATCCCCTGTCCAGAGTGATTGCCTTCCAAAGTGATTCCCTGTCCAGAGTGATTCCATGTCCCGAGGGATTACCCATCTAGATTGATCCCTGTCCAGAGTGATCCACTGTCCAGAGTATTCCCTGCTGAGAGTGATTCACTGTCTAGAATGATTCCCTGTCCAGAGTGATGCACTGTCCAGTGTGATTCCCTGACCTGAATGATCCCTGTCTGGAGTGATCCAATGCCCCAGGTGATCCCTTTCCAGAATGATCCACTGTCCAGAGTGATTACCTGTCCAGAGTGATCGACTGTCCTGAGTGATCCATTGTCCAGAGAACTCCCCTGTCCAGAATCATCCCCTGTCCAGTGTGATTCCCTTTCCAGAGTGATCCCTGTATAAAGTGATCCACTGTCCAGTGTGATCCCCTGTCCAGAGTGATCCACTATCCAGAGTGAATACCTGTCCTGAGTGATCCCTGTCCAGAGTGATCCCCTCCCCTGAGTGATCCACTGTCCAGAGTGATTCACTGTCCAGAGTAATCCATGGTCCAGGGTGATTCCCTGCCCAGAGTGATTTCCTATCCAAAGTGCGGGTTAGGTTGATTGGCCATGATAAAAAATTGACCCTTAGTGTTAGAGGGGATTAAATATGTGAGGTTATGGGGATAGGGCTTGGGTGGGATGGTTGTCGGTGTAGGGACTGGGTGCTAGGGTTGGATGATCAGCCAAGATCAAGTTGAATGGCGGAGCAGGCTCAAATGGCCGAATGGCCTACTCCTGCTCCTATCTTCTATGTTTCTATGTTTCTATGATCCACTGTCCAAAGTGATTCCCTGTCCAGATTGATCCTCTGTCCAGAGTGATTCCCTGTCCAAGTGATCCACAGTCCAGAGAGATTCCCTGTCCAGAGTGCTTCCCAGTCCAGAGTGCTTCCCAGTCCAGAGTGCTTCCCAGTCCAGAGTGCTTCCCAGTCCAGAGTGCTTCCCAGTCCAGAGTGCTTCCCAGTCCAGAGTGCTTCCCAGTCCAGAGTGCTTCCCAGTCCAGAGTGCTTCCCAGTCCAGAGTGCTTCCCAGTCCAGAGTGCTTCCCAGTCCAGAGTGCTTCCCATTCCAGAGTGCTTCCCTGTCCAGAGTGATTCCCTGTCCAGAGTGACTCCCTGTCCATAATGCTCCACTGTCCAGGGTGATCTCCTGACCAGAGTGATTCCCTGTCCAGAGTGATTCTCTGTCCAGAGTGATCCCCGGTCCAGAGTGATTTCCTGTCCAGACTGATCCTCTGTCCAGAGGGATCACTGTCCAGAGTGATTCCCTGTCCAGAGTGATCCTCTGTCCAGCATAATCCACTGTCCAGAGTGATTCCCTGTCCAGAGTGATCCTCTGTCCAGAGTGAATCCCTGTCCAGAGTGTTCCCTGTCCAGAGGGATTCTCTGTCCAGAGTGAATCCCTGTCCAGAATGTTCCCCAGTCTAGAGTGATTCCCTGTCCAGAATGATTCCCTGTCTAGAGAGATCCATGTCCAGAGTGATCCCCTGTCCTGAATGATCCCCTGTCCAGAGTGATAACCTCTCCAGAGTTATCCACTGTCCAGAGTGATTCCCTGTCCAGAGTGATCAACCGTCCAAAGCTAAGCACTGTCTAGAGTGATCCCCTGTCCAGAGTGATTCCCTCTCCAGAGTGATTCCCTGTCCAGAGTGATTCCCTGTCCAGAGTGATTCCCTGTCCATAGTGATCCACTGTCCAGAATGATCCACTGTCCAGAGTGATCCCCTGTCCAGAGTGATCCTCTGTCCAGAGTGATTCCCTGTCTAGAGTGATTCCCTGTCCAGAGTGTTTCCCTGTACAGAGGGATCCTCTGTCCAGAGTGATTCCCTGTCCAGAATGATTCCCTGTCTAGAGAGATCCATGTCCAGAGTGATCCACTGTCCAGAGTATTCCCTGCTGAGAGTGACTCACTGTCTAGAGTGATTCCCTGTCCAGAGTGATGCACTGTTCAGTGTGATTCCCTGACCTGAGTGATCCCTGTCTGCAGTGATCCACTGCCCCGCGTGATCCCTTTCCAGAATGATCCACTGTCCAGAGTGATTCCCTGTCCAGAGTGAGCCCCTGTCCAGAGTGCCCACCTGTCCAAAGTGATCCACTGTCCAGAGTGATCTCCTGTCAAGTTTGACCCCCTATCCAGAGGAATCCCCTGTCCAGAGTGATTCCCTGTCCAGAGTGCTTCCCTGTCCAGAGAGACCCCCTGTCCATACTGATCCACTGCCCAGAGTGATCCCTGTTCCAGAGTGATTCCCTGTCAAGAGTGCTCCTCTGTCCAGAGTAATCAACTGTCCAGAGTAATCAACTGTCCAGAGTGATCCCCTGCCCAGAGTGATCCCCTGTCCAGAGTGATCCCCTGTCCAGAGTGATCCCCTGTCCAGAGTGATCCTCTGTCCAGAGTGATCCCCTGTCCAGAGTGATTCCCTGTCCAGAATGATTCCCTGTCTAGAGAGATCCATATCCAGAGTGAGCCCCTGTCCTGAATGATCCCCTGTCCAGAGTGATAACCTCTCCAGTTTTATCCACTGTCCAGGGTGATTCCCTGTCCAGAGTGATCAACTGTCCAGAGCTAAGCACTGTCCAGAGTGATACCCTGCCCAGAGTGATCCACTCTCCAGAGTGATTCCCTTCCAAGGTGATATCCTGTCCAGAGTGATTCCATGTCCCGAGTGATTACCCATCTAGAGTGATCCCTGTCCAGAATGATCCCCTGTCCAGAGGAATTTCCTGTCCAGAGTGATTCCCTGTCCAGAGTGACCCACTGTCCAGAGTATTCCCTGCTGAGAGTGATTCACTGTCTAGAGTGAATCCTTGTCCAGAGTGATGCACTGTCCAGTGTGATTCCCTGACCTGAGTGGTTCCTGTCTGGAGTGATCCACTGCCCCGGGTGATCCCTTTCCAGAATGATCCACTGTCCAGAGTGATTACCTGTCCCGAGGGATCCACTGTACAGAGTGTTTCCCTCTCCAGATTGACCCCTGTCCAGAGTGATCGACTGTCCAGAGTGATTCCCTGTCCAGAGTGATCCATTGTCCAGAGAACTCCCCTGTCCAGAATGATCCCGTGTCCAGTGTGATTCCCTTTCCAGAGTGATCCCTGTATAGAGTGATCCACTGTCCAGTGTGATCCCCTGTCCAGAGTGATCCACTATCCAGAGTGAATACCTGTCCCGAGTGAACCCTGTCCAGATTGATCCTCTGTCCAGAGTGATTCCTGTCCAAGTGATCCACAGTCCAGAGAGATTCCCTGCCCAGAGTGCTTCCGTGTCCAGAATGCTTCCCTGTCCAGAGTGATTCCCTGTCCATAATGATCCACTGTCCAGAGTGATCCCCTGTCCATAATGATCCACTGTCCAGAGTGATCCCCTGTCCAGAGTGATCCCCGGTCCAGAGTTATTCCCTGTCCAGAGTGATCCTCTGTCCAGAGGGATCACTGTTCAGAGTGATTCCCTGTCCAGAGTGATTCCCTGTCCAGAGTGATTCCCTGTCCAGAGTGATTCCCTGTCCAGAGTGATCCTCTGTCCAGAGTAATCCACTGTCCAGAGTGATCCCCTGTCCAAAGTGATTCCCTGTCCAGAGTGCTCCTCTGTCCAGAGTGAATCTCTGTCCAGAGTGTTTCCCTGTCCAGAGGGATCCTCTGTCCAGAGTGAATCCCTGTCCAGAATGATTCCCTGTCTAGAGAGATCCATTTCCAGAGTGATCCCCTGTCCTGAATGATCCCCTGTCCAGAGTGATACCCTGTCCAGAGTTATCCACTGTCCAGAGTGATTCACTGTCCAGAGTGATCAACTGTCCAGAGCTAAGCACTGTCTAGAGTGATCCCCTGTTAGAGTGATACACTGTCCAGAGTGATTCCCTGTCCCGAGTGATTACACATGTGGAGTGATCCCTGTCCAGAATGATACCGTCCAGAGGGATTTCCTGTCCAGAGTGATTCCCTGTCCAGAGTGATCCACTGTCCAGAATATTCCCTGCTGAGAGTGATTCACTGTCTAGAGTGATTCCCTATCCAGAGTGATGCACTGTCCAGTGTGATTCCCTGACCTGAGTGATCCCTGTCTGGAGTGATCCACTGCCCTGGGTGATCCCTTTGATGAATGATCCACTGTCCAGAGTGATTACCTGTCCAGAGGGTTCCACTGTACAGAGTGCTTCCCTGTCCAGATTGATCCCTGTCCAGAGTGATCGACTGTCTAGTATGATTCCCTGTCCAGTGATCCATTGTCCAGAGAACTCCCATGTCCAGAGTGATTCCCTTTCCAGAGTGATTCCTGTTTAGTAGAGTGATCCATTGTTCAGTGTGATCCCCTGTCCAGAGTGATCCACTATCCAGAGTGAATAACTCTCCTGAGTGATCCCTGTCCAGAGTGAGCCCCTTCCCTGAGTGATCCACTGTCCAGAGTGAGTCACTGTCCAGAGTAATCCATGGTCCAGGGTGATTGCCTGCCCAGAGTGATTTCCTGTCCAGAGTGATCCACTGTCCAGAGTGATCCCTGCCCTGAGTGATTCCCTGTCTAGGGTGATTCCCTGTCCAGAGTGATCCACTGTCGATTGTGATTCCCTGTCCTGAGTGAACCCTGTCTAAAGTGATCCACACTCCCAAGTGATCCCCTGTCCAGAGTGATCCCTTTCCAGAGTGATCCCCTGTCCAGAGTGATCCCCTGTCCAGAGTGATCCCCTGTCCAGAGTGATCCCCTGTCCAGAGTGATCCCCTGTCCAGAGTGATCCCCGGTCCAGAGTGATTCCCTGTCCAGAGTGATCCTCTGTCCAGAGTTATCCACTGTCCAGAGTGATTCCCTGTCCAGAGTGATCCTCTGTCCAGAGTGATTCCCTGTCCAGAGGGATCCCTGGTCCAGAGTGATTCCCTGTCCAGAGCGATCCTCTGTCCAGAGTTATCCACTGTCCTGAGTGATTACCTGTCTAGAGTGATTCGCTGTCCAGAGTGATCCATTGTCCAGAGAACTCCCCTGTCCAGAATGACCCCTGTCCAGTGTGATTCCCTTTCCTGAGTGATCACTGTATAGTGTGATCCACTGTCCAGTGTGATCCCCTGTCCAGAGTGATCCACTATCCAGAGTGAATACCTGTCCCGAGTGATCCCTCTCCAGAGTGACCCCCTCGCCTGAGTGATCCACTGTCCAGAGTGATTCACTGTCCAGAGTAATCCATGGTCCAGGGTGATTGCCTGCCCAGAGTGATTTCCTGTCCAGAGTGATCCACTGTCCAGAGTGATCCCTGCCCTGAGTGATTCCCTGTCTAGAGTGATTCGCTGTCCAGAGTGATCCACTGTCGATTGTGATTCCCTGTCCTGAGTGATCCCTGTCTAAAGTGATCCACACTCCCAAGTGATCCCCTGTCCAGAGTGATCCCCTGTCCAGAGTGATCCCCTGTCCAGAGTGATCCCCTGTCCAGAGTGATCCCCGGTCCAGAGTGATCACCGGACCAGAGTGATTCCATGTCCAGAGTGATCCTCTGTCCAGAGTTATCCACTGTCCAGAGTGATTCCCTGTCCAGAGTGATCCTCTGTCCAGAGTGATTCCCTGTCCAGAGGGATCCCTGGTCCAGAGTCATTCCCTGTCCAGAGTGATCCTCTGTCCAGAGTTATCCACTGTCCAGAGTGATTCCCTGTCCAGAGTGATTCCCTGTCCAGAGTGATCCTCTGTCCAGAGTGATTCCCTGTCCAGAGTGATCCATTGTCCAGAGAACTCCCCTGTCCAGAATGACCCCTGTCCAGTGTGATTCCCTTTCCCGAGTGATCACTGTATAGTGTGATCCACTGTCCAGTGTGATCCCCTGTCCAGAGTGATCCGCTATCCAGAGTGAATACCTGTCCTGAGTGATCCCTCTCCAGAGTGACCCCCTCCCCTGAGTGATCCACTGTCCAGAGTGATTCACTGTCCAGAGTAATCCATGGTCCAGGGTGATTCCCTGCCCAGAATGATCTCCTGTCCAGAGTGATCCACTGTCCAAAGTGATTCCCTGTCCAGATTGATCCTCTGTCCAGAGTGATTCCCTGTCCAAGTGATCCACAGTCCAGAGAGATTCCCTGTCCAGAGTGATCCTCTGTCCAGAGGGATCACTGTCCAGAGTGATTCCCTGTCAAGAGTGATCCTCTGTCCAGAGCAATCCACTGTCCAGAGTGATCCCCTGTCCAAAGTGATTCCCTGTCCAGAGTGATCCTCTGTCCAGAGTGAATCCATGTCCAAAATGTTGCCCTGTCTAGAGTGATTCCCTGTCCAGAATGATTCCCTGTCTAGAGAGATCCATGTCCAGAGTGATCCCCTGTCCTGAATGATCCCCTGTCCAGAGTAATACCCTCTCCAGAGTTATCCACTGTCCAGAGTGATTCCCTGTCCAGAGTGACCAACTGTCCAGAGCTAAGCACTGTCTAGAGTGATCCCCTGTTAGAGTGATCCCCTGTTAGAGTGATTCCCTGTTAGAGTGATCCCCTGTTAGAGTGAAACACTGTCCAGAGTGATTCCCTGTCCAGAGTGATTCCATGTCCCGAGTGATTAACCTTCTAGAGTGATCCCTGTCCAGAATGATCCCGTCCAGATGGATTTCCTGTCCAGAGTGATTCCCTGTCCTGAGTGATCCACTGTCCAGAATAATCCCTGCTGAGAGAGATTCACTGTCTAGACTGATTCCCTGTCCAGAATGATGCACTGTCCAGTGTGATTCTCTGACCTGAGTGATACCTGTCTGGAGTGATCCACTGCCCTGGGTGATCCCTGTCCAGAGTGATTCCCTGTCCAGAGTGATTCCCTGTCCAGAATGATCCCCTGTCCAGAGTGACCCATGTCCAGTGTGATTCCCTGTCCCGAGTCATCCTTGTCAAGGGTGATTCACTGTCCCGAGTGATCCCCTGTCCAGAATGATCCACTGTCCAGAGTGATTACATGTCCAGGGTGACCCACTGTCCAGAGTGATCCCCTGTCCAGAGTGATCCCCTGTCCAGAGTGATCCACTGTCCAGGGTGATCCACTGTCCAGAGTGATCCACTGTCCAGAGTGATCCACTGTCCAGAGTGATTAACTGTCCAGAGTGATCCACTGTCCAGAGTGATTCACTGTCCAGAGTGATCCACTGTCCAAAGTGTTTCCCTGTCCAGATTGATCCACTGTCCAGAGTGATTCCATGTCCAGAGTGATCCATTGTCCAGAGTGATCCCCTGTCCAGAGTGATCCCCTGTCCAGAGTGATCCTCTGTCCAGAGTGAACCCCTGTCCAGAGTGATCCCCTGTCCAGAGTGATCCCCTGTCCAGAGTGATCCTCTGTCCAGAGTGTTTCCCTGTACAGAGGGATCCTCTGTCCAGAGTGATTCCCTGTCCAGAATTATTCCCTGTCTAGAGAGATCCATGTCCAGAGTGATCCCCTGTCCTGAATGATCCCCTGTCCAGAGTAATACCCTCTCCAGAGTTATCCACTGTCCAGAGTGATTCCCTGTCCAGAGTGACCAACTGTCCAGAGCTAAGCACTGTCTAGAGTGATCCCCTGTTAGAGTGATCCCCTGTTAGAGTGATCCCCTGTTAGAGTGATCCCCTGTTAGAGTGAAACACTGTCCAGAGTGATTCCCTGTCCAGAGTGATTCCCTGTCCCGAGTGATTAACCTTCTAGAGTGATCCCTGTCCAGAATGATCCCGTCCAGATGGATTTCCTGTCCAGAGTGATTCCCTGTCCTGAGTGATCCACTGTCCAGAATAATCCCTGCTGAGAGAGAATCACTGTCTAGACTGATTCCCTGTCCAGAGTGATGCACTGTCCAGTGTGATTCTCTGACCTGAGTGATACCTGTCTGGAGTGATCCACTGCCCTGGGTGATCACTTTGAAAAATGATCCACTGTCCAGAGTGATTACCATTCCAGAGGGATCCACTGTACAGAGTGCTTCCCTGTCCAGATTGAACCCTGTCCAGAGTGATCGACTGTCCAGAGTGATTCCCTGTCCAGAGTGATCCATTGTCCAGAGAACTCCCCTGTCCAGAGTGATCCCCTTTCCAGAGTGATTCCTGTTTAGTAGAGTGATCCATTGTTCAGTGTGATCCCCTGTGCAGAGTGATCCACTCTCCAGAGTGATTCCCTGTCCAGAGTGATCCCTGTCCAGAGATCCCCTGTCCAGAGTGATCCATTGTCCAGAGTGATCCCTTGTCCAGACTGATCCACTATCCAGTGTGTTTCCCTGTCCTGTGTGATCCCTGTCCTGAGTGATCCCCTGTCCAGTGTGATTCCCTGTCCAGGGTGATTCCCATTCCAGAGTGATTCCCTGTCCAGGGTGATCACACATCCAGAGTGATCCCTATCCAGAGTGATCCCGTCCAGATGGATTTCCTGTCCAGAATGATTCCCTGTCCAGAGTGATCCACTGTCCAGAGTATTCCCTGCTGAGAGTGATTTCACTGTCTAGAGTGATTCCCTGTCCAGAGTGATGCACTGTCCAGTGTGATTCCCTGACCTGAGTGATCCCTGTCTGGAGTGATCCACTGCCCTGGGTGATCCCTTTGAAGAATGATCCACTGTTCAGAGTGATTACCTGTCCAGAGGGATCCACTGTACAGAGTGTTTCCCTGTCCAAATTGATCCCTGTCCAGAGTGATCGGCTGTCCAGAGTGATTCACTGTCCAGAGTGAACCCTTGTCCAGAGAACTCCCCTGTCCAGAGTGATTCCCTTTCCAGAGTGATTCCTGTTTAGTAGAGTGATCCACTGTTCAGTGTGATCCCCTGTCCAGAGTGATCCACTATCCAGAGTGAATACATGTCCCGAGTGATCCCTGTCCAGAGTGAGCCCCTCCCCTGAGTGATTCACTGCCCAGAGTGAGTCACTGTCCAGAGCAATCCATGGTCCAAGGTGATTCCCTGCCCAGAGTGATTTCCTGTCCAGAGTGATCCACTGTCCAGAGTGATACCTGCCCTGAGTGATTCCCTGTCTAGAGTGATTCCCTGACCTGAGTGATCCCTGTCTGGAGTGATCCACTGCCCTGGGTGATCCCTCTCCAGATTGATCCCTGTCCAGAGTGATCGACTGTCCAGAGGGATTCCCTGTCCAGAGTGATCCATTGTCCGGAGAACTCCCCTGTCCAGAAAGATCCACTGTCCAGAGTATTCCCTGCTGAGAGTGATTCACTGTCTAGAGTGATTCACTGTCTAGAGTGATTCCCTGTCCAGAGTGATGCACTGTCCAGTGTGATTCCCTGACCTGAGTCATCCCTGTCTGGAATGATCCACTGCCCTGGGTGATCCCTTTGAAGAATGATCCACTGTCCAGAGTGATCCCCGGTCCAGAGTGATCCCCGGTCCAGAGTGATCCTCTGTCCAGAGGGATCACTTTCCAGAGTGATTCCCTGTCCAGAGTGATCCTCTGTCCAGAGTAATCCACTGCCCAAAGTGATCCCCTGTCCAAAGTGATTCCCTGTCCAGAGTGATCCTCTGTCCAGAGTGAATCCCTGTCGATTGTTTCCCTGTCCAGAGGGATCCTCTGTCCAGAGTGAATCCCTGTCCAGAATGTTCCCCTGTCTAGAGTGATTCCTTGTCCAGAATGATTCCCTGTCTAGAGAGATCCATGTCCAGAGTGATCCACTGTCCTGAATGATCCCCTGCCCAGAGCGACACCCTCTCCAGAGTTATCCACTGTCCGGGGTGATTACCTGTCCAGAGTGATCAACTGTCCAGAGCTAAGCACAGTCTAGAGTGATCCCCTGCCCAGAGTGATCCACTGTCCAGGGTGATTCCCTTCCAGAGTGATTCCCTGTCCAGAGTGATTCCATGTCCCCAGTGATTACCCATCTAGAGTGATCCCTGTCCAGAATGATCCCGTCCAGATGGATTTGCTGTCCAGATTGATTCCCGGTCCAGAGTGATCCACTGTCCAGAGTATTCCCTGCTGATAGTGATTCACTGTCTAGAGTGATTCCCTGTCCAGAGTGATGCACTGTCCAGTGTGCTTCCCTAACCTGAGTGATCCCTGTCTGGAGTGATCCACTGCCCTGGGTGATCCCTTTGAAGAATGATCCACTGTCCAGAGTGATCCCCGGTCCAGAGTGATCCCCTGTCCAGAGTGATCGTCTGTCCAGAGGGATCACTTTCCTGAGTGATTCCCTGTCCAGAGTGATCCACTGTCCAGAGTGAAATCCTGTCCAAAGTGATTCCCTGTCCAGAGTGATCCTCTGTCCAGAGTGAATCCCTGTCCAGAGTGTTTCCCTGTCCAGAGGGATCCTCTGTCCAGAGTGAATCCCTGTCCAGGATGTTCCCCTGTCTAGAGTGATTCCTTGTCCAGAATGATTCCCTGTCCAGAGAGATCCATGTCCAGAGTGATCCACTGTCCTGAATGATCCCCTGTCCAGAGCGATACCCTCTCCAGAGTTATCCACTGTCCGGGGTGATTACCTGTCCAGAGTGATCAACTGTCCAGAGCTAAGCACTGTCTAGAGTGATCCCCTGCCCAGAGTGATCCACTGTCCAGGGTGATTCCATTCCAGAGTGATTCCCTGTACAGAGTGATTCCATGTCCCCAGTGATTACCCATCGAGAGTGATCCCTGTCCAGAATGATCCCGTCCAGATGGATTTGCTGTCCAGATTGATTCCCTGTCCAGAGTGATCCACTGTCCAGAGTATTCCCTGCTGAGAGTGATTCACTGTCTAGAGTGATTCCCTGTCCAGAGTGATGCACTGTCCAGTGTGATTCCCTAACCTGAGTGATCCCTGTCTGGAGTGATCCACTGCCCTGGGTGATCCCTTTGAAGAATGATCCACTGTCCAGAGTGATTACATGTCCAGAGGGATCCACTGTACAGAGTGTTTCCCTGTCCAGATTGATCCCTGTCCAGAGTGATCGACTGTCCAGTGTGATTCCCTGTCCAGAGTGATTCATTGTCCAGAGAACTCCCCTGTCCAGAGTGGTTCCTTTTCCAGAGTGAGCCACTATCCCGAGTGAATACCTGTCCCGAGTGATCCCTGTCCAGAGTGAGCCCCTCCCCTGAGTGATCCACTGTCCAGAGTGAATCACTGTCCAGGGTAATCCATGGTCCAGGGTGATTCCCTGCCCAGAGTGATTTCCTGTCCAGAGTGATCCACTGTCCAGAGTGATCCCTTCCCTGAGTGATTCCCTGTCTAGAGTGATTCCCTGTCCAGAGTAATCCACTGTCCAGTGTGATTCCCTGTCCTGAGTGATCCCTGTCAAAATGATCCACACTCCCAAGTGATCCCCTGTCCAGAGTGATCCACTGTCCAGGGTGATTACCTATCCAGAGTGATCCACTCTCCAGTGTGATTCCCTGTCCAGAGTGATCCCTGTCCAGAGATCCTCTGTCCAGAGTGATCCACTGTCCAGAGTGATTCCTTGTCCAGACTGATCCACAATCCAGTGTGTTTCCCTGTCCTGTGTGATCCCTGTCCTGAGTGATCCCCTGTCCAATGTGATTCCCTGTCCAGGGTGATTCCCATTCCAGAGTGATTCCCTGTCCAGGGTGATCACACATCCAGAGTTATCCCTATCCAGAGTGATCCCGTCCAGATGGATTTCCTGTCCAGAATGATTCCCTGTCCAGAGTGATCCACTGTCCAGAGTATTCCCTGCTGAGAGTGATTCACTGTCTAGAGTGATTCCCTGTCCAGAGTGATGCACTGTCCAGTGTGATTCCCTGACCTGAGTGATCCCTGTCTGGAGTGATCCACTGCCCTGGGTGATCCCTTTGAAGAATGATCCACTGTTCAGAGTGATTACCTGTCCAGAGGGATCCACTGTACAGAGTGTTTCCCTGTCCAGATTGATCCCTGTCCAGAGTGATCGACTGTCCAGAGTGATTCCCTGTCCAGAGTGAACCCTTGTCCAGAGAACTCCCCTGTCCAGAGTGATTCCCTTTCCAGAGTGATTCCTGTTTAGTAGAATGATCCACTGTTCAGTGTGATCCCCTGTCCAGAGTGATCCACTATGCAGAGTGAATACATGTCCCGAGTGTTCCCTGTCCAGAGTGAGCCCCTCCCCTGAGTGATTCACTGTCCAGAGTGAGTCACTGTCCAGAGCAATCCATGGTCCAAGGTGATTCCCTGCCCAGAGTGATTTCCTGTCCAGAGTGATCCACTGTCCAGAGTGATCCCTGCCCTGAGTGATTCCCTGTCTAGAGAGATTCCCTGACCTGTGTGATCCCTGTCTGGAGTGATCCACTGCCCTGGGTGATCCCTTTCCAGAATGATCCACTGTCCAGAGTGATTACCTGTCCAGAGGGGTCCACTGTACAGAGTGTTTCCCTCTCCAGATTGATCCCTGTCCAGAGTGATCGACTGTCCAGAGTGATTCCCTGTCCAGAGTGATCCATTGTCCGGAGAACTCTCCTGTCCAGAATGATCCCCTGTCCAGTGTGATACCCTTTCCAGAGTGATCCCTGTATAGAGTGATCCACTGTGCAGTGTGATCCCCTGTCCAGAGTGATCCACTATCCAGAGTGAATACCTGTCCCGAGTGATCCCTGTCCAGAGTGACCCACTCCCCCTGAGTGATCCACTGTCCAGAGTGATTCACTCTCCAGAGTAATCCATGGTCCAGGGTGATTCCCTGCCCAGAGTGATTCCCTGTCCAGAGCGATCCACTGTCCAGAGTATTCCCTGCTGAGAGTGATTAACTGTCTAGAGTGATTCCCTGTCCAGAGTGATGCACTGTCCAGTGTGATTCCCTGACCTGAGTGACCCCTGTCTGGAGTGATCCACTACCCTGGGTGATCCCTTTGAAGAATGATCAACTGTCCAGCGTGGTTACCTGTACAGAGGGATCCACTGTACAGAGTGTTTCCCTGTCCAGATTGATCCCTGTCCAGAGTGATCGACTGTCCAGAGTGATTCCCTGTCCAGAGTGATCCCTTGTCCAGAGAACTCCCCTGTCCAGAGTGATTCCACTTCCAGAGTGATTCCTGTCTCGTAGAGTGATCCACTGTTCAGTGTGATCCCCTTCCAGAGTGATCCACTATCCAGAGGGAATACATGTCCCGAGTGATCCCTGTCCAGAGTGAACCCCTCCCCTGAGTGATTCACTGTCCAGAGTGAGTCACTGTCCAGAGCAATCCATGGTCCAGGGTGATTCCCTGCCCAGAGTGATTTCCTGTCCAGAGTGATCCATTGTCCAGAGTTATCCGTGCCCTGAGTGTTTCCCTGTTTAGAGTGATGCCCTGTCCAGAGTGATTCCCTGTCCAGAGTGATCCACTGTCCAGTGTGATTCCCTGTCCTGAGTGATCCCTGTCTAAAGTGATCCACACTCCCAAGTGATACCCTGTCCAGAGTGATTACCTATCCAGAGTGATCCACTCTCCAGAGTGATTCCCTGTCCAGAGTGATCCCTGTCCAGAGATCCCCTGTCCAGAGTGATCCACTGTCCAGAGTGATTCCCTGTCCAGAGTGATCCACTATCCAGTGTGTTTCCCTGTCCTGTGTGATCCCTGTCCAGAGTGATCCCCTGTCCAGTGTGATTCCCTGTCCAGGGTGATTCCCGTTCCAGAGTGACTCCCTGTCCAGGGTGATCACCCATCCAGAGTGATCCCTATCCAGAGTGATTCCCTTTCTAAAAGGATCCACTCTTCAGAGAGATTCCCTGTCCAGCTTGCTCCACTGTCCAGAGTGCTCCACTGTCCAGAGTGCTCCACTGTCCAGAGTGCGCCCCTGTCCAGAGTGCTCCCCTGTCCAGAGTGCTCCCCTGTCCAGAGTGCTCCCCTGTCCAGAGTGCTCCCCTGTCCAGAGTGCTCCCCTGTCCAGAGTGCTCCCTTGTCCAGATAGCTCCCCTGTCCAGAGCGCTCCCCTGTCCAGAGCGCTCCCCTGTCCAGAGCGCTCCCCTGTCCAGAGCGCTCCCCTGTCCAGAGCGCTCCCCTGTCCAGAGCGCTCCCCTGTCCAGAGCGCTCCCCTGTCCAGAGTGCTCCCCTGTCCAGTGTGATCCCCTGTCCAGTGTGATCCCCTGTCCAGAGTGATTCCCTGTCCAGGGTAATTCCATTTCCAGAGTGATTCACTGTCCAAAGTGATCAACTATCCAGAGTGAGTCCCTGTCCAGAGTGAAGCATTGTCCAGAGTGATCTCCTGTCAAGGGTGACCCACTATTCAGAGGAATCCCCTGTCCAGAGTGATCCCCTTTCCAAAGTGATTCCCTGTCCAGAGTGATCCTCTTTCCAGAGTGATTCCCTGTCCAAGTGACCCACAGTCCAGAGTGATTCCCTGTCCAGAATGCTTCCCTGTCCAGAGTGATTCCTTGTCCAGAGTGATCCCTGGTCCAGTGTGATTCCCTGTCCAGAGTGATCCACTGTCCAGAGTGATCCCCTGTCCAGAGTGCTCCACTGTCCAGAGTGCTCCCCTGTCCAGAGTGCTCCCCTGTCCAGATAGCTCCCCTGTCCAGATAGCTCCCCTGTCCAGAGCGCTCCCCTGTCCAGAGCGCTCCCCTGTCCAGAGTGCTCCCCTGTCCAGAGTGCTCCCCTGTCCAGATTGCTCCCCTGTCCAGAGTGCTGCCCCGGTCCAGAGTGCTCCCCTGTCCAGAGTGCTCCCCTGTCCAGAGTGCTCCCCTGTCCAGAGTGCTCCCCTGTCCAGAGTGCTCCCCTGTCCAGAGTGCTCCCCTGTCCAGAGTGCTCCCCTGTCCAGAGTGCTCCCCTGTCCAGAGTGCTCCCCTGTCCAGAGTGATCCCCTGTCCAGTGTGATCCCCTGTCCAGAGTGATTCCCTGTCCAGGGTAATTCCATTTCCAGAGTGATTCACTGTCCAAAGTGATCAACTATCAAGAGTGAGTCCCTGTCCAGAGTGAAGCACTGTCCAGAGTGATCTCCTGTCAAGGGTGACCCACTATTCAGAGGAATCCCCTGTCCAGAGTGTTCCCCTTTCCAAAGTGATTCCCTGTCCAGAGTGATCCTCTGTCCAGAGTGATTCCCTGTCCAAGTGACCCACAGTACAGAGTGATTCCCTGTCCAGAATGCTTCCCTGTCCAGAGTGATTCCTTGTCCAGAGCGATCCCTGGTCCAGTGTGATTCCCTGTCCAGAGTGATCCCCTGTCCAGAGTGATCCCCTGTCCAGAGTGATCCCCTGTCCAGAGTGATCCCCTGTCCAGGGTGATCCTCTGTCCAGAGTGTTTCCCTGTACAGAGGGATCCACAGTCCAGTGTGATTCCCTGTCCTGAGTGATCCCTGTCTAAAGTGATCCACACCCCAAGTGATACCCTGTCCAGTGTGATCCACTGTCCATAGTGATTACCTATCCAGAGTGATCCACTCTCCAGAGTGATTCCCTGTCCAGAGTGATCCTCTGTCCAGAGTGATCCCCTGTCCAGAGTGATCCCCTGTCCAGAGTGCTCCCCTGTCCAGAGTGCTCCCCTGTCCAGAGTGCTCCCTTGTCCAGAGTGCTCCCCTGTCCAGATAGCTCCCCTGTCCAGAGCGCTCCCCTGTCCAGAGCGCTCCCCTGTCCAGAGTGCTCCCCTGTCCAGAGTGCTCCCCTGTCCAGAGTGCTCCCCTGTCCAGAGTGCTCCCCTGTCCAGAGTGCTCCCCTGTCCAGAGTGCTCCCCTGTCCAGAGTGCTCCCCTGTCCAGAGTGCTCCCCTGTCCAGAGTGCTCCCCTGTCCAGAGTGCTCCCCTGTCCAGAGTGCTCCCCTGTCCAGAGTGATCCCCTGTCCAGTGTGATCCCCTGTCCAGAGTGATTCCCTGTCCAGGGTAATTCCATTTCCAGAGTGATTCACTGTCCAAAGTGATCAACTTTCCAGAGTGAGTCCCTGTCCAGAGTGAAGCACTGTCCAGAGTGATCTCCTGTCAAGGGTGACCCACTATTCAGAGGAATCCCCTGTCCAGAGTGATCCCCTTTCCAAAGTGATTCCCTGTCCAGAGTGATCCTCTGTCCAGAGTGATTCCCTGTCCAAGTGACCCACAGTCCAGAGTGATTCCCTGTCCAGAATGCTTCCCTGTCCAGAGTGATTCCTTGTCCAGAGCGATCCCTGGTCCAGTGTGATTCCCTGTCCAGAGTGATCCTCTGTCCAGAGTGATCCCCTGTCCAGAGTGATCCCCTGTCCAGAGTGATCCCCTGTCCAGAGTGATCCCCTGTCCAGAGTGATCCCCTGTCCAGGGTGATCCTCTGTCCAGAGTGTTTCCCTGTACAGAGGGATCCACTGTCCAGTGTGATTCCCTGTCCTGAGTGATCCCTGTCTAAAGTGATCCACACCCCCAAGTGATACCCTGTCCAGTGTGATCCACTGTCCAGAGTGATTACCTATCCAGAGTGATCCACTCTCCAGAGTGATTCCCTGTCCAGAGTGATCCCTGTCCAGAGATCCCCTGTCCAGAGTGATCCACTATCCAGAGTGAATACCTGTCCCGAGTGATCCCTGTCCAGAGTGACCCACTCCCCCTGAGTGATCCACTGTCCAGAGTGATTCACTGTCCAGAGTAATCCATGGTCCAGGGTGATTCCCTGCCCAGAGTGATTCCCTGTCCAGAGCGATCCACTGTCCAGAGTATTCCCTGCTGAGAGTGATTAACTGTCTAGAGTGATTCCCTGTCCAGAGTGATGCACTGTCCAGTGTGATTCCCTGACCTGAGTGACCCCTGTCTGGAGTGATCCACTACCCTGGGTGATCCCTTTGAAGAATGATCAACTGTCCAGCGTGGTTACCTGTACAGAGGGATCCACTGTACAGAGTGTTTCCCTGTCCAGATTGATCCCTGTCCAGAGTGATCGACTGTCCAGAGTGATTCCCTGTCCAGAGTGATCCCTTGTCCAGAGAACTCCCCTGTCCAGAGTGATTCCACTTCCAGAGTGATTCCTGTCTCGTAGAGTGATCCACTGTTCAGTGTGATCCCCTTCCAGAGTGATCCACTATCCAGAGGGAATACATGTCCCGAGTGATCCCTGTCCAGAGTGAACCCCTCCCCTGAGTGATTCACTGTCCAGAGTGAGTCACTGTCCAGAGCAATCCATGGTCCAGGGTGATTCCCTGCCCAGAGTGATTTCCTGTCCAGAGTGATCCAGTGTCCAGAGTTATCCGTGCCCTGAGTGTTTCCCTGTTTAGAGTGATGCCCTGTCCAGAGTGATTCCCTGTCCAGAGTGATCCACTGTCCAGTGTGATTCCCTGTCCTGAGTGATCCCTGTCTAAAGTGATCCACACTCCCAAGTGATACCCTGTCCAGAGTGATTACCTATCCAGAGTGATCCACGCTCCAGAGTGGTTCCCTGTCCAGAGTGATCCCTGTCCAGAGATCCCCTGTCCAGAGTGATCCACTGTCCAGAGTGATTCCCTGTCCAGAGTGATCCACTATCCAGTGTGTTTCCCTGTCCTGTGTGATCCCTGTCCAGAGTGATCCCCTGTCCAGTGTGATTCCCTGTCCAGGGTGATTCCCGTTCCAGAGTGACTCCCTGTCCAGGGTGATCACCCATCCAGAGTGATCCCTATCCAGAGTGATTCCCTGTCTAAAAGGATCCACTCTTCAGAGAGATTCCCTGTCCAGCTTGCTCCACTGTCCAGAGTGCTCCACTGTCCAGAGTGCTCCACTGTCCAGAGTGCGCCCCTGTCCAGAGTGCTCCCCTGTCCAGAGTGCTCCCCTGTCCAGAGTGCTCCCCTGTCCAGAGTGCTCCCCTGTCCAGAGTGCTCTCCTGTCCAGAGTGCTCCCCTGTCCAGAGTGCTCCCCTGTCCAGATAGCTCCCCTGTCCAGAGCGCTCCCCTGTCCACAGCGCTCCCCTGTCCAGAGCGCTCCCCTGTCCAGAGCGCTCCCCTGTCCAGAGCGCTCCCCTGTCCAGAGTGCTCCCCTGTCCAGAGTGCTCCCCTGTCCAGAGTGCTCCCCTGTCCAGAGTGATCCCCTGTCCAGTGTGATCCCCTGTCCAGAGTGATTCCCTGTCCAGGGTAATTCCATTTCCAGAGTGATTCCCTGTCCAGAGTGAAGCACTGTCCAGAGTGATCTCCTGTCAAGGGTGACCCACTATTCAGAGGAATCCCCTGTCCAGAGTGAACCCTTTCCAAAGTGATTCCCTGTCCAGAGTGATCCTCTGTCCAGAGTGATTCCCTGTCCAAGTGACCCACAGTCCAGAGTGATTCCCTGTCCAGAATGCTTCCCTGTCCAGAGTGATTCCTTGTCCAGAGTGATCCCTGGTCCAGTGTGATTCCCTGTCCAGAGTGATCCTCTGTCCAGAGTGATCCCCTGTCCAGAGTGATCCCCTGTCCAGAGTGATCCCCTGTCCAGAGTGCTCCCCTGTCCAGAGTGCTCCCCTGTCCAGAGTGCTCCCCTGTCCAGAGTGCTCCCCTGTCCAGAGTGCTCCCCTGTCCAGATAGCTCCCCTGTCCAGAGCGCTCCCCTGTCCAGAGCGCTCCCCTGTCCAGAGCGCTCCCCTGTCCAGAGCGCTCCCCTGTCCAGAGTGCTCCCCTGTCCAGAGTGCTCCCCTGTCCAGAGTGCTCCCCTGTCCAGAGTGCTCCCCTGTCCAGAGTGCTCCCCTGTCCAGAGTGATCCCCTGTCCAGTGTGATCCCCTGTCCAGAGTGATTCCCTGTCCAGGGTAATTCCATTTCCAGAGTGATTCACTGTCCAAAGTGATCAACTATCCAGAGTGAGTCCCTGTCCAGAGTGAAGCACTGTCCAGAGTGATCTCCTGTCAAGTGTGACCCACTATTCAGAGGAATCCCCTGTCCAGAGTGATCCCCTTTCCAAAGTGATTCCCTGTCCAGAGTGATCCTCTGTCCAGAGTGATTCCCTGTCCAAGTGTCCCACAGTCCAGAGTGATTCCCTGTCCAGAATGCTTCCCTGTCCAGAGTGATTCCTTGTCCAGAGCGATCCCTGGTCCAGTGTGATTCCCTGTCCAGAGTGATCCTCTGTCCAGAGTGATCCCCTGTCCAGAGTGATCCCCTGTCCAGAGTGATCCCCTGTCCAGGGTGATCCTCTGTCCAGAGTGTTTCCCTGTACAGAGGGATCCACTGTCCAGTGTGATTCCCTGTCCTGAGGGATCCCTGTCTAAAGTGATCCACACCCCCAAGTGATACCCTGTCCAGTGTGATCCACTGTCCATAGTGATTACCTATCCAGAGTGATCCACTCTCCAGAGTGATTCCCTGTCCAGAGTGATCCTCTGTCCAGAGTGATCCCCTGTCCAGAGTGATCCCCTGTCCAGAGTGCTCCCCTGTCCAGAGTGCTCCCTTGTCCAGAGTGCTCCCCTGTCCAGATAGCTCCCCTGTCCAGAGCGCTCCCCTGTCCAGAGTGCTCCCCTGTCCAGAGCGCTCCCCTGTCCAGAGTGCTCCCCTGTCCAGAGTGCTCCCCTGTCCAGAGTGCTCCCCTGTCCAGAGTGCTCCCCTGTCCAGAGTGCTCCCCTGTCCAGAGTGATCCCCTGTCCAGTGTGATCCCCTGTCCAGAGTGATTCCCTGTCCAGGGTAATTCCATTTCCAGAGTGATTCACTGTCCAAAGTGATCAACTATCCAGAGTGAGTCCCTGTCCAGAGTGAAGCACTGTCCAGAGTGATCTCCTGTCAAGGGTGACCCACTATTCAGAGGAATCCCCTGTCCAGAGTGATCCCCTTTCCAAAGTGATTCCCTGTCCAGAGTGATCCTCTGTCCAGTGTGATTCCCTGTCCAAGTGACCCACAGTCCAGAGTGATTCCCTGTCCAGAATACTTCCCTGTCCAGAGTGATTCGCTGTCTAAAAGGATCCACTCTTCAGAGTGATTCCCTGTCCAGCGTGCTCCACTGTCCAGAGTGCTCCCCTGTCCAGAGTGCTCCCCTGTCCAGAGTGCTCCCCTGTCCAGAGTGCTCCCCTGTCCAGGGTGCTCCCTTGTCCAGAGTGCTCCCTTGTCCAGAGTGCTCCCCTTTCCAAAGTGCTCCACTGTCCAGAGTGCTCCCCTGTCCAGAGTGCTCCCCTGCCTAGAGTGCTCCCTTGTCCATGGTGGCATAGTGGTTAGCACTGTTGCCTCACAGCGCCAGGGACCCGGGTTCGAATCCAGCCTCGGGTGACTGTCTGTGTGGAGTTTGTACATTCTCCCCGTGTTTGCGTGGGTTTCCTCCGGGTGCTCCGGTTTCCTCCCACAGTCCAAAGATGTGCGGGTTAGGTTGATTGGCTATGATAAATTGACCCTTAGTGTTAGGGGGATTAAATACGTGGGGTTACGGGGATAGGGTGTGACATGTCTTGGTGTAGGGGTTACGGGGATCAGGTGGGATATTTGTCGGTGCAGGCTCGATGGGCCGAAATGGCCTCTATCTGCACTGTGGGGTTTCTGTGATTTCTGTGATTTCTGTGACCCACAGTCCAGAGTGATTCCCTGTCCAGAATGCTTCCCTGTCCAGAGTGATTCCTTGTCCAGAGTGATCCCTGGTCCAGTGTCATTCCCTGTCCAGAGTGATCCTCTGTAATGAGTGATCCCCTGTCCAGAGTGATCCCCTGTCGAGAGTGATCCCCGGTCCAGAGTGATCCCCTGTCCAGAGTGAACCCCTGTCCTGTGTGATCCCTGTCCAGAGTGATTCCCTGTGCAGAGTGATTCCCTGTCCAGAGTGATTCCCTGTCCAGAGTGATTCCCTGTCCAGAGTGATTCCCTGTCCAGAATGATCCCCTGTCCAGAGTGACCCATGTCCAGTGTGATTCCCTTTCCCGAGTCATCCCTGTCTAGGGTGATTCACTGTCCCGAGTGATCCCCTGTCCAGAATGATCCACTGTCCAGAGTGATTACATGTCCAGGGTGATCCACTGTCCAGAGTGATCCCCTGTCCAGAGTGATTAACTGTCCAGAGTGATCCACTGTCCAGAGTGATTCACTGTCCAGAGTGATTTCCTGTCCAGAGTGATCCAGTGTCCAGAGTTATCCGTGCCCTGAGTGTTTCCCTGTTTAGAGTGATGCCCTGTCCAGAGTGATTCCCTGTCCAGAGTGATCCACTGTCCAGTGTGATTCCCTGTCCTGAGTGATCCCTGTCTAAAGTGATCCACACTCCCAAGTGATACCCTGTCCAGAGTGATTACCTATCCAGAGTGATCCACTCTCCAGAGTGGTTCCCTGTCCAGAGTGATCCCTGTCCAGAGATCCCCTGTCCAGAGTGATTCCCTGTCCAGAGTGATCCACTATCCAGTGTGTTTCCCTGTCCTGTGTGATCCCTGTCCAGAGTGATCCCCTGTCAAGTGTGATTCCCTGTTCAGGGTGATTCCCGTTCCAGAGTGACTCCCTGTCCAGGGTGATCACCCATCCAGAGTGATCCCTATCCAGAGTGATTCCCTGTCTAAAAGGATCCACTCTTCAGAGTGATTCCCTGTCCAGCGTGCTCCACTGCCCAGAGTGCTCCACTGTCCAGAGTGCTCCACTGTCCAGAGTGCTCCCCTGTCCAGAGTGCTCCCCTGTCCAGAGTGCTCCCCTGTCCAGAGTGCTCCCCTGTCCAGAGTGCTCCCCTGTCAAGGGTGCTCCCTTGCCCAGGGTGCTCCCTTGTCCAGAGTGCTCCCCTGTCCAGAGTGCTCCCCTGTCCAGAGTGCTCCCTTGTAGAGAGTGCTCCCTTGTCCAGAGTGCTCCCCTGTCCAGAGTGCTCCCCTGTCCAGAGTGCTCCCCTGTCCAGAGTGCTCCCCTGTCCAGATAGCTCCCCTGTCCAGAGCGCTCCCCTGTCCAGAGCGCTCCCCTGTCCAGAGCGCTCCCCTGTCCAGAGTGCTCCCCTGTCCAGAGTGCTCCCCTGTCCAGAGAGCTCCCCTGCCCAGAGTGCTCCCCTGTCCAGAGTGCTCCCCTGTCCAGAGTGCTCCCCTGTCCAGAGTGCTCCCCTGTCCAGAGTGCTCCCCTGTCCAGAGTGCTCCCCTGTCCAGAGTGCTCCCCTGTCCAGAGTGATTCCCTGTCCAGGGTAATTCCATTTCCAGAGTGATTCCCTGTCCAAAGTGATCAACTATCCAGAGTGAGTCCCTGTCCAGAGTGAAGCACTGTCCAGTGTGATCTCCTGTCAAGGGTGACCCACTATTCAGAGGAATCCCCTGTCCAGAGTGATCCCCTTTCCAAAGTGATTCCCTGTCCAGAGTGATCCTCTGTCCAGAGTGATTCCCTGTCCAAGTGACCCACAGTCCAGAGTGATTCCCTGTCCAGAATGCTTCCCTGTCCAGAGTGATTCCTTGTCCAGAGTGATCCCTGGTCCAGTGTGAATCCCTGTCCAGAGTGATCCTCTGTAAAGAGTGATCCCCTGTCCAGAGTGATCCCCTGTCCAGAGTGATCCCCTGTCCAGAGTGATCCCCTGTCCTGTGTGATCCCTGTCCAGAGTGATACCCTGTCCAGAGTGATTCCCTGTCCAGAGTGATTCCCTGTCCAGATTGATTCCCTGTCCAGAGTGATTCCCTGTCCAGAGTGATTCCCTGTCCAGAGTGATTCCCTGTCCAGAATGATCCCCTGTCCAGAGTGACCCATGTCCAGTGTGATTCCCTTTCCCGAGTCATCCCTGTCTAGGGTGATTCACTGTCCCGAGTGATCCCCTGTCCAGAATGATCCACTGTCCAGAGTGATTACATGTCCAGGGTGATCCACTGTCCAGAGTGATTCCCTGTCCAGAGTGATTAACTGTCCAGAGTGATCCACTGTCCAGAGTGATTCACTGTCCAGAGTGATTTCCTGTCCAGAGTGATCCAGTGTCCAGAGTTATCCGTGCCCTGAGTGTTTCCCTGTTTAGAGTGATGCCCTGTCCAGAGTGATTCCCTGTCCAGAGTGATCCACTGTCCAGTGTGATTCCCTGTCCTGAGTGATCCCTGTCTAAAGTGATCCACACTCCCAAGTGATACCCTGTCCAGAGTGATTACCTATCCAGAGTGATCCACTCTCCAGAGTGATTCCCTGTCCAGAGTGATCCCTGTCCAGAGATCCCCTGTCCAGAGTGATCCACTGTCCAGAGTGATTCCCTGTCCAGAGTGATCCACTATCCAGTGTGTTTCCCTGTCCTGTGTGATCCCTGTCCAGAGTGATCCCCTGTCAAGTGTGATTCCCTGTCCAGGGTGATTCCCGTTCCAGAGTGACTCCCTGTCCAGGGTGATCACCCATCCAGAGTGATCCCTATCCAGAGTGATTCCCTGTCTAAAAGGATCCACTCTTCAGAGTGATTCCCTGTCCAGCGTGCTCCACTGTCCAGAGTGCTCCACTGTCCAGAGCGCTCCTCTGTCCAGAGTGCTCCCCTGTCCAGAGTGCTCCCCTGTCCAGAGTGCTCCCCTGTCCAGAGTGCTCCCCTGTCAAGAGTGCTCCCTTGTCCAGGGTGCTCCCTTGTCCAGAGTGCTCCCCTGTCCAGAGTGCTCCCTTGTCCAGAGTGCTCCCTTGTCCAGAGTGCTCCCCTGTCCAGAGTGCTCCCCTGTCCAGAGTGCTCCCCTGTCCAGAGTGCTCCCCTGTCCAGAGTGCTCCCCTGTCCAGAGTGCTCCCCTGTCCAGATTGCTCCCCTGTCCATAGTGCTCCCCTGTCCAGAGTGCTCCCCTGTCCAGAGTGCTCCCCTGTCCAGAGTGCTCCCCTGTCCAGACTGCTCCCCTGTCCAGAGTGCTCCACTGTCCAGAGTGATTCCCTGTCCAGGGTAATTCCATTTCCAGAGTGATTCCCTGTCCAAAGTGATCAACTATCCAGAGTGAGTCCCTGTCCAGAGTGAAGCACTGTCCAGAGTGTTCTCCTGTCAAGGGTGACCCACTATTCAGAGGAATCCCCTGTCCAGAGTGATCCCTTTTCCAAAGTGATTCCCTGTCCAGAGTGATCCTCTGTCCAGAGTGATTCCCTGTCCAAGTGACCCACAGTCCAGAGTGATTCCCTGTCCAGAATGCTTCCCTGTCCAGAGTGATTCCTTGTCCATAGTGATCCCTGGTCCAGTGTGATTCCCTGTCCAGAGTGATCCTCTGTAAAGAGCGACCCCTGTCCAGAGTGATCCCCTGTCCCGAGTGATCCCCTGTCCAGAGTGATCCCCTGTCCAGAGTGATCCCCTGTCCTGTGTGATCCCTGTCCAGAGTGATTCCCTGTCCAGAGTGATTCCCTGTCCAGAGTGATTCCCTGTCCAGAGTGATTCCCTGTCCAGAATGATCCCCTGTCCAGAGTGACCCATGTCCCGAGTCATCCCTGTCTAGGGTGATTCACTGTCCCGAGTGATCCCCTGTCCAGAATGATCCACTGTCCAGAGTGATTACATGTCCAGGGTGATCCACTGTCCAGAGTGATCCCCTGTCCAGAGTGATTAACTGTCCAGAGTGATCCACTGTCCAGAGCGATTCACTGTCCAGAGTGATCCACTGTCCAAAGTGTTTCCCTGTCCAGATTGATACAGTGTCCAGAGTGATTCCATGTCCAGAGTGATCCATTGTCCAGAGTGATCCCCTGTCCAGAGTGATCCCCTGTCCAGAGTGATCCTCTGTCCAGAGTGATCCCCTGTCCAGAGTGATCCCCTGTCCAGAGTGATCCCCTGTCCAGAGTGATCCTCTGTCCAGAGTGTTTCCCTGTACAGAGGGATCCTCTGTCCAGAGTGATTCCCTGTCCAGAATGATTCCCTGTCTAGAGAGATCCATGTCCAGAGTGATCCCCTGTCCTGAATGATCCCCTGTCCAGAGTGATAACCTCTCCAGAGTTATCCACTGTTCAGGGTGATTCCCTGTCCAGAGTGATTCCCTGTCCAGAGTGATCCACTGTCAAGAGTATTCCCTGCTGAGAGTGATTCACTGCTTAGACTGATTCCCTGTCCAGAGTGAGGCACTGTCCAGTGTGATTCCCTGACCTGAGTGATCCCTGTCTGGAGTGATCCACTGCCCTGGGTGATCCCGTTCCAGAATGATCCACTGTCCAGAGTGATTACCTGTCCAGAGGGATCCACTATACAGAGTGTTTCCCTGTCCAGATTGATCCCTGTCCAGAGTGATCGACTGTCCAGAGTGGTTTCCTGTCCAGAGTGATCCATTGTCCAGAGAGCTCCCCTGTCCAGAATGATCCCCTGTCCAGAGTGATTCCCTTTCCAGAGTGATCCATGTATAGAGTGATCCACTGTCCAGTGTGATCCCGTGTCCAGAGTGATCCACTATCCAGAGTGAATGCCTGTCCCGAGTGATCCCTGTCCAGAGTGATCCGCTCCCCTGAGTGATTCACTGTCCAGAGTGATTCACTGTCCAGAGTAATCCATGGTCCAGGGTGATTCCCTGCCTAGAGTGATTCCCTGTCCAGTGTGATCCACTCTCCAGAGTGATTCCCTGTCCTGAGTGATCCCTGTCCAGAGTGATCCCCGTCCAGAGTGATTCACTTTCCAGAGTGATCCCCTCTCCAGACAGTTTTCCTTTCCAGAGTGATCCCTGCCTAGAGTGATTTCCTGCCCAGAGTGATCTACTGTTCGGAGTGATTCCCTAACCCCAGTGAGCCGTGTCCAGAAAGATACCCTGTCCAAAGTGATTTCCTGTCCAAAGTGATTCCCTGTCCAGAGTGATCCACTTCCAGTGTGATTCCCTGCCCTGAGTGATCCACTGACAAGTGTGATTCCCTGTCCTGAGTGATCCACTGTCCAGTGTGATTCCCTGTCCTGAGTGATCCCTGTCTTAAGTGATCCACACTCCCGAGTGATCCTCTGTCCCGAGTGATCCCTGTCCAGTGATCACCCATCCAGAGAGATCCCTATCCAGATTGACTCCCTGTCTAGAGTGTTCCACTCTCCAGAGTGATTCACTGTCCAGAGTGCTCCCCTGTCCAGAGTGCTCCCCTGTCCAGAGTGCTCCCCTGTCCAGATAGCTCCCCTGTCCAGAGCGCTCCCCTGTCCAGAGTGCTCCCCTGTCCAGAGTGCTCCCCTGTCCAGAGTGCTCCCCTGTAAAGAGTGCTCCCCTGTCCAGAATGCTCCCCTGTCCAGAGTGCTCCCCTGTCCAGAGTGCTCCCCTGTCCAGAGTGCTCCCCTGTCCAGAGTGCTCCCCTGTCCAGAGTGCTCCCCTGTCCAGAGTGATCCCCTGTCCAGAGTGATCCCCTGTCCAGAGTGATCCCCTGTCCAGAGTGATTCCCTGTCCAGGGTAATTCCATTTCCAGAGTGTTTCACTGTCCAAAGTGATCAACTATCCAGAGTGAGTCCCTGTCCAGAGTGAAGCACTGTCCAGAGTGATCTCCTGCCAAGGGTGACCCACTATTCAGAGGACTCCCCTGTCCAGAGTGATCCCCTTTCCAAAGTGATTCCCTGTCCAGAGTGATCCTCTGCCAGAGTGATTATCTGTCCAAGTGACCCACAGTCCAGAGTGATTCCCTGTCCAGAATGCTTCCCTGTCCAGAGTGATTCCTTGTCCAGAGTGATCCCTGGTCCAGTGTGATTCCCTGTCCAGAGTGATCCTCTGTCCAGAGTGATCCCCTGTCCAGAGTGATCCCCTGTCCAGAGTGATCCCCTGTCCAGAGTGATCACCTGCCCTGTGTGATCCCTGTCCAGAGTGATTCCCTGTCCAGAGTGATTCCCTGTCCAGAGTGATTCCCTGTCCAGAGTGCTTCCCTGTCCAGAGTGATTCCCTGTCCAGAGTGATTCCCTTTCCAGAATGATCCCCTGTCCAGAGTGACCCATGTCCAGTGTGATTCCCTGTCCCGAGTCATCCCTGCCTAGGGTGATTCACTGTCCCGAGTGATCCCCTGTCCAGAATGATCCACTGTCCAGAGTGATTACATGTCCAGGGTGATCCACTGTCCAGAGTGATCCCCTGTCCAGAGTGATCCCCTGTCCAGGGTGATCCACTGTCCAGAGTGATCCACTGTCCAGAGTGATTAACTGTCCAGAGTGATCCACTGTCCAGAGTGATTCACTGTCCAGAGTGATCCACTGTCCAAAGTGTTTCCCTGTCCAGATTGATCCACTGTCCAGAGTGATTCCATGTCCAGAGTGATCCATTGTCCAGAGTGATCCTCTGTCCAGAGTGATCCCCTGTCCAGAGTGATCCCCTGTCCAGAGTGATCCCCTGTCCAGAGTGATCCTCTGTCCAGAGTGTTTCCCTGTACAGAGGGATCCTCTGTCCAGAGTGATTCCCTGTCCAGAATGACTCCCTGTCTCGAGAGATCCATGTCCAGAGTGATCCCCTGTCCTGAATGACCCCCTGTCCAGAGTGATAACCTCTCCAGATTTATCCACTGTCCAGGGTGATTCCCTGTCCAGAGTGATCAACTGTCCAGAGTGATTCCCTTCCAGAGTGGTTCCCTGTCCAGAGTGATTCCATGTCCCGAGTGATTACCCATCTAGAGTGATCCCTGTCCAGAATGATCCCCTGTCCAGAGGGATTTCCTGTCCAGAGTGATTCCCTGTCCAGAGTGATCCACTGTCAAGAGTATTCCCTGCTGAGAGTGATTCACTGTTTAGACTGATTCCCTGTCCAGAGTGAGGCACTGTCCAGTGTGATTCCCTGACCTGAGTGATCCCTGTCTGGAGTGATCCACTGCCCTGGGTGATCCCGTTCCAGAATGATCCACTGTCCAGAGTGATTACCTGCCCAGAGGGATCCACTATACAGAGTGTTTCCCTGTCCAGATTGATCCCTGTCCAGAGTGATCGACTGTCCAGAGTGGTTTCCTGTCCAGAGTGATCCATTGTCCAGAAAGCTCCCCTGTCCAGAATGATCCCCTGTCCAGAGTGATTCCCTTTCCAGAGTTATCCATGTATAGAGTGATCCACTGTCCAGTGTGATCCCGTGTCCAGAGTGATCCACTATCCAGAGTGAATGCCTGTCCCGAGTGATCCCTGTCCAGACTGACCCCCTGTCCAAAGTGATTTCCTGTCCAAAGTGATTCCCTGTCCAGAGTGATCCACTGTCCAGTGTGATTCCCTGTCCTGAGTGATCCACTGTCCAGTGTGATTCCCTGTCCTGAGTGATCCACTGTCCAGTGTGATTCCCTGTCCTGAGTGATCCCTGTCTTAAGTGATCCACACTCCTGAGTGATCCTCTGTCCCGAGTGATCCCTGTCCAGTGATCACCCATCCAGAGTGATCTCTATCCAGAGTGATTCCCTGTCCAGAGTGATCCACTCTCCAGAGTGATTCACTGTCCAGAGTGATCCACTGTCCAGAGTGATCCACTGTCCAGAGTGATCCACTGTCCAGAGTGATCCCCTGTCCAGAGTGATTCGCTATCCAGAGTGATTCTGCTAAAAGCATAAGATAGGAAGGAGATAAATAAAAGTGGCAGTCAGAGAAATCAATGCTTTAAATCAAACATGGCCACAATAAATAATAATTCTAATAGGTCTAAGAGCGTTAAAAATACAAGCCTGAAGGCTTTGTGTCTTATTGCGTGGAGCATTCGTAATAAGGTGGATGAATTAGCTGCACAAATATGATTTGATTGGGATTACGGAAACATGGCTCCAGGGTGGCCAAGGTTGGGTATTCAACATCCAGGGGTATTCAATATTCAGGAAAGATAGGCAAAAAGGAAAGGGAGGTGGGGTAGCATTGCTGGTTGAAGAAAGGATTAACACAATTGTAAGGAAGGATATTAGCTCTGATGATGTGGAATCTGCAGCAGGCAGTTAAGAAGGCAAATATGATGTTGGCCTCCGTAGGGAGAGGGTTTGAGTACAGGAACAAGGATGTCTTGCTGCAGTTGTACAGGGTCTTGGTGAGACCACATCTTGAGTATTGTGTGCAGTTTTGGTCGCCTTATCTGAGGAAGGATGTTCTTGCCATGGAAGGAGTGCAGTGAAGATTCACCAGGCTGATACCTGGGATGACAGGAATGATGTTTGAGGAGAGATTGGGTCGATTGGGCTTGTACTTGCTGGAGTTTAGAAGAATGAGAGGGGATCTCATTGAAGCTTATATAATTCTGATACGACTGGACAGACTAGATGCAGGAAGGATGTTCCCAATGGTCAGGGAGTCCAGAATCAGGGGTCACAGTCTAAGAATAAGAGGTAGGCCATTTAGGACAGAAATGAGGAGGAATTTATTCAACCAGAGAGTGGTGAACCTGTGGAATTCTCTACCACAGAAGGCAGTAGAGGCCAATTCATTAAATATATTCAAGAAGGAGTTGGATATATTTCTTAAGGCTAAAGGGATCAAGGGGTATGGGGAAAAAGCAGGGACCGGGTACTGAATTTGGATGATCAGCCATGATCGCATTGAATGGCTGAGCAGGCTCGAGGGGCCGAATGGCCTACTCCTGCTCCAATCTTCTATGTTTCTATGATTCCCTATCCCGAGTGATCCCCTGTCCAGAGTGATCCACTGTCCAGAGTGATTCCCTGTCCAGAGTGATCCACTGTCCAGACTGTTTCCCTTTCCAGAGTGATCCCTGTCCAGTGTGTTCCCCTGTCCAGAGTGATCCCCTGTCCAGAGTGATCCCCTGTCCAGAGTGATCCACTGTCCAGAGTGATCCCCTGTCCAGACTGTTTCCCTGTCCAGAGTGATCCACTATCCAGTGTGATTCCCTGTACTGAGTGATCCCTGTCTAAAGTGATCCACACGCCCGAGTGATCCCCTGTCCAGAATGGTCCACTGTCCAGAGTGATTACCTATCCAGAGTGATCCACTTTCCAGAGTGATTCCCTGTCCAGAGTGATTCCCTGTCCAGAGTGATCCACTATCCAGAGTGTTTCCCTGTCCTGTGTGATCCCTGTCCAGAGTGATCCACTATCCAGAGTGTTTCCCTGTCCTGTGTGATCCCTGTCCAGAGTGATCCACTATCCAGAGTGTTTCCCTGTCCTGTGTGATCCCTGTCCAGAGTGATCCACTATCCAGAGTGTTTCCATGTCCTGTGTGATGCCTGTCCAGAGTGATTCCCTGTCCAGAGTGATCCCCTGTCCAGAGTGATCCCCTGTCCTGTGTGATCCCTGTCCAGAGTGATTCCCTGTCCAGAGTGATTCCCTGTCCAGAGTGATTCCCTGTCCAGAGTGATTCCCTGTCCAGTGTGATTCCCTGTCCAGGGTAATTCCATTTCCAGAGTGATTCACTGTCCAAAGTGATCAACTATCCAGAGTGAGTCCCTGTCCAGAGTGAAGCACTGTCCAGAGGGATCTCCTGTCAAGGGTGACCCACTATTCAGAGGAATCCCCTGTCCAGAGTGATCCCCTTTCCAAAGTGATACCCTGTCCAGAGTGATCCTCTGTCCAGAGTGATTCCCTGTCCAAGTGACCCACAGTCCAGAGTGATTCCCTGTCCAGAATGCTTCCCTGTCCAGAGTGATTCCTTGTCCAGAGTGATCCCTGGTCCAGTGTGATTCCCTGTCCAGAGTGATCCTCTGTCCAGAGTGATCCCCTGTCCAGAGTGATCCCCTGTCCAGAGTGCTCCCCTGTCCAGAGTGCTCCCCTGTCCAGAGTGCTCCCCTGTCCAGATAGCTCCCCTGTCCAGAGCGCTCCCCTGTCCAGAGAGCTCCCCTGTCCAGAGCGCTCCCCTGTCCAGAGTGCTCCCCTGTCCAGAGTGCTCCCCTGTCCAGAGTGCTCCCCTGTCCAGAGTGCTCCCCTGTCCAGAGTGCTCCCCTGTCCAGAGTGCTCCCCTGTCCACTGTGATCCCCTGTCCAGCGTGATTCCCTGTCCAGGGATTTCCATTTCCAGAGTGATTCACTGTCCAAAGTGATCAACTATCCAGAGTGAGTCCCTGTCCAGAGAGAAGCACTGTCCAGAGTGATCTCCTGTCAAGGGTGACCCACTATTCAGAGGAATCCCCTGTCCAGAGTGATCCCCTTTCCAAAGTGATTCCCTGTCCAGAGTGATCCTCTGTCCAGAGTGATTCCCTGTCCAGAGTGATCCCCTGTCCAGTGTGATTCCCTGTCCAGAATGCTTCCCTGTCCAGAGTGATTCCTTGTCCAGAGTGATCCCTGGTCCAGTGTGATTCCCTGTCCAGAGTGATCCTCTGTCCAGAGTGATCCCCTGTCCAGAGTGATCACCTGTCCAGAGTGATCCCCTGTCCAGAGTGATCCCCTGTCCAGGGTGATCCTCTTTCCAGAGTGTTTCCCTGTACAGAGGGATCCACTGTCCAGTTTGATTCCCTGTCCTGAGTGATCCCTGTCTAAAGTGATCCACACCCCCAAGTGATACCCTGTCCAGTGTGATCCACTGTCCAGAGTGATTACCTATCCAGAGTGATCCACTCTCCAGAGTGATTCTCTGTCCAGAGTGATCCCTGTCCAGAGATCCCCTGTCCAGAGTGATCCACTGTCCAGAGTGAATCCCTGTCCAGAGTGATCCACTATCCAGTGTGTTTCCCTGTCCTGTGTGATCCCTGTCCAGAGTGATCCCCTGTCCAGTGTGATTCCCTGTCCAGGGTGATTCCCGTTCCAGAGTCACTCCCTGTTCAGGGTGATCACCCATCCAGAGTGATCCCTATCCAGAGTGATTCCCTGTCTAAAAGGATCCACTCTTCAGAGTGATTCCCTGTCCAGCGTGCTCCACTGTCCAGAGTGCTCCACTCTCCAGAGTGCTCCACTGTCCAGAGTGCTCCCCTGTCCAGAGTGCTCCCCTGTCCAGAGTGCTCCCCTGTCCAGAGTGCTCCCCTGTCCAGGGTGCTCCCTTGTCCAGAGTGCTCCCTTGTCCAGAGTGCTCCCCTGTCCAGAGTGCTCCCCTGTCCAGAGTGCTCCCCTGTCCAGAGTGCTCCCCTGTCCAGAGTGCTCCCCTGTCCAGAGTGCTCCCCTGTCCAGAGTGCTCCCTTGTCCAGAGTGCTCACCTGTCCAGAGTGCTCCCCTGTCCAGAGTGCTCCCCTGTCCAGAGTGCTCCCCTGTCCAGAGTGCTCCCCTCTCCAGAGTGCTCCCCTGACCAGAGTGCACCCCTGACCAGAGTGCTCCCCTGTCCAGAGTGCTCCCCTGTCCAGAGTGCTCCCCTGTCCAGAGTGCTCCCCTGTCCAGAGTGCTCCCCTGTCCAGAGTGATTCCCTGTCCAGGGTAATTCCATTTCCAGAGTGATTCCCTTTCCAAAGTGATCAACTATCCAGAGTGAGTCGCTGTCCAGAGTGAAGCACTGTCCAGTGTGATCTCCTGTCAAGGGTGACCCACTATTCAGAGGAATCCCCTGTCCAGAGTGATCCCCTTTCCAAAGTGATTCCCTGTCCAGAGTGATCATCTGTCCAGAGTGATTCCCTGTCCAAGTGACCCACAGTCCAGAGTGATTCCCTGTCCAGAATGCTACCCTGTCCAGAGTGATTCCTTGTCCAGAGTGATCCCTGGTCCAGTGTGATTCCCTGTCCAGAGTGATCCTCTGTAAAGAGTGATCCCCTGTCCAGAGTGATCCCCTGTCCAGAGTGATCCTCTGTCCAGAGTGATCCCCTGTCCAGAGTGATCCCCTGTCCAGAGTGATCCCCTGTCCTGTGTGATCCCTGTCCAGAGTGATTCCCTGTCCAGAGTGATTCCCTGTCCAGAGTGATTCCCTGTCCAGAGTGATTCCCTGTCCAGAATGATCCCCTGTCCAGAGTGACCCATGTCCAGTGTGATTCCCTTTCCCAAGTCATCCCTGTCTAGGGTGATTCACTGTCCCGAGTGATCCCCTGTCCAGAATGATCCACTGTCCAGAGTGTTTACATGTCCAGGGTGATCCACTGTCCAGAGTGATCCCCTGTCCAGAGTGATTAACTGTCCAGAGTGATCCACTGTCCAGAGTGATCCACTGTCCAGAGTGATTCACTGTCCAGAGTGATTTCCTGTCCAGAGTGATCCAGTGTCCAGAGTTATCCGTGCCCTGAGTGTTTCCCTGTTTAGAGTGATTCCCTTTCCAGAGTGATCCACTGTCCAGTGTGATTCCCTGTCCTGAGTAATCCCTGTCTAAAGTGATCCACACTCCCAAGTGATACCCTGTCCAGAGTGATTACCTATCCAGAGTGATCCACTCTCCAGAGTGGTTCCCTGTCCAGAGTGATCCCTGTCCAGAGATCCCCTGTCCAGAGTGATCCACTGTCCAGAGTGATTCCCTGTCTAGAGTGATCCACTATCCAGTGTGTTTCCCTGTCCTGTGTGATCCCTGTCCAGAGTGATCCCCTGTCAAGTGTGATGCCCTGTCCAGGGTGATTCCCGTTCCAGATTGTCTCCCTGTCCAGGGTGATCACCCATCCAGAGTGATCCCTATCCAGAGTGATTCCCTGTCTAAAAGGATCCACTCTTCAGAGTGATTCCCTGTCCAGAGTGCTCCACTGTCCAGAGTGCTCCCCTGTCCAGAGTGCTCCCCTGTCCAGAGTGCTCCCCTGTCCAGAGTGCTCCCCTGTCAAGGGTGCTCCCTTGTCCAGGGTGCTCCCTTGTCCAGAGTGCTCCCCTGTCCAGAGTGCTCCCCTGTCCAGAGTGCTCCCCTGTCCAGAGTGCTCCCCTGTCCAGAGTGCTCCCCTGTCCAGAGTGCTCCCTTGTCCAGAGTGCTCCCTTGTCCAGAGTGCTCCCCTGTCCCGAGTGCTCCCCTTTCCAGAGTTCTCCCCTGTCCAGAGTGCTTCCCTGTCCAGAGTGCTCCCCTGTCCAGAGTGCTCCCCTGTCCAGAGTGCTCCGCTGTCCAGAGTGCTCCCCTGTCCTGTGTGATCCCTGTCCAGAGTGATCCACTATCCAGAGTGTTTCCCTGTCCTGTGTGATCCCTGTCCAGAGTGATCCACTATCCAGAGTGTTTCCATGTCCTGTGTGATCCCTGTCCAGAGTGATCCCCTGTCCAGAGTGATCCCCTGTCCAGAGTGATCCCCTGTCCTGTGTGATCCCTGTCCAGAGTGATTCCCTGTACAGAGTGATTCCCTGTCCAGAGTGATTCCCTGTCCAGAGTGATTCCCTGTCCAGGGTAATTCCATTTCCAGAGTGATTCACTGTCCAAAGTGATCAACTATCCAGAGTGAGTCCCTGTCCAGAGTGAAGCACTGTCCAGAGTGATCTCCTGTCAAGGGTGACCAACTATTCAGAGGAATCCCCTGTCCAGAGTGATCCCCTTTCCAAAGTGATTCCCTGTCCAGAGTGATCCTCTGTCCAGAGTGATTCCCTGTCCAAGTGACCCACAGTCCAGAGTGATTCCCTGTCCAGAATGCTTCCCTGTCCAGAGTGATTCCTTGTCCAGAGTGATCCCTGGTCCAGTGTGATTCCCTGTCCAGAGTGATCCTCTGTCCAGAGTGATCCCCTGTCCAGAGTGATCCCCTGTCCAGAGTGCTCCCCTGTCCAGAGTGCTCCCCTGTCCAGATAGCTCCCCTGTCCAGAGCGCTCCCCTGTCCAGAGCGCTCCACTGTCCAGAGCGCTCCCCTGTCCAGAGTGCTCCCCTGTCCAGAGTGCTCCTCTGTCCAGAGTGCTCCTCTGTCCAGAGTGCTCCTCTGTCCAGAGTGATTCCTTGTCCAGAGTGATCCCTGGTCCAGTGTGATTCCCTGTCCAGAGTGATCCTCTGTCCAGAGTGATCCCCTGTCCAGAGTGATCCCCTGTCCAGAGTGATCCCCTGTCCAGAGTGATCCCTTGTCCAGAGTGATCCCCTGTCCAGAGTGATCCCCTGTCCAGGGTGATCCTCTGTCCAGAGTGTTTCCCTGTACAGAGGGATCCACTGTCCAGTGTGATTCCCTGTCCTGAGTGATCCCTGTCTAAAGTGATCCACACCCCCAAGTGATACCCTGTCCAGTGTGATCCACTGTCCAGAGTGATTACCTATCCAGAGTGATCCACTCTCCAGAGTGATTCCCTGTCCAGAGTGATCCCTGTCCAGAGATCCCCTGTCCAGAGTGATCCACTGTCCAGAGTGAATCCCTGTCCAGAGTGATCAACTATCCAGTGTGTTTCCCTGTCCTGTGTGATCCCTATCCAGAGTGATCCCCTGTCCAGTGTGATTCCCTGTCCAGGGTGATTCCCGTTCCAGAGTCACTCCCTGTTCAGGGTGATCACCCATCCAGAGTGATCCCTATCCAGTGTGATTCCCTGTCTAAAAGGATCCACTCTTCAGAGTGATTCCCTGTCCAGCTTGCTCCACTGTCCAGAGTGCTCCACTGTCCAGAGTGCTCCACTGTCCAGAGTGCTCCCCTGTCCAGAGTGCTCCCCTGTCCAGAGTGCTCCCCTGTCCAGAGTGCTCCCCTGTCCAGAGTGCTCCCCTGTCCAGGGTGCTCCCTTGTCCAGAGTGCTCCCTTGTCCAGAGTGCTCCCCTGTCCAGAGTGCTCCCCTGTCCAGAGTGCTCCCCTGTCCAGAGTGCTCCCCTGTCCAGAGTGCTCCCCTGTCCAGAGTGCTCCCCTGTCCAGAGTGCTCCCCTGTCCAGAGTGCTCCCCTGTCCAGAGTGCTCCCCTGTCCAGAGTGCTCCCCTGTCCAGAGTGATTCCCTGTCCAGGGTAATTCCATTTCCAGAGTGATTCCCTGTCCAGAGTGATCAACTATCCCGAGTGAGTCCCTGTCCAGAGTGAAGCACTGTCCAGTGTGATATCCTGTCAAGGGTGAACCACTATTCAGAGGAATCCCCTGTCCAGAGTGATCCCCTTTCCAAAGTGATTCCCTGTCCAGAGTGATCCTCTGTCCAGAGTGATTCCCTGTCCAAGTGACCCACAGTCCAGAGTGATTCCCTGTCCAGAATGCTTCCCTGTCCAGAGTGATTCCTTGTCCAGAGTGATCCCTGGTCCAGTGTGATTCCCTGTCCAGAGTGATCCTCTGTAAAGAGTGATCCCCTGTCCAGAGTGATCCCCTGTCCAGAGTGATCCTCTGTCCAGAGTGATCCCCTGTCCAGAGTGATCCCCTGTCCAGAGTGATCCCCTGTCCTGTGTGATCCCTGTCCAGAGTGATTCCCTGTCCAGAGTGATTCCCTGTCCAGAGTGACCCATGTCCAGTGTGATTCCCTTTCCCGAGTCATCCCTGTCTAGGGTGATTCACTGTCCCGAGTGATCCCCTGTCCAGAATGATCCACTGTCCAGAGTGATTACATGTCCAGGGTGATCCACTGTCCAGAGTGATCCCCTGTCCAGAGTGATTAACTGTCCAGAGTGATCCACTGTCCAGAGTGATTCACTGTCCAGAGTGATTTCCTGTCCAGAGTGATCCAGTGTCCAGAGTTATCCGTGCCCTGAGTGTTTCCCTGTTTAGAGTGATGCCCTGTCCAGAGTGATTCCCTGTCCAGAGTGATCCACTGTCCAGTGTGATTCCCTGTCCTGAGTGATCCCTGTCTAAAGTGATCCACGCTCCCAAGTGATACCCTGTCCAGAGTGATTACCTATCCAGAGTGATCCACTCTCCAGAGTGGTTCCCTGTCCAGAGTGATCCCTGTCCAGAGATCCCCTGTCCAGAGTGATCCACTGTCCAGAGTGATTCGCTGTCCAGAGTGATCCACTATCCAGTGTGTTTCCCTGTCCTGTGTGATCCCTGTCCAGAGTGATCCCATTTCAAGTGTGATTCCCTGTCCAGGGTGATTCCCGTTCCAGAGTGACTCCCTGTCCAGGGTGATCACCCATCCAGAGTGATCCCTATCCAGAGTGATTCCCTGTCTAAAAGGATCCACTCATCAGAGTGATTCCCTGTCCAGCGTGCTCCACTGTCCAGAGTGCTCCACTGTCCAGAGTGCTCCCCTGTCCAGAGTGCTCCCCTGTCCAGAGTGCTCCCCTGTCCAGAGTGCTCCCCTGTCAAGGGTGCTCCCTTGTCCAGGGTGCTCCCTTGTCCAGAGTGCTCCACTGTCCAGAGTGCTCCCCTGTCCAGAGTGCTCCCCTGTCCAGAGTGCTCCCCTGTCCAGAGTGCTCCCTTGTCCAGAGTGCTCCCTTGTCCAGAGTGCTCCCCTGTCCAGAGTGCTCCCCTGTCCAGAGTGCTCCCCTGTCCAGAGTGCTCCCCTGTCCAGAGTGCTCCCCTGTCCAGAGTGCTCCCTTGTCCAGAGTGCTCCCCTGTCCAGAGTGCTCCCCTGTCCAGAGTGCTCCCCTGTCCAGAGTGCTCCCCTGTCCAGAGTGCTCCCCTGTCCAGAGTGCTCCCCTGTCCAGAGTGCTCCCCTGTCCAGACTGCTCCCCTGTCCAGAGTGCTCCCCTGTCCAGAGTGATTCCCTGTCCAGGGTAATTCCATTTCCAGAGTGATTCCCTGTCCAAAGTGATCAACTATCCAGAGTGAGTCCCTGTCCAGAGTGAAGCACTGTCCAGAGTGATTCCCTGTCCAGGGTAATTCCATTTCCAGAGTGATTCACTGTCCAAAGTGATCAACTATCCAGAGTGAGTCCCTGTCCAGAGTGAAGCACTGTCCAGGGTAATTCCATTTCCAGAGTGATTCCCTGTCCAAAGTGATCAACTATCCAGAATGAGTCCCTGTCCAGAGTGAAGCACTGTCCAGTGTGATCTCCTGTCAAGGGTGACCCACTATTCAGAGGAATCCCCTGTCCAGAGTGATCCCCTTTCCAAAGTGATTCCCTGTCCAGAGTGATCCTCTGTCCAGAGTGATTCCCTGTCCAAGTGACCCACAGTCCAGAGTGATTCCCTGTCCAGAATGCTTCCCTGTCCAGAGTGATTCCTTGTCCAGAGTGATCCCTGGTCCAGTGTGATTCCCTGTCCAGAGTGATCCTCTGTAAAGAGTGATCCCCTGTCCAGAGTGATCCCCTGTCCAGAGTGATCCTCTGTCCAGAGTGATCCCCTGTCCAGAGTGATCCCCTGTCCAGAGTGATCCCCTGTCCTGTGTGATCCCTGTCCAGAGTGATTCCCTGTCCAGAGTGATTCCCTGTCCAGAGTGATTCCCTGTCCAGAGTGATTCCCTGTCCAGAGTGATTCCCTGTCCAGAATGATCCCCTGTCCAGAGTGACCCATGTCCAGTGTGATTCCCTTTCCCGAGTCATCCCTGTCTAGGGTGATTCACTGTCCCGAGTGATCCCCTGTCCAGAATGATCCACTGTCCAGAGTGATTACATGTCCAGGGTGATCCACTGTCCAGAGTGATCCCCTGTCCAGAGTGATTAACTGTCCAGAGTGATCCACTGTCCAGAGTGATTCACTGTCCAGAGTGATTTCCTGTCCAGAGTGATCCAGTGTCCAGAGTTATACGTGCCCTGAGTGTTTCCCTGTTTAGAGTGATGCCCTGTCCAGAGTGATTCCCTGTCCAGAGTGATCCACTGTCCAGTGTGATTCCCTGTCCTGAGTGATCCCTGTCTAAAGTGATCCACACTCCCAAGTGATACCCTGTCCAGAGTGATTACCTATCCAGAGTGATCCACTCTCCAGAGTGGTTCACTGTCCAGAGTGATCCCTGTCCAGAGATCCCCTGTCCAGAGTGATCCACTGTCCAGAGTGATTCCCTGTCCAGAGTGATCCACTATCCAGTGTGTTTCCCTATCCTGTGTGATCCCTGTCCAGAGTGATCCCCTGTCAAGTGTGATTCCCTGTCCAGGGTGATTCCCGTTCCAGAGTGACTCCCTGTCCAGGGTGCTCACCCATCCAGAGTGATCCCTATCCAGAGTGATTCCCTGTCTAAAAGGATCCACTCTTCAGAGTGATTCCCTGTCCAGCGTGCTCCACTGTCCAGAGTGCTCCACTGTCCAGAGTGCTCCCCTGTCCAGAGTGCTCCCCTGTCCAGAGTGCTCCCCTGTCCAGAGTGCTCCCCTGTCCAGAGTGCTCCCCTGTCAAGGGTGCTCCCTTGTCCAGGGTGCTCCCTTGTCCAGAGTGCTCCAGAGTCCAGAGTGCTCCCCTTTCCAGAGTGCTCCCCTGTCCAGAGTGCACCCCTGTCCAGAGTGCTCCCTTGTCCAGAGTGCTCCCTTGTCCAGAGTGCTCCCCTGTCCAGAGTGCTCCCCTGTCCAGAGTGCTCCCCTGTCCAGAGTGCTCCCCTGTCCAGAGTGCTCCCCTGTCCAGAGTGCTCCCCTGTCCAGAGTGCTCCCCTGTCCAGAGTGCTCCCCTGTCCAGAGTGCTCCCCTGTCCAGAGTGATTCCCTGTCCAGAGTAATTCCCTGTCCAGAGTAATTCCATTTCCAGAGTGATTCCCTGTCCAAAGTGATCAACTATCCAGAGTGAGTCCCTGTCCAGAGTGAGTCCCTGTCCAGAGTGAAGCACTGTCCAGAGTGATCTCCTGTCAAGGGTGACCCACTATTCAGAGGAATCCCCTGTCCAGAGTGATCCCCTTTCCAAAGTGATTCCCTGTCCAGAGTGATCCTCTGTCCAGAGTGATTCCCTGTCCAAGTGACCCACAGTCCAGAGTGATTCCCTGTCCAGAATGCTTCCCTGTCCAGAGTGATTCCTTGTCCAGAGTGATCCCTGGTTCAGTGTGATTCCCTGTCCAGAGTGATCCTCTGTAAAGAGTGATCCCCTGTCCAGAGTGATCCCCTGTCCCGAGTGATCCCCTGTCCAGAGTGATCCCCTGTCCAGAGTGATCCCCTGTCCAGAGTGATCCCCTGTCCTGTGTGATCCCTGTCCAGAGTGATTCCCTGTCCAGAATGCTTCCCTGTCCAGAGTGATTCCCTGTCCAGAGTGATTCCCTGTCCAGAGTGATTCCCTGTCCAGAATGATCCCCTGTCCAGAGTGACCCATGTCCAGTGTGATTCCCTTTCCCGAGTCATCCCTGTCTAGGGTGATTCACTGTCCCGAGTGATCCCCTGTCCAGAATGATCCACTGTCCAGAGTGATTACATGTCCAGGGTGATCCACTGTCCAGAGTGATCCCCTGTCCAGAGTGATTAACTGTCCAGAGTGATCCACTGTCCAGAGTGATTCACTGTCCAGAGTGATCCACTGTCCAAATTGTTTCCCTGTCCAGATTGATCCACTGTCCAGAGTGATTCCATGTCCAGAGTGATCCATTGTCCAGAGTGATCCCCTGTCCAGAGTGATCCCCTGTCCAGAGTGATCCCCTGTCCAGAGTGATCCTCTGTCCAGAGTGATCCCCTGTCCAGAGTGATCCCCTGTCCAGAGTGATCCCCTGTCCAGAGTGATCCACTGTCCAGAGTGTTTCCCTGTACAGAGGGATCCTCTGTCCAGAGTGATTCCCTGTCCAGAATGATTCCCTGTCTAGAGAGATCCATGTCCAGAGTGATCCCCTGTCCTGAATGATCGCCTGTCCAGAGTGATAACCTCTCCAGAGTTATCCACTGTTCAGGGTGATTCCCTGTCCAGAGTGATTCCCTGTCCAGAGTGATCCACTGTCAAGAGTATTCCCTGCTGAGAGTGATTCACTGCTTAGACTGATTCCCTGTCCAGAGTGAGGCACTGTCCAGTGTGATTCCCTGACCTGAGTGATCCCTGTCTGGAGTGATCCACTGCCCTGGGTGATCCCGTTCCAGAATGATCCACTGTCCAGAGTGATTACCTGTCCAGAGGGATCCACTATACAGAGTGTTTCCCTGTCCAGATTGATCCCTGTCCAGAGTGATCGACTGTCCAGAGTGGTTTCCTGTCCAGAGTGATCCATTATCCAGAGAGCTCCCCTGTCCAGAATGATCCCCTGTCCAGAGTGATTCCCTTTCCAGAGTAATCCATGGTCCAGGGTGATTCCCTGCCTAGAGTGATTCCCTGTCCAGTGTGATCCACTCTCCAGAGTGATTCCCTGTCCTGAGTGATCCCTGTCCAGAGTGATCCCCGTCCAGAGTGATTCACTTTCCAGAGTGATCCCCTCTCCAGACTGTTTTCATTTCCAGAGTGATCCCTGCCTAGAGTGATTTCCTGCCCAGAGTGATCTACTGTTCGGAGTGATTCCCTAACCCCAGTGAGCCGTGTCCAGAATGTTACCCTGTCCAAAGTGATTTCCTGTCCAAAGTGATTCTCTGTCCAGAGTGATCCACTTCCAGTCTGATTCCCTGCCTGAGTAATCCACTGACAAGTGTGATTCCCTGTCCTGAGTGATCCACTGACAAGTGTGATTCCCTGTCCTGAGTGATCCACTGTCCAGTGTGATTCCCTGTCCTGAGTGATCCCTGTCTTAAGTGATCCACACTCTCGAGTGATCCTCTGTCCCGAGTGATCCCTGTCCAGTGATCACCCATCCAGAGAGATCCCTATCCAGAGTGATTCCCTGTCTAGAGTGTTCCACTCTCCAGAGTGATTCACTGTCCAGAGTGCTCCCCTGTCCAGAGTGCTCCCCTGTCCAGAGTGCTCCCCTGTCCAGAGTGCTCCCCTGTCCATAGTGCTCCACTGTCCAGAGTGCTCCCCTGTCCAGAGTGCTCCCATGTCCAGAGTGCTCCCATGTCCAGAGTGCTCCCCTGTCCAGAGTGCTCCCCTGTCCAGAGTGCTCCCCTGTCCAGAGTGCTCCCCTGTCCAGAGTGCTCCCCTGTCCAGAGTGCTCCCCTGTCCAGAGTGATCCCCTGTCCAGAGTGATCCCCTGTCCAGAGTGATTCCCTGTCCCGGGTAATTCCATTTCCAGAGTGATTCACTGTCCAAAGTGATCAACTATCCAGAGTGAGTCCCTGTCCAGAGTGAAGCACTGTCCATAGTGATCTCCTGTCAAGGGTGACTCACTATTCAGAGGAATCCCCTGTCCAGAGTGATCCCCTTTCGAAAGTGATTCCCTGTCCAGAGTGATCCTCTGCCAGAGTGATTATCTGTCCAAGTGCCCCACAGTCCAGAGTGATTCCCTGTCCAGAATGCTTCCCTGTCCAGAGTGATTACTTGTCCAGAGTGATCCCTGGTCCAGTGTGATTCCCTGTCCAGAGTGATCCACTGTCCAGAGTGATCCCCTGTCCAGAGTGATCCCCTGTCCAGAGTGATCCCCTGTCCAGAGTGATTAACTGTCCAGAGTGATCCACTGTCCAGAGTGATTCACTGTCCAGAGTGATCCACTGTCCAAAGTCTTTCCCTGTCCAGATTGATCCACTGTCCAGAGTGATTCCATGTCCAGAGTGATCCATTGTCCAGAGTGATCCTCTGTCCAGAGTGATCCCCTGTCCAGAGTGATCCCCTGTCCAGAGTGATCCCCTGTCCAGAGTGATCCTCTGTCCAGAGTGTTTCCCTGTACAGAGGGATCCTCTGTCCAGAGTGATTCCCTGTCCAGAATGACTCCCTGTCTAGAGAGATCCATGTCCAGAGTGATCCCCTGTCCTGAATGATCCCCTGTCCAGAGTGATAACCTCTCCAGAGTTATCCACTGTCCAGGGTGATTCCCTGTCCAGAATGATCAACTGTCCAGAGTGATTCCCTTCCAGAGTGGTTCCCTGTCCAGAGTGATTCCATGTCCCGAGTGATTACCCATCTAGAGTGATCCCTGTCCAGAATGATCCCCTGTCCAGAGGGATTTCCTGTCCAGAGTGATTCCCTGTCCAGAGTGATCCACTGTCAAGAGTATTCCCTGCTGAGAGTGATTCACTGTTTAGACTGATTCCCTGTCCAGAGTGAGGCACTGTCCAGTGTGATTCCCTGACCTGAGTGATCCCTGTCTGGAGTGATCCACTGCCCTGGGTGATCCCGTTCCAGAATGATCCACTGTCCAGAGTGATTACCTGCCCAGAGGGATCCACTATACAGAGTGTTTCCCTGTCCAGATTGATCCCTGTCCAGAGTGATCGACTGTCCAGAGTGGTTTCCTGTCCAGAGTGATCCATTGTCCAGAGAGCTCCCCTGTCCAGAATGATCCCCTGCCCAGAGTGATTCCCTTTCCAGAGTGATCCATGTATAGAGTGATCCACTGTCCAGTGTGATCCCGTGTCCAGAGTGATCCACTATCCAGAGTGAATGCCTGTCACGAGTGATCCCTGTCCAGAGTGATCCCCTCCCCTGAGTGATTCACTGTCCAGAGTGATTCACTGTCCAGAGTAATCCATGGTCCAGGGTGATTCCCTGCCTAGAGTGATTCCCTGTCCAGTGTGATCCACTGTCCAGAGTGATTCCCTGTCCTGAGTGATCCCTGTCCAGAGTGATCCCCGTCCAGAGTGATTCACTGTCCAGAGTGATCCCCTCTCCAGACTGTTTTCCTTTCCAGAGTGATCCCTGTCTAGAGTGATTGCCTGCCCAGAGTGATCTACAGTTCGGAGTAATTCCCTAACCCCAGTTAGCCGTGTCCAGAATGATCCCCTGTCCAAAGTGATTTCCTGTCCAAAGTGATTCCCTGTCCAGAGTGATCCACTGTCCAGTGTGATTCCCTGTCCTGAGTGATCCACTGTCCAGTGTGATTCCCTGTCCTGAGTGATCCACTGTCCAGTGTGATTCCCTGTCCTGAGTGATCCCTGTCTTAAGTGATCCACACTCCTGAGTGATCCTTTGTCCCGAGTGATCCCTGTCCAGTGATCACCCATCCAGAGTGATCTCTATCCAGAGTGATTCCCTGTCCAGAGTGATCCACTCTCCAGAGTGATTCACTGTCCAGAGTGATCCACTGTCCAGAGTGATCCACTGTCCAGAGTGATCCACTGTCCAGAGTGATCCCCTGTCCAGAGTGATTCGCTATCCAGAGTGATTCTGCTAAAAGCAAAAGATAGGAAGGAGATAAATAAAAGTGGCAGTCAGAGAAATCAATGGTTTAAATCAAACATGGCCACAATAAATAATAATTCTAATAGGTCTAAGAGCGTTAAAAATACAAGCCTGAAGGCTTTGTGTCTTATTGCGTGGAGCATTCGTAATAAGGTGGATGAATTAGCTGCACAAATATGATTTGATTGGGATTACGGAAACATGGCTCCAGGGTGGCCAAGGCTGGGAATTCAACATCCAGGGGTATTCAATATTCAGGAAAGATAGGCAAAAAGGAAAGGGAGGTGGGGTAGCATTGCTGGTTGAAGAAAGGATTAACACAATTGTAAGGAAGGATATTAGCTCTGATGATGTGGAATCTGCAGCAGGCAGTTAAGAAGGCAAATATGATGTTGGCCTCCGTAGGGAGAGGGTTTGAGTACAGGAACAAGGATGTCTTGCTGCAGTTGTACAGGGTCTTGGTGAGACCACATCTTGAGTATTGCGTGCAGTTTTGGTCGCCTTATCTGAGGAAGGATGTTCTTGCCATGGAAGGAGTGCAGTGAAGATTCACCAGGCTGATACCTGGGATGACAGGAATGATGTTTGAGGAGAGATTGGGTCGATTGGGCTTGTACTTGCTGGAGTTTAGAAGAATGAGAGGGGATCTCATTGAAGCTTATATAATTCGGATACGACTGGACAGACTAGATGCAGGAAGGATGTTCCCAATGGTCAGGGAGTCCAGAACCAGGGGTCACAGTCTAAGAATAAGAGGTAGGCCATTTAGGACAGAAATGAGGAGGAATTTATTCAACCAGAGAGTGGTGAACCTGTGGAATTCTCTGCCACAGAAGGCAGTAGAGGCCAATTCATTAAATATATTCAAGAAGGAGTTGGATATATTTCTTAAGGCTAAAGGGATCAAGGGGTATGGGGAAAAAGCAGGGACCGGGTACTGAATTTGGATGATCAGCCATGATCGCATTGAATGGCTGAGCAGGCTCGAGGGGCCGAATGGCCTACTCCTGCTCCAATCTTCTAAGTTTCTATGATTCCCTATCCCGAGTGATCCCCTGTCCAGAGTGATCCACTGTCCAGAGTGATTCCCTGTCCAGAGTGATCCACTGTCCAGACTGTTTCCCTTTCCAGAGTGATCCCTGTCCAGAGTGTTCCCCTGTCCAGAGTGTTCCCCTGTCCAGAGTGTTCCCCTGTCCAGAGTGATCCCCTGTCCAGAGTGATCCCCTGTCCAGAGTGATCCACTGTCCAGAGTGATCCGCTGTCCAGACTGTTTCCCTGTCCAGAGTGATCCACTATCCAGTGTGATTCCCTGTACTGAGTGATCCCTGTCTAAAGTGATCCACACACCCGAGTGATCCCCTGTCCAGAATGGTCCACTGTCCAGAGTGATTACCTATCCAGAGTGATCCACTCTCCAGAGTGATTCCCTGTCTAGAGTGATTCCCTGTCCAGAGTGATCCACTATCCAGAGTGTTTCCCTGTCCTGTGTGATCCCTGTCCAGAGTGATCCACTATCCAGAGTGTTTCCCTGTCCTGTGTGATCCCTGTCCAGAGTGATCCACTAGCCAGAGTGTTTCCCTGTCCTGTGTGATCCCTGTCCAGAGTGATCCCCTGTCCAGAGTGATCCCCTGTCCAGAGTGATCCCCTGTCCTGTGTGATCCCTGTCCAGAGTGATTCCCTGTCCAGAGTGATTCCCTGTCCAGAGTGATTCCCTGTCCAGAGTGATTCCCTGTCCAGAGTGATTTCCTGTCCAGAATGATCCCCTGTCCAGAGCGCTCCCCTGTCCAGAGTGCTCCCCTGTCCAGAGTGCTCCCCTGTCCAGAGTGCTCCCCTGTCCAGAGTGCTCCCCTGTCCAGAGTGCTCCCCTGTCCAGAGTGCTCCCCTGTCCAGAGTGACACCCTGTCCAGAGTGCTCCCCTGTCCAGAGTGATCCCCTGTCCAGAGTGATCCCCTGTCCAGAGTGATTCCCTGTCCAGGGTAATTCCATTTCCAGAGTGATTCACTGTCCAAAGTGATCAACTATCCAAAGTGAGTCCCTGTCCAGAGTGAAGCACTGTCCAGAGTGATCTCCTGTCAAGGGTGACCCACTATTCAGAGGAATCCCCTGTCCAGAGTGATCCCCTTTCCAAAGTGATTCCCTGTCCAGAGTGATCCTCTGCCAGAGTGATTATCTGTCCAAGTGACCCACAGTCCAGAGTGATTCCCTGTTCAGAATGCTTCCCTGTCCAGAGTGATTCCTTGTCCAGAGTGATCCCTGGTCCTGTGTGATTCCCTGTCCAGAGTGATCCACTGTCCAGAGTGATCCCCTGTCCAGAGTGATCCCCTGTCCAGAGTGATCCCCTGTCCAGAGTGATTAACTGTCCAGAGTGATCCACTGTCCAGAGTGATTCACTGTCCAGAGTGATCCACTGTCCAAAGTGATCCCCTGTCCTGTGTGATCCCTGTCCAGAGTGATTCCCTGTCCAGAGTGATTCCCTGTCCAGAGTGATTCCCTGTCCAGAATGATCCCCTGTCCAGAGTGACCCATGTCCAGTGTGATTCCCTTTCCCGAGTTATCCCTGTCTAGGGTGATTCACTGTCCCGAGTGATCCCCTGTCCAGAGTGATCCCCTGTCCAGAGTGATCCCCTGTCCAGAGTGATCCCCTGTCCAGAGTGATCCCCTGTCCAGGGTGATCCTCTGTCCAGAGTGTTTCCCTGTACAGAGGGATCCACTGTCCAGTGTGATTCCCTGTCCTGAGTGATCCCTGTCTAAAGTGATCCACACCCCCAAGTGATACCCTGTCCAGTGTGATCCACTGTCCAGAGTGATTACCGATCCAGAGTGATCCACTCTCCAGAGTGATTCCCTGTCCAGAGTGATCCCTGTCCAGAGATCCCCTGTCCAGAGTGATCCACTGTCCAGAGTGAATCCCTGTCCAGAGTGATCCACTATCCAGTGTGTTTCCCTGTCCTGTGTGATCCCTGTCCAGAGTGATCCCCTGTCCAGTGTGATTCCCTGTCCAGGGTGATTCCCGTTCCAGAGTCACTCCCTGTTCAGGGTGATCACCCATCCAGAGTGATCCCTATCCAGAGTGATTCCCTGTCTAAAAGGATCCACTCTTCAGAGTGATTCCCTGTCCAGCGTGCTCCACTGTCCAGAGTGCTCCACTGTCCAGAGTGCTCCCCTGTCCAGAGTGCTCCCCTGTCCAGAGTGATTCCCTGTCCAGGGTAATTCCATTTCCAGAGTGATTCCCTGTCCAAAGTGATCAACTATCCAGAATGAGTCCCTGTCCAGAGTGAAGCACTGTCCAGTGTGATCTCCTGTCAAGGGTGACCCACTATTCAGAGGAATCCCCTATCCAGAGTGATCCCCTTTCCAAAGTGATTCCCTGTCCAGAGTGATCCTCTGTCCAGAGTGATTCCCTGTCCAAGTGACCCACAGTCCAGAGTGATTCCCTGTCCAGAATGCTTCCCTGTCCAGAGTGATTCCTTGTCCAGAGTGATCCCTGGTCCAGTGTGATTCCCTGTCCAGAGTGATCCTCTGTCCAGAGTGATCCCCTGTCCAGAGTGATCCCCTGTCCAGAGTGATCCCCTGTCCAGAGTGATCGCCTGTCCTGTGTGATCCCTGTCCAGAGTGATTCCCTGTCCAGAGTGATTCCCTGTCCAGAGTGATTCCCTGTCCAGAGTGATTCCCTGTCCAGAATGATCCCCTGTCCAGAGTGACCCATGTCCAGTGTGATTCCCTTTCCCGAGTCATCCCTGTCTAGGGTGATTCACTGTCCCGAGTGATCCCCTGTCCAGAATGATCCACTGTCCAGAGTGATTACATGTCCAGGGTGATCCACTGTCCAGAGTGATCCCCTGTCCAGAGTGATTAACTGTCCAGAGTGATCCACTGTCCAGAGTGATTCACTGTCCAGAGTGATTTCCTGTCCAGAGTGATCCAGTGTCCAGAGTTATACGTGCCCTGAGTGTTTCCCTGTTTAGAGTGATGCCCTGTCCAGAGTGATTCCCTGTCCAGAGTGATCCACTGTCCAGTGTGATTCCCTGTCCTGAGTGATCCCTGTCTAAAGTGATCAACTATCCAGAGTGAGTCCCTGTCCAGAGTGAAGCACTGTCCAGAGTGATCTCCTGTCAAGGGTGACCCACTATTCAGAGGAATCCCCTGTCCAGAGTGATCCCCTTTCCAAAGTGATTCTCTGTCCAGAGTGATCCTCTGTCCAGAGTGATTCCCTGTCCAAGTGACCCACAGTCCAGAGTGATTCCCTGTCCAGAATGCTTCCCTGTCCAGAGTGATTCCTTGTCCAGAGTGATCCCTGGTTCAGTGTGATTCCCTGTCCAGAGTGATCCTCTGTAAAGAGTGATCCCCTGTCCAGAGTGATCCCCTGTCCCGAGAGATCCCCTGTCCAGAGTGATCCCCTGTCCAGAGTGATCCCCTGTCCAGAGTGATCCCCTGTCCTGTGTGATCCCTGTCCAGAGTGATTCCCTGTCCAGAATGCTTCCCTGTCCAGAGTGATTCCCTGTCCAGAGTGATTCCCTGTCCAGAGTGATTCCCTGTCCAGAATGATCCCCTGTCCAGAGTGACCCATGTCCAGTGTGATTCCCTTTCCCGAGTCATCCCTGTCTAGGGTGATTCACTGTCCCGAGTGATCCCCTGTCCAGAATGATCCACTGTCCAGAGTGATTACATGTCCAAGGTGATCCACTGTCCAGAGTGATCCCCTGTCCAGAGTGATTAACTGTCCAGAGTGATCCACTGTCCAGAGTGATTCACTGTCCAGAGTGATGCACTGTCCAAATTGTTTCCCTGTCCAGATTGATCCACTGTCCAGAGTGATTCCATGTCCAGAGTGATCCATTGTCCAGAGTGATCCCCTGTCCAGAGTGATCCCCTGTCCAGAGTGATCCCCTGTCCAGAGTGATCCTCTGTCCAGAGTGATCCCCTGTCCAGAGTGATCCCCTGTCCAGAGTGATCCCCTGTCCAGAGTGATCCTCTGTCCAGAGTGTTTCCCTGTACAGAGGGATCCTCTGTCCAGAGTGATTCCCTGTCCAGAATGATTCCCTGTCTAGAGAGATCCATGTCCAGAGTGATCCCCTGTCCTGAATGATCGCCTGTCCAGAGTGATAACCTCTCCAGAGTTATCCACTGTTCAGGGTGATTCCCTGTCCAGAGTGATTCCCTGTCCAGAGTGATCCACTGTCAAGAGTATTCCCTGCTGAGAGTGATTCACTGCTTAGACTGATTCCCTGTCCAGAGTGAGGCACTGTCCAGTGTGATTCCCTGACCTGAGTGATCCCTGTCTGGAGTGATCCACTGACCTGGGTGATCCCGTTCCAGAATGATCCACTGTCCAGAGTGATTACCTGTCCAGAGGGATCCACTATACAGAGTGTTTCCCTGTCCAGATTGATCCCTGTCCAGAGTGATCGACTGTCCAGAGTGGTTTCCTGTCCAGAGTGATCCATTATCCAGAGAGCTCCCCTGTCCAGAATGATCCCCTGTCCAGAGTGATTCCCTTTCCAGAGTAATCCATGGTCCAGGGTGATTCCCTGCCTAGAGTGATTCCCTGTCCAGTGTGATCCACTCTCCAGAGTGATTCCCTGTCCTGAGTGATCCCTGTCCAGAGTGATCCCCGTCCAGAGTGATTCACTTTCCAGAGTGATCCCCTCTCCAGACTGTTTTCATTTCCAGAGTGATCCCTGCCTAGAGTGATTTCCTGCCCAGAGTGATCTACTGTTCGGAGTGATTCCCTAACCCCAGTGAGCCGTGTCCAGAATGTTACCCTGTCCAAAGTGATTTCCTGTCCAAAGTGATTCCCTGTCCAGAGTGATCCACTTCCAGTCTGATTCCCTGCCTGAGTGATCCACTGACAAGTGTGATTCCCTGTCCTGAGTGATCCACTGACAAGTGTGATTCCCTGTCCTGAGTGATCCACTGTCCAGTGTGATTCCCTGTCCTGAGTGATCCCTGTCTTAAGTGATCCACACTCTCGAGTGATCCTCTGTCCCGAGTGATCCCTGTCCAGTGATCACCCATCCAGAGAGATCCCTATCCAGAGTGATTCCCTGTCTAGAGTGTTCCACTCTCCAGAGTGATTCACTGTCCAGAGTGATCCCCTGTCCAGAGTGCTCCCCTGTCCAGATAGCTCCCCTGTCCAGAGCGCTCCCCTGTCCAGAGTGCTCCCCTGTCCAGAGTGCTCCCCTGTCCAGAGTGCTCCCCTGTCCAGAGTGCTCCCCTGTCCAGAGTGCTCCCCTGTCCAGAGTGCTCCCCTGTCCAGAGTGCTCCCATGTCCAGAGTGCTCCCCTGTCCAGAGTGCTCCCCTGTCCAGAGTGCTCCCCTGTCCAGAGTGCTCCCCTGTCCAGAGTGCTCCCCTGTCCAGAGTGCTCCCCTGTCCAGAGTGCTCCCCTGTCCAGAGTGCTCCCCTGTCCAGAGTGCTCCCCTGTCCAGAGTGCTCCCCTGTCCAGAGTGACACCCTGTCCAGAGTGACCCATGTCCAGTGTGATTCCCTGTCCCCAGTCATCCCTGTCTAGGGTGATTCACTGTTACGAGTGATCCCCTGTCCAGAATGATCCACTGTCCAGAGTGATTACATGTCCAGGGTGATCCACTGTCCAGAGTGATCCACTGTCCAGAGTGCTCCACTGTCCAGAGTGCTCCCCTGTCCAGAGTGCTCCCCTGTCCAGAGTGATTCCCTGTCCAGGGTAATTCCATTTCCAGAGTGATTCCCTGTCCAAAGTGATCAACTATCCAGAATGAGTCCCTGTCCAGAGTGAAGCACTGTCCAGTGTGATCTCCTGTCAAGGGTGACCCACTATTCAGAGGAATCCCCTGTCCAGAGTGATCCCCTTTCCAAAGTGATTCCCTGTCCAGAGTGATCCTCTGTCCAGAGTGATTCCCTGTCCAAGTGACCCACAGTCCAGAGTGATTCCCTGTCCAGAATGCTTCCCTGTCCAGAGTGATTCCTTGTCCAGAGTGATCCCTGGTCCAGTGTGATTCCCTGTCCAGAGTGATCCTCTGTAAAGAGTGATCCCCTGTCCAGAGTGATCCTCTGTCCAGAGTGATCCCCTGTCCAGAGTGATCCCCTGTCCAGAGTGATCCCCTGTCCTGTGTGATCCCTGTCCAGAGTGATTCCCTGTCCAGTGTGATTCCCTGTCCAGAGTGATTCCCTGTCCAGAGTGATTCCCTGTCCAGAGTGATTCCCTGTCCAGAATGATCCCCTGTCCAGAGTGACCCATGTCCAGTGTGATTCCCTTTCCCGAGTCATCCCTGTCTAGGGTGATTCACTGTCCCGAGTGATCCCCTGTCCAGAATGATCCACTGTCCAGAGTGATTACATGTCCAGGGTGATCCACTGTCCAGAGTGATCCCCTGTCCAGAGTGATTAACTGTCCAGAGTGATCCACTGTCCAGAGTGATTCACTGTCCAGAGTGATTTCCTGTCCAGAGTGATCCAGTGTCCAGAGTTATACGTGCCCTGAGTGTTTCCCTGTTTAGAGTGATGCCCTGTCCAGAGTGATTCCCTGTCCAGAGTGATCCACTGTCCAGTGTGATTCCCTGTCCTGAGTGATCCCTGTCTAAAGTGATCCACACTCCCAAGTGATACCCTGTCCAGAGTGATTACCTATCCAGAGTGATCCACTCTCCAGAGTGGTTCACTGTCCAGAGTGATCCCTGTCCAGAGATCCCCTGTCCAGAGTGATCCACTGTCCAGAGTGATTCCCTGTCCAGAGTGATCCACTATCCAGTGTGTTTCCCTATCCTGTGTGATCCCTGTCCAGAGTGATCCCCTGTCAAGTGTGATTCCCTGTCCAGGGTGATTCCCGTTCCAGAGTGACTCCCTGTCCAGGGTGCTCACCCATCCAGAGTGATCCCTATCCAGAGTGATTCCCTGTCTAAAAGGATCCACTCTTCAGAGTGATTCCCTGTCCAGCGTGCTCCACTGTCCAGAGTGCTCCACTGTCCAGAGTGCTCCCCTGTCCAGAGTGCTCCCCTGTCCAGAGTGCTCCCCTGTCCAGAGTGCTCCCCTGTCAAGGGTGCTCCCTTGTCCAGGGTGCTCCCTTGTCCAGAGTGCTCCCCTGTCCAGAGTGCTCCCCTTTCCAGAGTGCTCCCCTGTCCAGAGTGCTCCCCTGTCCAGAGTGCTCCCCTGTCCAGAGTGCTCCCTTGTCCAGAGTGCTCCCCTGTCCAGAGTGCTCCCTTGTCCAGGGTGCTCCCTTGTCCAGAGTGCTCCCCTGTCCAGAGTGCTCCCCTTTCCAGAGTGCTCCCCTGTCCAGAGTGCTCCCCTGTCCAGAGTGCTCCCCTGTCCAGAGTGCTCCCTTGTCGAGAGTGCTCCCCTGTCCAGAGTGCTCCCCTGTCCAGAGTGCTCCCCTGTCCAGAGTGCTCCCCTGTCCAGAGTGCTCCCCTGTCCAGAGTGCTCCCCTGTCCAGAGTGCTCCCCTGTCCAGAGTGCTCCCCTGTCCAGAGTGCTCCCCTGTCCAGACTGCTCCCCTGTCCAGAGTGCTCCCCTGTCCAGAGTGATTCCCTGTCCAGGGTAATTCCATTTCCAGAGTGATTCCCTGTCCAAAGTGATCAACTATCCAGAGTGAGTCCCTGTCCAGAGTGAAGCACTGTCCAGAGTGATCTCCTGTCAAGGGTGACCCACTATTCAGAGGAATCCCCTGTCCAGAGTGATCCCCTTTCCAAAGTGATTCCCTGTCCAGAGTGATCCTCTGTCCAGAGTGATTCCCTGTCCAAGTGACCCACAGTCCAGAGTGATTCTCTGTCCAGAATGCTTCCCTGTCCAGAGTGATTCCTTGTCCAGAGTGATCCCTGGTTCAGTGTGATTCCCTGTCCAGAGTGATCCTCTGTAAAGAGTGATCCCCTGTCCAGAGTGATCCCCTGTCCCGAGTGATCCCCTGTCCAGAGTGATCCCCTGTCCAGAGTGATCCCCTGTCCTGTGTGATCCCTGTCCAGAGTGATTCCCTGTCCAGAATGCTTCCCTGTCCAGAGTGATTCCCTGTCCAGAGTGATTCCCTGTCCAGAGTGATTCCCTGTCCAGAATGATCCCCTGTCCAGAGTGACCCATGTCCAGTTTGATTCCCTTTCCCGAGTCATCCCTGTCTAGGGTGATTCACTGTCCCGAGTGATCCCCTGTCCAGAATGATCCACTGTCCAGAGTGATTACATGTCCAGGGTGATCCACTGTCCAGAGTGATCCCCTGTCCAGAGTGATTAACTGTCCAGAGTGATCCACTGTCCAGAGTGATTCACTTTCCAGAGTGATCCACTGTCCAAATTGTTTCCCTGTCCAGATTGATCCACTGTCCAGAGTGATTCCATGTCCAGAGTGATCCATTGTCCAGAGTGATCCCCTGTCCAGAGTGATCCCCTGTCCAGAGTGATCCCCTGTCCAGAGTGATCCTCTGTCCAGAGTGATCCCCTGTCCAGGGTGATCCCCTGTCCAGAGTGATCCTCTGTCCAGAGTGTTTCCCTGTACAGAGGGATCCTCTGTCCAGAGTGATTCCCTGTCCAGAATGATTCCCTGTCTAGAGAGATCCATGTCCAGAGTGATCCCCTGTCCTGAATGATCCCCTGTCCAGAGTGATAACCTCTCCAGAGTTATCCACTGTTCAGGGTGATTCCCTGTCCAGAGTGATTCCCTGTCCAGAGTGATCCACTGTCAAGAGTATTCCCTGCTGAGAGTGATTCACTGCTTAGACTGATTCCCTGTCCAGAGTGAGGCACTGTCCAGTGTGATTCCCTGACCTGAGTGATCCCTGTCTGGAGTGATCCACTGCCCTGGGTGATCCCGTTCCAGAATGATCCACTGTCCAGAGTGATTACCTGTCCAGAGGGATCCACTATACAGAGTGTTTCCCTGTCCAGATTGATCCCTGTCCAGAGTGATCGACTGTCCAGAGTGGTTTCCTGTCCAGAGTGATCCATTATCCAGAGAGCTCCCCTGTCCAGAATGATCCCCTGTCCAGAGTGATTCCCTTTCCAGAGTAATCCATGGTCCAGGGTGATTCCCTGCCTAGAGTGATTCCCTGTCCAGTGTGATCCACTCTCCAGAGTGATTCCCTGTCCTGAGTGATCCCTGTCCAGAGTGATCCCCGTCCAGAGTGATTCACTTTCCAGAGTGATCCCCTCTCCAGACTGTTTTCCTTTCCAGAGTGATCCCTGCCGAGAGTGATTTCCTGCCCAGAGTGATCTACTGTTCGGAGTGATTCCCTAACCCCAGTGAGCCGTGTCCAGAATGTTACCCTGTCCAAAGTGATTTCCTGTCCAAAGTGATTCCCTGTCCAGAGTGATCCACTTCCAGTGTGATTCCCTGCCTGAGTGATCCACTGACAAGTGTGATTCCCTGTCCTGAGTGATCCACTGTCCAGTGTGATTCCCTGTCCTGAGTGATCCCTGTCTTAAGTGATCCACACTCTCGAGTGATCCTCTGTCCCGAGTGATCCCTGTCCAGTGATCACCCATCCAGAGAGATCCCTATCCAGAGTGATTCCCTGTCTAGAGTGTTCCACTCTCCAGAGTGATTCACTGTCCAGAGTGCTCCCCTGTCCAGAGTGCTCCCCTGTCCAGATAGCTCCCCTGTCCAGAGCGCTCCCCTGTCCAGAGTGCTCCCCTGTCCAGAGTGCTCCCCTGTCCAGAGTGCTCCCCTGTCCAGAGTGCTCCCCTGTCCAGAGTGCTCCCCTGTCCAGAGTGCTCCCCTGTCCAGAGTGCTCCCCTGTCCAGAGTGCTCCCCTGTCCAGAGTGCTCCCCTGTCCAGAGTGCTCCCCTGTGCAGAGTGCTCCCCTGTCCAGAGTGCTTCCCTGTCCAGAGTGATCCCCTGTCCAGAGTGATCCCCTGTCCAGAGTGATCCCCTGTCCAGAGTGATTCCCTGTCCAGGGTAATTCCATTTCCAGAGTGATTCACTGTCCAAAGTGATCAACTATCCAGAGTGAGTCCCTGTCCAGAGTGAAGCACTGTCCAGAGTGATCTCCTGTCAAGGGTGACCCACTATTCAGAGGAATCCCCTGTCCAGAGTGATCCCCTTTCCAAAGTGATTCCCTGTCCAGAGTGATCCTCTGCCAGAGTGATTATCTGTCCAAGTGACCCACAGTCCAGAGTGATTCCCTGTCCAGAATGCTTCCCTGTCCAGAGTGATTCCTTGTCCAGAGTGATCCCTGGTCCAGTGTGATTCCCTGTCCAGAGTGATCCACTGTCCAGAGTGATCCCCTGTCCAGAGTGATCCCCTGTCCAGAGTGATCCCCTGTCCAGAGTGATTAACTGTCCAGAGTGATCCACTGTCCAGAGTGATTCACTGTCCAGAGTGATCCACTGTCCAAAGTGTTTCCCTGTCCAGATTGATCCACTGTCCAGAGTGATTCCATGTCCAGAGTGATCCATTGTCCAGAGTGATCCTCTGTCCAGAGTGTTTCCCTGTACTGAGGGATCCTCTGTCCAGAGTGATTCCCTGTCCAGAATGACTCCCTGTCTAGAGAGATCCATGTCCAGAGTGATCCCCTGTCCTGAATGATCCCCTGTCCAGAGTGATAACCTCTCCAGAGTTATCCACTGTCCAGGGTGATTCCCTGTCCAGAGTGATCAACTGTCCAGAGTGATTCCCTTCCAGAGTGGTTCCCTGTCCAGAGTGATTCCATGTCCCGAGTGATTACCCATCTAGAGTGATCCCTGTCCAGAATGATCCCCTGTCCAGAGAAGATTTCCTGTCCAGAGTGATTCCCTGTCCAGAGTGATCCACTGTCAAGAGTATTCCCTGCTGAGAGTGATTCACTGTTTAGACTGATTCCCTGTCCAGAGTGAGGCACTGTCCAGTGTGATTCCCTGACCTGAGTGATCCCTGTCTGGAGTGATCCACTGCCCTGGGTGATCCCGTTCCAGAATGATCCAATGTCCAGAGTGATTACCTGCCCAGAGGGATCCACTATACAGAGTGTTTCCCTGTCCAGATTGATCCCTGTCCAGAGTGATCGACTGTCCAGAGTGGTTTCCTGTCCAGAGTGATCCATTGTCCAGAGAGCTCCCCTGTCCAGAATGATCCCCTGTCCAGAGTGATTCCCTTTCCAGAGTGATCCATGTATAGAGTGATCCACTGTCCAGTGTGATCCCGTGTCCAGAGTGATCCACTATCCAGAGTGAATGCCTGTCCCGAGTGATCCCTGTCCAGAGTGATCCCCTCCCCTGAGTGATTCACTGTTCAGAGTGATTCACTGTCCAGAGTAATCCATGGTCCAGGGTGATTCCCTGCCTAGAGTGATTCCCTGTCCAGTGTGATCCACTGTCCAGAGTGATTCCCTGTCCTGAGTGATCCCTGTCCAGAGTGATCCCCGTCCAGAGTGATTCACTGTCCAGAGTGATCCCCTCTCCAGACTGTTTTCCTTTCCAGAGTGATCCCTGTCTAGAGTGATTGCCTGCCCAGAGTGATCTACAGTTCGGAGTAATTCCCTAACCACAGTTAGCCGTGTCCAGAATGATCACCTGTCCAAAGTGATTTCCTGTCCAAAGTGATTCCCTGTCCAGAGTGATCCACTCTCCAGTGCGATTCCCTGTCCTGAGTGATCCACTGTCCAGTGTGATTCCCTGTCCTGAGTGATCCACTGTCCAGTGTGATTCCCTGTCCTGAGTGATCCCTGTCTTAAGTGATCCACACTCCTGAGTGATCCTTTGTCCCGAGTGATCCCTGTCCAGTGATCACCCATCCAGAGTGATCTCTATCCAGAGTGATTCCCTGTCCAGAGTGATCCACTCTCCAGAGTGATTCACTGTCCAGAGTGATCCTCTGTCCAGAGTGATCCACTGTCCAGAGTGATCCACTGTCCAGAGTGATCCCCTGTCCAGAGTGATTCGCTATCCAGAGTGATTCTGCTAAAAGCAAAAGATAGGAAGGAGATAAATAAAAGTGGCAGTCAGAGAAATCAATGGTTTAAATCAAACATGGCCACAATAAATAATAATTCTAATAGGTCTAAGAGCGTTAAAAATACAAGCCTGAAGGCTTTGTGTCTTATTGCGTGGAGCATTCGTAATAAGGTGGATGAATTAGCTGCACAAATATGATTTGATTGGGATTACGGAAACATGGCTCCAGGGTGGCCAAGGCTGGGAATTCAACATCCAGGGGTATTCAATATTCAGGAAAGATAGGCAAAAAGGAAAGGGAGGTGGGGTAGCATTGCTGGTTGAAGAAAGGATTAACACAATTGTAAGGAAGGATATTAGCTCTGATGATGTGGAATCTGCAGCAGGCAGTTAAGAAGGCAAATATGATGTTGGCCTCCGTAGGGAGAGGGTTTGAGTACAGGAACAAGGATGTCTTGCTGCAGTTGTACAGGGTCTTGGTGAGACCACATCTTGAGTATTGCGTGCAGTTTTGGTCGCCTTATCTGAGGAAGGATGTTCTTGCCATGGAAGGAGTGCAGTGAAGATTCACCAGGCTGGTACCTGGGATGACAGGAATGATGTTTGAGGAGAGATTGGGTCGATTGGGCTTGTACTTGCTGGAGTTTAGAAGAATGAGAGGGGATCTCATTGAAGCTTATATAATTCTGATACGACTGGACAGACTAGATGCAGGAAGGATGTTCCCAATGGTCAGGGAGTCCAGAACCAGGGGTCACAGTCTAAGAATAAGAGGTAGGCCATTTAGGACAGAAATGAGGAGGAATTTATTCAACCAGAGAGTGGTGAACCTGTGGAATTCTCTACCACAGAAGGCAGTAGAGGCCAATTCATTAAATATATTCAAGAAGGAGTTGGATATATTTCTTAAGGCTAAAGGGATCAAGGGGTATGGGGAAAAAGCAGGGACCGGGTACTGAATTTGGATGATCAGCCATGATCGCATTGAATGGCTGAGCAGGCTCGAGGGGCCGAATGGCCTACTCCTGCTCCAATCTTCTATGTTTCTATGATTCCCTATCCCGAGTGATCCCCTGTCCAGAGTGATCCACTGTCCAGAGTGATTCCCTGTCCAGAGTGATCCACTGTCCAGACTGTTTCCCTTTCCAGAGTGTTCCCCTGTCCAGAGTGTTCCCCTGTCCAGAGTGTTCCCCTGTCCAGAGTGATCCCCTGTCCAGAGTGATCCCCTGTCCAGAGTGATCCACTGTCCAGAGTGATCCGCTGTCCAGACTGTTTCCCTGTCCAGAGTGATCCACTATCCAGTGTGATTCCCTGTACTGAGTGATCCCTGTCTAAAGTGATCCACACGCCCGAGTGATCCCCTGTCCAGAATGGTCCACTGTCCAGAGTGATTACCTATCCAGAGTGATCCACTCTCCAGAGTGATTCCCTGTCCAGAGTGATTCCCTGTCCAGAGTGATCCACTATCCAGAGTGTTTCCCTGTCCTGTGTGATCCCTGTCCAGAGTGATCCACTATCCAGAGTGTTTCCCTGTCCTGTGTGATCCCTGTCCAGAGTGATCCACTAGCCAGAGTGTTTCCCTGTCCTGTGTGATCCCTGTCCAGAGTGATCCCCTGTCCAGAGCGATCCCCTGTCCAGAGTGATCCCCTGTCCTGTGTGATCCCTGTCCAGAGTGATTCCCTGTCCAGAGTGATTCCCTGTCCAGAGTGATTCCCTGTCCAGAGTGATTCCCTGTCCAGAGTGATTTCCTGTCCAGAATGATCCCCTGTCCAGAGTGACCCATGTCCAGTGTGATTCCCTGTCCCCAGTCATCCCTGTCTAGGGTGATTCACTGTTACGAGTGATCCCCTGTCCAGAATGATCCACTGTCCAGAGTGATTACATGTCCAGGGTGATCCACTGTCCAGAGTGATCCCCTGTCCAGAGTGATCCCCTGTCCAGGGTGATCCACTGTCCAGAGTGATCCACTGTCCAGAGTGATTAACTGTCCAGAGTGATCCACTCTCCAGAGTGATTCACTGTCTAGAGTGCTCCCCTGTCCAGAGTGCTCCCCTGTCCAGATAGCTCCCCTGTCCAGAGCGCTCCCCTGTCCAGAGTGCTCCCCTGTCCAGAGTGCTCCCCTGTCCAGAGTGCTCCCCTGTCCAGAGTGCTCCCCTGTCCAGAGTGCTCCCCTGTCCAGAGTGCTCCCCTGTCCAGAGTGCTCCCCTGTCCAGAGTGACACCCTGTCCAGAGTGCTCCCCTGTCCAGAGTGATCCCCTGTCCAGAGTGATCCCCTGTCCAGAGTGATTCCCTGTCCAGGGTAATTCCATTTCCAGAGTGATTCACTGTCCAAAGTGATCAACTATCCAGAGTGAGTCCCTGTGCAGAGTGAAGCACTGTCCAGAGTGATCTCCTGTCAAGGGTGACCCACTATTCAGAGGAATCCCCTGTCCAGAGTGATCCCCTTTCCAAAGTGATTCCCTGTCCAGAGTGATCCTCTGCCAGAGTGATTATCTGTCCAAGTGACCCACAGTCCAGAGTGATTCCCTGTTCAGAATGCTTCCCTGTCCAGAGTGATTCCTTGTCCAGAGTGATCCCTGGTCCTGTGTGATTCCCTGTCCAGAGTGATCCACTGTCCAGAGTGATCCCCTGTCCAGAGTGATCCCCTGTCCAGAGTGATCCCCTGTCCAGAGTGATTAACTGTCCAGAGTGATCCACTGTCCAGAGTGATTCACTGTCCAGAGTGATCCACTGTCCAAAGTGATCCCCTGTCCTGTGTGATCCCTGTCCAGAGTGATTCCCTGTCCAGAGTGATTCCCTGTCCAGAGTGATTCCCTGTCCAGAGTGATTCCCTGTCCAGAGTGATTCCCTGTCCAGAATGATCCCCTGTCCAGAGTGACCCATGTCCAGTGTGATTCCCTTTCCCGAGTTATCCCTGTCTAGGGTGATTCACTGTCCCGAGTGATCCCCTGTCCAGAGTGATCCCCTGTCCAGAGTGATCCCCTGTCCAGAGTGATCCCCTGTCCAGAGTGATCCCCTGTCCAGGGTGATCCTCTGTCCAGAGTGTTTCCCTGTACAGAGGGATCCACTGTCCAGTGTGATTCCCTGTCCTGAGTGATCCCTGTCTAAAGTGATCCACACCCCCAAGTGATACCCTGTCCAGTGTGATCCACTGTCCAGAGTGATTACCGATCCAGAGTGATCCACTCTCCAGAGTGATTCCCTGTCCAGAGTGATCCCTGTCCAGAGATCCCCTGTCCAGAGTGATCCACTGTCCAGAGTGAATCCCTGTCCAGAGTGATCCACTATCCAGTGTGTTTCCCTGTCCTGTGTGATCCCTGTCCAGAGTGATCCCCTGTCCAGTGTGATTCCCTGTCCAGGGTGATTCCCGTTCCAGAGTCACTCCCTGTTCAGGGTGATCACCCATCCAGAGTGATCCCTATCCAGAGTGATTCCCTGTCTAAAAGGATCCACTCTTCAGAGTGATTCCCTGTCCAGCGTGCTCCACTGTCCAGAGTGCTCCACTGTCCAGAGTGCTCCCCTGTCCAGAGTGCTCCCCTGTCCAGAGTGATTCCCTGTCCAGGGTAATTCCATTTCCAGAGTGATTCCCTGTCCAAAGTGATCAACTATCCAGAATGAGTCCCTGTCCAGAGTGAAGCACTGTCCAGTGTGATCTCCTGTCAAGGGTGACCCACTATTCAGAGGAATCCCCTGTCCAGAGTGATCCCCTTTCCAAAGTGATTCCCTGTCCAGAGTGATCCTCTGTCCAGAGTGATTCCCTGTCCAAGTGACCCACAGTCCAGAGTGATTCCCTGTCCAGAATGCTTCCCTGTCCAGAGTGATTCCTTGTCCAGAGTGTTCCCTGGTCCAGTGTGATTCCCTGTCCAGAGTGATCCTCTGTAAAGAGTGATCCCCTGTCCAGAGTGATCCTCTGTCCAGAGTGATCCCCTGTCCAGAGTGATCCCCTGTCCAGAGTGATCCCCTGTCCTGTGTGATCCCTGTCCAGAGTGATTCCCTGTCCAGAGTGATTCCCTGTCCAGAGTGATTCCCTGTCCAGAGTGATTACCTGTCCAGAGTGATTCCCTGTCCAGAATGATCCCCTGTCCAGAGTGACCCATGTCCAGTGTGATTCCCTTTCCCGAGTCATCCCTGTCTAGGGTGATTCACTGTCCCGAGTGATCCCCTGTCCAGAATGATCCACTGTCCAGAGTGATTACATGTCCAGGGTGATCCACTGTCCAGAGTGATCCCCTGTCCAGAGTGATTAACTGTCCAGAGTGATCCACTGTCCAGAGTGATTCACTGTCCAGAGTGATTTCCTGTCCAGAGTGATCCAGTGTCCAGAGTTATACGTGCCCTGAGTGTTTCCCTGTTTAGAGTGATGCCCTGTCCAGAGTGATTCCCTGTCCAGAGTGATCCACTGTCCAGTGTGATTCCCTGTCCTGAGTGATCCCTGTCTAAAGTGATCCACACTCCCAAGTGATACCCTGTCCAGAGTGATTACCTATCCAGAGTGATCCACTCTCCAGAGTGGTTCACTGTCCAGAGTGATCCCTGTCCAGAGATCCCCTGTCCAGAGTGATCCACTGTCCAGAGTGATTCCCTGTCCAGAGTGATCCACTATCCAGTGTGTTTCCCTATCCTGTGTGATCCCTGTCCAGAGTGATCCCCTGTCAAGTGTGATTCCCTGTCCAGGGTGATTCCCGTTCCAGAGTGACTCCCTGTCCAGGGTGCTCACCCATCCAGAGTGATCCCTATCCAGAGTGATTCCCTGTCTAAAAGGATCCACTCTTCAGAGTGATTCCCTGTCCAGCGTGCTCCACTGTCCAGAGTGCTCCACTGTCCAGAGTGCTCCCCTGTCCAGAGTGCTCCCCTGTCCAGAGTGCTCCCCTGTCCAGAGTGCTCCCCTGTCAAGGGTGCTCCCTTGTCCAGGGTGCTCCCTTGTCCAGAGTGCTCCCCTGTCCAGAGTGCTCCCCTTTCCAGAGTGCTCCCCTGTCCAGAGTGCTCCCCTGTCCAGAGTGCTCCCCTGTCCAGAGTGCTCCCTTGTCCAGAGTGCTCCCCTGTCCAGAGTGCTCCCTTGTCCAGGGTGCTCCCTTGTCCAGAGTGCTCCCCTGTCCAGAGTGCTCCCCTTTCCAGAGTGCTCCCCTGTCCAGAGTGCTCCCCTGTCCAGAGTGCTCCCCTGTCCAGAGTGTTCCCTTGTCCAGAGTGCTCCCCTGTCCAGAGTGCTCCCCTGTCCAGAGTGCTCCCCTGTCCAGAGTGCTCCCCTGTCCAGAGTGCTCCCCTGTCCAGAGTGCTCCCCTGTCCAGAGTGCTCCCCTGTCCAGACTGCTCCCCTGTCCAGAGTGCTCCCCTGTCCAGAGTGATTCCCTGTCCAGGGTAATTCCATTTCCAGAGTGATTCCCTGTCCAAAGTGATCAACTATCCAGAGTGAGTCCCTGTCCAGAGTGAAGCACTGTCCAGAGTGATCTCCTGTCAAGGGTGACCCACTATTCAGAGGAATCCCCTGTCCAGAGTGATCCCCTTTCCAAAGTGATTCCCTGTCCAGAGTGATCCTCTGTCCAGAGTGATTCCCTGTCCAAGTGACCCACAGTCCAGAGTGATTCTCTGTCCAGAATGCTTCCCTGTCCAGAGTGATTCCTTGTCCAGAGTGATCCCTGGTTCAGTGTGATTCCCTGTCCAGAGTGATCCTCTGTAAAGAGTGATCCCCTGTCCAGAGTGATCCCCTGTCCCGAGTGATCCCCTGTCCAGAGTGATCCCCTGTCCAGAGTGATCCCCTGTCCTGTGTGATCCCTGTCCAGAGTGATTCCCTGTCCAGAATGCTTCCCTGTCCAGAGTGATTCCCTGTCCAGAGTGATTCCCTGTCCAGAGTGATTCCCTGTCCAGAATGATCCCCTGTCCAGAGTGACCCATGTCCAGTTTGATTCCCTTTCCCGAGTCATCCCTGTCTAGGGTGATTCACTGTCCCGAGTGATCCCCTGTCCAGAATGATCCACTGTCCAGAGTGATTACATGTCCAGGGTGATCCACTGTCCAGAGTGATCCCCTGTCCAGAGTGATTAACTGTCCAGAGTGATCCACTGTCCAGAGTGATTCACTGTCCAGAGTGATCCACTGTCCAAATTGTTTCCCTGTCCAGATTGATCCAATGTCCAGAGTGATTGCATGTCCAGAGTGATCCATTGTCCAGAGTGATCCCCTGTCCAGAGTGATCCCCTGTCCAGAGTGATCCCCTGTCCAGAGTGATCCTCTGTCCAGAGTGATCCCCTGTCCAGAGTGATCCCCTGTCCAGAGTGATCCTCTGTCCAGAGTGTTTCCCTGTACAGAGGGATCCTCTGTCCAGAGTGATTCCCTGTCCAGAATGATTCCCTGTCTAGAGAGATCCATGTCCAGAGTGATCCCCTGTCCTGAATGATCCCCTGTCCAGAGTGATAACCTCTCCAGAGTTATCCACTGTTCAGGGTGATTCCCTGTCCAGAGTGATTCCCTGTCCAGAGTGGTCCACTGTCAAGAGTATTCCCTACTGAGAGTGATTCACTGCTTAGACTGATTCCCTGTCCAGAGTGAGGCACTGTCCAGTGTGATTCCCTGACCTGAGTGATCCCTGTCTGGAGTGATCCACTGCCCTGGGTGATCCCGTTCCAGAATGATCCACTGTCCAGAGTGATTACCTGTCCAGAGGGATCCACTATACAGAGTGTTTCCCTGTCCAGATTGATCCCTGTCCAGAGTGATCGACTGTCCAGAGTGGTTTCCTGTCCAGAGTGATCAATTATCCAGAGAGCTCCCCTGTCCAGAATGATCCCCTGTCCAGAGTGATTCCCTTTCCAGAGTAATCCATGGTCCAGGGTGATTCCCTGCCTAGAGTGATTCCCTGTCCAGTGTGATCCACTCTCCAGAGTGATTCCCTGTCCTGAGTGATCCCTGTCCAGAGTGATCCCCGTCCAGAGTGATTCACTTTCCAGAGTGATCCCCTCTCCAGACTGTTTTCCTTTCCAGAGTGATCCCTGCCTAGAGTGATTTCCTGCCCAGAGTGATCTACTGTTCGGAGTGATTCCCTAACCCCAGTGAGCCGTGTCCAGAATGTTACCCTGTCCAAAGTGATTTCCTGTCCAAAGTGATTCCCTGTCCAGAGTGATCCACTTCCAGTGTGATTCCCTGCCTGAGTGATCCACTGACAAGTGTGATTCCCTGTCCTGAGTGATCCACTGTCCAGTGTGATTCCCTGTCCTGAGTGATCCCTGTCTTAAGTGATCCACACTCTCGAGTGATCCTCTGTCCCGAGTGATCCCTTTCCAGTGATCACCCATCCAGAGAGATCCCTATCCAGAGTGATTCCCTGTCTAGAGTGTTCCACTCTCCAGAGTGATTCACTGTCCAGAGTGCTCCCCTGTCCAGAGTGCTCCCCTGTCCAGATAGCTCCCCTGTCCAGAGCGCTCCCCTGTCCAGAGTGCTCCCCTGTCCAGAGTGCTCCCCTGTCCAGAGTGCTCCCCTGTCCAGAGTGCTCCCCTGTCCAGAGTGCTCCCCTGTCCAGAGTGCTCCCCTGTCCAGAGTGCTCCCCTGTCCAGAGTGCTCCCCTGTCCAGAGTGCTCCCCTGTCCAGAGTGCTCCCCTGTCCAGAGTGCTCCCCTGTGCAGAGTGCTCCCCTGTCCAGAGTGCTTCCCTGTCCAGAGTGATCCCCTGTCCAGAGTGATCCCCTGTCCAGAGTGATCCCCTGTCCAGAGTGATCCCCTGTCCAGAGTGATTCCCTGTCCAGGGTAATTCCATTTCCAGAGTGATTCACTGTCCAAAGTGATCAACTATCCAGAGTGAGTCCCTGTCCAGAGTGAAGCACTGTCCAGAGTGATCTCCTGTCAAGGGTGACCCACTATTCAGAGGAATCCCCTGTCCAGAGTGATCCCCTTTCCAAAGTGATTCCCTGTCCAGAGTGATCCTCTGCCAGAGTGATTATCTGTCCAAGTGACCCACAGTCCAGAGTGATTCCCTGTCCAGAATGCTTCCCTGTCCAGAGTGATTCCTTGTCCAGAGTGATCCCTGGTCCAGTGTGATTCCCTGTCCAGAGTGATCCACTGTCCAGAGTGATCCCCTGTCCAGAGTGATCCCCTGTCCAGAGTGATCCCCTGTCCAGAGTGATTAACTGTCCAGAGTGATCCACTGTCCAGAGTGATTCACTGTCCAGAGTGATCCACTGTCCAAAGTGTTTCCCTGTCCAGATTGATCCACTGTCCAGAGTGATTCCATGTCCAGAGTGATCCATTGTCCAGAGTGATCCTCTGTCCAGAGTGATCCCCTGTCCAGAGTGATCCCCTGTCCAGAGTGATCCCCTGTCCAGAGTGATCCTCTGTCCAGAGTGTTTCCCTGTACTGAGGGATCCTCTGTCCAGAGTGATTCCCTGTCCAGAATGACTCCCTGTCTAGAGAGATCCATGTCCAGAGTGATCCCCTGTCCTGAATGATCCCCTGTCCAGAGTGATCAACTGTCCAGAGTGATTCCCTTCCAGAGTGGTTCCCTGTCCAGAGTGATTCCATGTCCCGAGTGATTACCCATCTAGAGTGATCCCTGTCCAGAATGATCCCCTGTCCAGAGAAGATTTCCTGTCCAGAGTGATTCCCTGTCCAGAGTGATCCACTGTCAAGAGTATTCCCTGCTGAGAGTGATTCACTGTTTAGACTGATTCCCTGTCCAGAGTGAGGCACTGTCCAGTGTGATTCCCTGACCTGAGTGATCCCTGTCTGGAGTGATCCACTGCCCTGGGTGATCCCGTTCCAGAATGATCCAATGTCCAGAGTGATTACCTGCCCAGAGGGATCCACTATACAGAGTGTTTCCCTGTCCAGATTGATCCCTGTCCAGAGTGATCGACTGTCCAGAGTGGTTTCCTGTCCAGAGTGATCCATTGTCCAGAGAGCTCCCCTGTCCAGAATGATCCCCTGTCCAGAGTGATTCCCTTTCCAGAGTGATCCATGTATAGAGTGATCCACTGTCCAGTGTGATCCCGTGTCCAGAGTGATCCACTATCCAGAGTGAATGCCTGTCCCGAGTGATCCCTGTCCAGAGTGATCCCCTCCCCTGAGTGATTCACTGTTCAGAGTGATTCACTGTCCAGAGTAATCCATGGTCCAGGGTGATTCCCTGCCTAGAGTGATTCCCTGTCCAGTGTGATCCACTGTCCAGAGTGATTCCCTGTCCTGAGTGATCCCTGTCCAGAGTGATCCCCGTCCAGAGTGATTCACTGTCCAGAGTGATCCCCTCTCCAGACTCTTTTCCTTTCCAGAGTGATCCCTGTCTAGAGTGATTGCCTGCCCAGAGTGATCTACAGTTCGGAGTAATTCCCTAACCACAGTTAGCCGTGTCCAGAATGATCACCTGTCCAAAGTGATTTCCTGTCCAAAGTGATTCCCTGTCCAGAGTGATCCACTGTCCAGTGCGATTCCCTGTCCTGAGTGATCCACTGTCCAGTGTGATTCCCTGTCCTGAGTGATCCACTGTCCAGTGTGATTCCCTGTCCTGAGTGATCCCTGTCTTAAGTGATCCACACTCCTGAGTGATCCTTTGTCCCGAGTGATCCCTGTCCAGTGATCACCCATCCAGAGTGATCTCTATCCAGAGTGATTCCCTGTCCAGAGTGATCCACTCTCCAGAGTGATTCACTGTCCAGAGTGATCCTCTGTCCAGAGTGATCCACTGTCCAGAGTGATCCACTGTCCAGAGTGATCCCCTGTCCAGAGTGATTCGCTATCCAGAGTGATTCTGCTAAAAGCAAAAGATAGGAAGGAGATAAATAAAAGTGGCAGTCAGAGAAATCAATGGTTTAAATCAAACATGGCCACAATAAATAATAATTCTAATAGGTCTAAGAGCGTTAAAAATACAAGCCTGAAGGCTTTGTGTCTTATTGCGTGGAGCATTCGTAATAAGGTGGATGAATTAGCTGCACAAATATGATTTGATTGGGATTACGGAAACATGGCTCCAGGGTGGCCAAGGCTGGGAATTCAACATCCAGGGGTATTCAATATTCAGGAAAGATAGGCAAAAAGGAAAGGGAGGTGGGGTAGCATTGCTGGTTGAAGAAAGGATTAACACAATTGTAAGGAAGGATATTAGCTCTGATGATGTGGAATCTGCAGCAGGCAGTTAAGAAGGCAAATATGATGTTGGCCTCCGTAGGGAGAGGGTTTGAGTACAGGAACAAGGATGTCTTGCTGCAGTTGTACAGGGTCTTGGTGAGACCACATCTTGAGTATTGCGTGCAGTTTTGGTCGCCTTATCTGAGGAAGGATGTTCTTGCCATGGAAGGAGTGCAGTGAAGATTCACCAGGCTGATACCTGGGATGACAGGAATGATGTTTGAGGAGAGATTGGGTCGATTGGGCTTGTACTTGCTGGAGTTTAGAAGAATGAGAGGGGATCTCATTGAAGCTTATATAATTCTGATACGACTGGACAGACTAGATGCAGGAAGGATGTTCCCAATGGTCAGGGAGTCCAGAACCAGGGGTCACAGTCTAAGAATAAGAGGTAGGCCATTTAGGACAGAAATGAGGAGGAATTTATTCAACCAGAGAGTGGTGAACCTGTGGAATTCTCTACCACAGAAGGCAGTAGAGGCCAATTCATTAAATATATTCAAGAAGGAGTTGGATATATTTCTTAAGGCTAAAGGGATCAAGGGGTATGGGGAAAAAGCAGGGACCGGGTACTGAATTTGGATGATCAGCCATGATCGCATTGAATGGCTGAGCAGGCTCGAGGGGCCGAATGGCCTACTCCTGCTCCAATCTTCTATGTTTCTATGATTCCCTATCCCGAGTGATCCCCTGTCCAGAGTGATCCACTGTCCAGAGTGATTCCCTGTCCAGAGTGATCCACTGTCCAGACTGTTTCCCTTTCCAGAGTGATCCCTGTCCAGAGTGTTCCCCTGTCCAGAGTGTTCCCCTGTCCAGAGTGATCCCCTGTCCAGAGTGATCCCCTGTCCAGAGTGATCCACTGTCCAGAGTGATCCGCTGTCCAGAGTGATCCATTGTCCAGAGTGATCCCCTGTCCAGAGTGATCCCCTGTCCAGAGTGATCCCCTGTCCAGAGTGATCCTCTGTCCAGAGTGATCCCTGTCCAGAGTGATCCCCTGTCCAGAGTGATCCTCTGTCCAGAGTGTTTCCCTGTACAGAGGGATCCTCTGTCCAGAGTGATTCCCTGTCCAGAATGATTCCCTGTCTAGAGAGATCCATGTCCAGAGTGATCCCCTGTCCTGAATGATCCCCTGTCCAGAGTGATAACCTCTCCAGAGTTATCCACTGTTCAGGGTGATTCCCTGTCCAGAGTGATTCCCTGTCCAGAGTGGTCCACTGTCAAGAGTATTCCCTACTGAGAGTGATTCACTGCTTAGACTGATTCCCTGTCCAGAGTGAGGCACTGTCCAGTGTGATTCCCTGACCTGAGTGATCCCTGTCTGGAGTGATCCACTGCCCTGGGTGATCCCGTTCCAGAATGATCCACTGTCCAGAGTGATTACCTGTCCAGAGGGATCCACTATACAGAGTGTTTCCCTGTCCAGATTGATCCCTGTCCAGAGTGATCGACTGTCCAGAGTGGTTTCCTGTCCAGAGTGATCCATTATCCAGAGAGCTCCCCTGTCCAGAATGATCCCCTGTCCAGAGTGATTCCCTTTCCAGAGTAATCCATGGTCCAGGGTGATTCCCTGCCTAGAGTGATTCCCTGTCCAGTGTGATCCACTCTCCAGAGTGATTCCCTGTCCTGAGTGATCCCTGTCCAGAGTGATCCCCGTCCAGAGTGATTCACTTTCCAGAGTGATCCCCTCTCCAGACTGTTTTCCTTTCCAGAGTGATCCCTGCCTAGAGTGATTTCCTGCCCAGAGTGATCTACTGTTCGGAGTGATTCCCTAACCCCAGTGAGCCGTGTCCAGAATGTTACCCTGTCCAAAGTGATTTCCTGTCCAAAGTGATTCCCTGTCCAGAGTGATCCACTTCCAGTGTGATTCCCTGCCTGAGTGATCCACTGACAAGTGTGATTCCCTGTCCTGAGTGATCCACTGTCCAGTGTGATTCCCTGTCCTGAGTGATCCCTGTCTTAAGTGATCCACACTCTCGAGTGATCCTCTGTCCCGAGTGATCCCTGTCCAGTGATCACCCATCCAGAGAGATCCCTATCCAGAGTGATTCCCTGTCTAGAGTGTTCCACTCTCCAGAGTGATTCACTGTCCAGAGTGCTCCCCTGTCCAGAGTGCTCCCCTGTCCAGATAGCTCCCCTGTCCAGAGCGCTCCCCTGTCCAGAGTGCTCCCCTGTCCAGAGTGCTCCCCTGTCCAGAGTGCTCCCCTGTCCAGAGTGCTCCCCTGTCCAGAGTGCTCCCCTGTCCAGAGTGCTCCCCTGTCCAGAGTGCTCCCCTGTCCAGAGTGCTCCCCTGTCCAGAGTGCTCCCCTGTGCAGAGTGCTCCCCTGTCCAGAGTGCTTCCCTGTCCAGAGTGATCCCCTGTCCAGAGTGATCCCCTGTCCAGAGTGATCCCCTGTCCAGAGTGATTCCCTGTCCAGGGTAATTCCATTTCCAGAGTGATTCACTGTCCAAAGTGATCAACTATCCAGAGTGAGTCCCTGTCCAGAGTGAAGCACTGTCCAGAGTGATCTCCTGTCAAGGGTGACCCACTATTCAGAGGAATCCCCTGTCCAGAGTGATCCCCTTTCCAAAGTGATTCCCTGTCCAGAGTGATCCTCTGCCAGAGTGATTATCTGTCCAAGTGACCCACAGTCCAGAGTGATTCCCTGTCCAGAATGCTTCCCTGTCCAGAGTGATTCCTTGTCCAGAGTGATCCCTGGTCCAGTGTGATTCCCTGTCCAGAGTGATCCACTGTCCAGAGTGACCCCCTGTCCAGAGTGATCCCCTGTCCAGAGTGATCCCCTGTCCAGAGTGATTAACTGTCCAGAGTGATCCACTGTCCAGAGTGATTCACTGTCCAGAGTGATCCACTGTCCAAAGTGTTTCCCTGTCCAGATTGATCCACTGTCCAGAGTGATTCCATGTCCAGAGTGATCCATTGTCCAGAGTGATCCTCTGTCCAGAGTGATCCCCTGTCCAGAGTGATCCCCTGTCCAGAGTGATCCCCTGTCCAGAGTGATCCTCTGTCCAGAGTGTTTCCCTGTACTGAGGGATCCTCTGTCCAGAGTGATTCCCTGTCCAGAATGACTCCCTGTCTAGAGAGATCCATGTCCAGAGTGATCCCCTGTCCTGAATGATCCCCTGTCCAGAGTGATAACCTCTCCAGAGTTATCCACTGTCCAGGGTGATTCCCTGTCCAGAGTGATCAACTGTCCAGAGTGATTCCCTTCCAGAGTGGTTCCCTGTCCAGAGTGATTCCATGTCCCGAGTGATTACCCATCTAGAGTGATCCCTGTCCAGAATGATCCCCTGTCCAGAGAAGATTTCCTGTCCAGAGTGATTCCCTGTCCAGAGTGATCCACTGTCAAGAGTATTCCCTGCTGAGAGTGATTCACTGTTTAGACTGATTCCCTGTCCAGAGTGAGGCACTGTCCAGTGTGATTCCCTGACCTGAGTGATCCCTGTCTGGAGTGATCCACTGCCCTGGGTGATCCCGTTCCAGAATGATCCAATGTCCAGAGTGATTACCTGCCCAGAGGGATCCACTATACAGAGTGTTTCCCTGTCCAGATTGATCCCTGTCCAGAGTGATCGACTGTCCAGAGTGGTTTCCTGTCCAGAGTGATCCATTGTCCAGAGAGCTCCCCTGTCCAGAATGATCCCCTGTCCAGAGTGATTCCCTTTCCAGAGTGATCCATGTATAGAGTGATCCACTGTCCAGTGTGATCCCGTGTCCAGAGTGATCCACTATCCAGAGTGAATGCCTGTCCCGAGTGATCCCTGTCCAGAGTGATCCCCTCCCCTGAGTGATTCACTGTTCAGAGTGATTCACTGTCCAGAGTAATCCATGGTCCAGGGTGATTCCCTGCCTAGAGTGATTCCCTGTCCAGTGTGATCCACTGTCCAGAGTGATTCCCTGTCCTGAGTGATCCCTGTCCAGAGTGATCCCCGTCCAGAGTGATTCACTGTCCAGAGTGATCCCCTCTCCAGACTGTTTTCCTTTCCAGAGTGATCCCTGTCTAGAGTGATTGCCTGCCCAGAGTGATCTACAGTTCGGAGTAATTCCCTAACCACAGTTAGCTGTGTCCAGAATGATCACCTGTCCAAAGTGATTTCCTGTCCAAAGTGATTCCCTGTCCAGAGTGATCCACTGTCCAGTGCGATTCCCTGTCCTGAGTGATCCACTGTCCAGTGTGATTCCCTGTCCTGAGTGATCCACTGTCCAGTGTGATTCCCTGTCCTGAGTGATCCCTGTCTTAAGTGATCCACACTCCTGAGTGATCCTTTGTCCCGAGTGATCCCTGTCCAGTGATCACCCATCCAGAGTGATCTCTATCCAGAGTGATTCCCTGTCCAGAGTGATCCACTCTCCAGAGTGATTCACTGTCCAGAGTGATCCTCTGTCCAGAGTGATCCACTGTCCAGAGTGATCCACTGTCCAGAGTGATCCCCTGTCCAGAGTGATTCGCTATCCAGAGTGATTCTGCTAAAAGCAAAAGATAGGAAGGAGATAAATAAAAGTGGCAGTCAGAGAAATCAATGGTTTAAATCAAACATGGCCACAATAAATAATAATTCTAATAGGTCTAAGAGCGTTAAAAATACAAGCCTGAAGGCTTTGTGTCTTATTGCGTGGAGCATTCGTAATAAGGTGGATGAATTAGCTGCACAAATATGATTTGATTGGGATTACGGAAACATGGCTCCAGGGTGGCCAAGGCTGGGAATTCAACATCCAGGGGTATTCAATATTCAGGAAAGATAGGCAAAAAGGAAAGGGAGGTGGGGTAGCATTGCTGGTTGAAGAAAGGATTAACACAATTGTAAGGAAGGATATTAGCTCTGATGATGTGGAATCTGCAGCAGGCAGTTAAGAAGGCAAATATGATGTTGGCCTCCGTAGGGAGAGGGTTTGAGTACAGGAACAAGGATGTCTTGCTGCAGTTGTACAGGGTCTTGGTGAGACCACATCTTGAGTATTGCGTGCAGTTTTGGTCGCCTTATCTGAGGAAGGATGTTCTTGCCATGGAAGGAGTGCAGTGAAGATTCACCAGGCTGATACCTGGGATGACAGGAATGATGTTTGAGGAGAGATTGGGTCGATTGGGCTTGTACTTGCTGGAGTTTAGAAGAATGAGAGGGGATCTCATTGAAGCTTATATAATTCTGATACGACTGGACAGACTAGATGCAGGAAGGATGTTCCCAATGGTCAGGGAGTCCAGAACCAGGGGTCACAGTCTAAGAATAAGAGGTAGGCCATTTAGGACAGAAATGAGGAGGAATTTATTCAACCAGAGAGTGGTGAACCTGTGGAATTCTCTACCACAGAAGGCAGTAGAGGCCAATTCATTAAATATATTCAAGAAGGAGTTGGATATATTTCTTAAGGCTAAAGGGATCAAGGGGTATGGGGAAAAAGCAGGGACCGGGTACTGAATTTGGATGATCAGCCATGATCGCATTGAATGGCTGAGCAGGCTCGAGGGGCCGAATGGCCTACTCCTGCTCCAATCTTCTATGTTTCTATGATTCCCTATCCCGAGTGATCCCCTGTCCAGAGTGATCCACTCTCCAGAGTGATTCCCTGTCCAGAGTGATTCCCTGTCCAGAGTGATCCACTATCCAGAGTGTTTCCCTGTCCTGTGTGATCCCTGTCCAGAGTGATCCACTATCCAGAGTGTTTCCCTGTCCTGTGTGATCCCTGTCCAGAGTGATCCACTAGCCAGAGTGTTTCCCTGTCCTGTGTGATCCCTGTCCAGAGTGATCCCCTGTCCAGAGTGATCCCCTGTCCAGAGTGATCCCCTGTCCTGTGTGATCCCTGTCCAGAGCGATTCCCTGTCCAGAGTGATTCCCTGTCCAGAGTGATTCCCTGTCCAGAGTGATTCCCTGTCCAGAGTGATTTCCTGTCCAGAATGATCCCCTGTCCAGAGTGACCCATGTCCAGTGTGATTCCCTGTCCCCAGTCATCCCTGTCTAGGGTGATTCACTGTTACGAGTGATCCCCTGTCCAGAATGATCCACTGTCCAGAGTGATTACATGTCCAGGGTGATCCACTGTCCAGAGTGATCCCCTGTCCTGAGTGATCCCCTGTCCAGGGTGATCCACTGTCCAGAGTGATCCACTGTCCAGAGTGATTAACTGTCCAGAGTGATCCACTCTCCAGAGTGATTCACTGTCCAGAGTGCTCCCCTGTCCAGAGTGCTCCCCTGTCCAGATAGCTCCCCTGTCCAGAGCGCTCCCCTGTCCAGAGCGCTCCCCTGTCCAGAGTGCTCCCCTGTCCAGAGTGCTCCCCTGTCCAGAGTGCTCCCCTGTCCAGAGTGCTCCCCTGTCCAGAGTGCTCCCCTGTCCAGAGTGCTCCCCTGTCCAGAGTGACACCCTGTCCAGAGTGCTCCCCTGTCCAGAGTGATCCCATGTCCAGAGTGATCCCCTGTCCAGAGTGATTCCCTGTCCAGGGTAATTTCATTTCCAGAGTGATTCACTGTCCTAAGTGATCAACTATCCAGAGTGAGTCCCTGTCCAGAGTGAAGCACTGTCCAGAGTGATCTCCTGTCAAGGGTGACCCACTATTCAGAGGAATCCCCTGTCCAGAGTGATCCCCTTTCCAAAGTGATTCCCTGTCCAGAGTGATCCTCTGCCAGAGTGATTATCTGTCCAAGCGACCCACAGTCCAGAGTGATTCCCTGTTCAGAATGCTTCCCTGTCCAGAGTGATTCCTTGTCCAGAGTGATCCCTGGTCCTGTGTGATTCCCTGTCCAGAGTGATCCACTGTCCAGAGTGATCCCCTGTCCAGAGTGATCCCCTGTCCAGAGTGATCCCCTGTCCAGAGTGATCCCCTGTCCAGAGTGATTAACTGTCCAGAGTGATCCACTGTCCAGAGTGATTCACTGTCCAGAGTGATCCACTGTCCAAAGTGATCCCCTGTCCTGTGTGATCCCTGTCCAGAGTGATTCCCTGTCCAGAGTGATTCCCTGTCCAGAGTGATTCCCTGTCCAGAGTGATTCCCTGTCCAGAGTGATTCCCTGTCCAGAATGATCCCCTGTCCAGAGTGACCCATGTCCAGTGTGATTCCCTTTCCCGAGTCATCCCTGTCTAGGGTGATTCACTGTCCCGAGTGATCCCCTGTCCAGAGTGATCCCCTGTCCAGAGTGATCCCCTGTCCAGAGTGATCCCCTGTCCAGAGTGATCCCCTGTCCAGGGTGATCCTCTGTCCAGAGTGTTTCCCTGTACAGTGGGATCCACTGTCCAGTGTGATTCCCTGTCCTGAGTGATCCCTGTCTAAAGTGATCCACCCCCCCAAGTGATACTCCTGTCCAGTGTGATCCACTGTCCAGAGTGATTACCGATCCAGAGTGATCCACTCTCCAGAGTGATTCCCTGCCTAGAGTGATCCCTGTCCAGAGATCCCCTGTCCAGAGTGATCCACTGTCCAGAGTGAATCCCTGTCCAGAGTGATCCACTATCCAGTGTGTTTCCCTGTCCTGTGTGATCCCTGTCCAGAGTGATCCCCTGTCCAGTGTGATTCCCTGTCCAGGGTGATTCCCGTTCCAGAGTCACTCCCTGTTCAGGGTGATCACCCATCCAGAGTGATCCCTATCCAGAGTGATTCCCTGTCTAAAAGGATCCACTCTTCAGAGTGATTCCCTGTCCAGCGTGCTCCACTGTCCAGAGTGCTCCACTGTCCAGAGTCCTCCCCTGTCCAGAGTGCTCCCCTGTCCAGAGTGATTCCCTGTCCAGGGTAATTCCATTTCCAGAGTGATTCCCTGTCCAAAGTGATCAACTATCCAGAATGAGTCCCTGTCCAGAGTGAAGCACTGTCCAGTGTGATCTCCTGTCAAGGGTGACCCACTATTCAGAGGAATCCCCTGTCCAGAGTGATCCCCTTTCCAAAGTGATTCCCTCTCCAGAGTGATCCTCTGTCCAGAGTGATTCCCTGTCCAAGTGACCCACAGTCCAGAGTGATTCCCTGTCCAGAATGCTTCCCTGTCCAGAGTGATTCCTTGTCCAGAGTGATCCCTGGTCCAGTGTGATTCCCTGTCCAGAGTGATCCTCTGTAAAGAGTGATCCCCTGTCCAGAGTGATCCCCTGTCCAGATTGATCCTCTGTCCAGAGTGATCCCCTGTCCAGAGTGATCCCCTGTCCAGAGTGATCCCATGTCCTGTGTGATCCCTGTCCAGAGTGATTCCCTGTCCAGAGTGATTCCCTGTCCAGAGTGATTCCCTGTCCAGAGTGATTCCCTGTCCAGAATGATCCCTTGTCCAGAGTGACCCATGTCCAGTGTGATTCCCTTTCCCGAGTCATCCCTGTCTAGGGTGATTCACTGTCCCAAGTGATCCCCTGTCCAGAATGATCCACTGTCCAGAGTGATTACATGTCCAGGGTGATCCACTGTCCAGAGTGATCCGCTGTCCAGAGTGATTAACTGTCCAGAGTGATCCACTGTCCAGAGTGATTCACTGTCCAGAGTGATTTCCTGTCCAAAGTGATCCAGTGTCCAGAGTTATACGTGCCCTGAGTGTTTCCCTGTTTAGAGTGATGCCCTGTCCAGAGTGATTCCCTGTCCAGAGTGATCCACTGTCCAGTGTGATTCCCTGTCCTGAGTGATCCCTGTCTAAAGTGATCCACACTCCCAAGTGATACACTGTCCAGAGTGATTACCTATCCAGAGTGATCCACTCTCCAGAGTGGTTCACTGTCCAGAGTGATCCCTGTCCAGAGATCTCCTGTCCAGAGTGATCCACTGTCCAGAGTGATTCCCTGTCCAGAGTGATCCACTATCCAGTGTGTTTCCCTATCCTGTGTGATCCCTGTCCAGAGTGATCCCCTGTCAAGTGTGATTCCCTGTCCAGGGTGATTCCCGTTCCAGAGTGACTCCCTGTCCAGGGTGCTCACCCATCCAGAGTGATCCCTATCCAGAGTGATTCCCTGTCTAAAAGGATCCACTCTTCAGAGTGATTCCCTGTCCAGCGTGCTCCACTGTCCAGAGTGCTCCACTGTCCAGAGTGCTCCCCTGTCCAGAGTGCTCCCCTGTCCAGAGTGCTCCCCTGTCCAGAGTGCTCCCCTGTCAAGGGTGCTCCCTTGTCCAGGGTGCTCCCTTGTCCAGAGTGCTCCCCTGTCCAGAGTGCTCCCCTTTCCAGAGTGCTCCCCTGTACAGAGTGCTCCCCTGTCCAGAGTGCTCCCTTGTCCAGAGTGCTCCCTTGTCCAGAGTGCTCCCCTGTCCAGAGTGCTCCCCTGTCCAGAGTGCTCCCCTGTCCAGAGTGCTCCCCTGTCCAGAGTGCTCCCCTGTCCAGAGTGCTCCCATGTCCAGAGTGCTCCCCTGTCCAGAGTGCTCCCCTGTCCAGACTGCTCCCCTGTCCAGAGTGCTCCCCTGTCCAGAGTGATTCCCTGTCCAGGGTAATTCCATTTCCAGAGTGATTCCCTGTCCAAAGTGATCAACTATCCAGAGTGAGTCCCTGTCCAGAGTGAAGCACTGTCCAGAGTGATCTCCTGTCAAGGGTGACCCACTATTCAGAGGAATCCCCTGTCCAGAGTGATCCCCTTTCCAAAGTGATTCCCTGTCCAGAGTGATCCTCTGTCCAGAGTGATTCCCTGTCCAAGTGACCCACAGTCCAGAGTGATTCCCTGTCCAGAATGCTTCCCTGTCCAGAGTGATTCCTTGTCCAGAGTGATCCCTGGTTCAGTGTGATTCACTGTCCAGAGTGATCCTCTGTAAAGAGTGATCCCCTGTCCAGAGTGATCCCCTGTCCCGAGTGATCCCCTGTCCAGAGTGATCCCCTGTCCAGAGTGATCCCCTGTCCTGTGTGATCCCTGTCCAGAGTGATTCCCTGTCCAGAATGCTTCCCTGTCCAGAGTGATTCCCTGTCCAGAGTGATTCCTTGTCCAGAGTGATTCCCTGTCCAGAATGATCCCCTGTCCAGAGTGACCCATGTCCAGTGTGATTCCCTTTCCCGAGTCATCCCTGTCTAGGGTGATTCACTGTCCTGAGTGATCCCCTGTCCAGAATGATCCACTGTCCAGAGTGATTACATGTCCAGGGTGATCCACTGTCCAGAGTGATCCCCTGTCCAGAGTGATTAACTGTCCAGAGTGATCCACTGTCCAGAGTGATTCACTGTCCAGAGTGATCCACTGTCCAAATTGTTTCCCTGTCCAGATTGATCCACTGTCCAGAGTGATTCCATGTCCAGAGTGATCCCCTGTCCAGAGTGATCCCCTGTCCAGAGTGATCCCCTGTCCAGAGTGATCCCCTGTCCAGAGTGATCCTCTGTCCAGAGTGATCCCCTGTCCAAAGTGATCCCCTGTCCAGAGTGATCCCCTGTCCAGAGTGATCCTCTGTCCAGAGTGTTTCCCTGTACAGAGGGATCCTCTGTCCAGAGTGATTCCCTGTCCAGAATGATTCCCTGTCTAGAGAGATCCATGTCCAGAGTGAACCCCTGTCCTGAATGATCCCCTGTCCAGAGTGATAACCTCTCCAGAGTTATCCACTGTTCAGGGTGATTCCCTGTCCAGAGTGATTCCCTGTCCAGAGTGATCCACTGTCAAGAGTATTCCCTGCTGAGAGTGATTCACTGCTTAGACTGATTCCCTGTCCAGAGTGAGGCACTGTCCAGTGTGATTCCCTGACCTGAGTGATCCCTGTCTGGAGTGATCCACTGCCCTGGGTGATCCCGTTCCAGAATGATCCACTGTCCAGAGTGATTACCTGTCCAGAGGGATCCACTATACAGAGTGTTTCCCTGTCCAGATTGATCCCTGTCCAGAGTGATCGACTGTCCAGAGTGGTTTCCTGTCCAGAGTGATCCATTATCCAGAGAGCTCCCCTGTCCAGAATGATCCCCTGTCCAGAGTGATTCCCTTTCCAGAGTAATCCATGGTCCAGGGTGATTCCCTGCCTAGAGTGATTCCCTGTCCAGTGTGATCCACTCTCCAGAGTGATTCCCTGTCCTGAGTGATCCCTGTCCAGAGTGATCCCCGTCCAGAGTGATTCACTTTCCAGAGTGATCCCCTCTCCAGACTGTTTTCCTTTCCAGAGTGATCCCTGCCTAGAGTGATTTCCTGCCCAGAGTGATCTACTGTTCGGAGTGATTCCCTAACCCCAGTGAGCCGTGTCCAGAATGTTACCCTGTCCAAAGTGATTTCCTGTCCAAAGTGATTCCCTGTCCAGAGTGATCCACTTCCAGTGTGATTCCCTGCCTGAGTGATCCACTGACAAGTGTGATTCCCTGTCCTGAGTGATCCACTGTCCAGTGTGATTCCCTGTCCTGAGTGATCCCTGTCTTAAGTGATCCACACTCTCGAGTGATCCTCTGTCCCGAGTGATCCCTGTCCAGTGATCACCCATTCAGAGAGATCCCTATCCAGAGTGATTCCCTGTCTAGAGTGTTCCACTCTCCAGAGTGATTCACTGTCCAGAGTGCTCCCCTGTCCAGAGTGCTCCCCTGTCCAGATAGCTCCCCTGACAAGAGCGCTCCCCTGTCCAGAGTGCTCCCCTGTCCAGAGTGCTCCCCTGTCCAGAGTGCTCCCCTGTCCAGAGTGCTCCCCTGTCCAGAGTGCTCCCCTGTCCAGAGTGCTCCCCTGTCCAGAGTGCTCCCCTGTCCAGAGTGCTCCCCTGTCCAGAGTGCTTCCCTGTCCAGAGTGATCCCCTGTCCAGAGTGATCCCCTGTCCAGAGTGATCCCCTGTCCAGAGTGATTCCCTGTCCAGGGGAATTCCATTTCCAGAGTGATTCACTGTCCAAAGTGATCAACTATCCAGAGTGAGTCCCTGTCCAGAGTGAAGCACTGTCCAGAGTGATCTCCTGTCAAGGGTGACCCACTATTCAGAGGAATCCCCTGTCCAGAGTGATCCCCTTTCCAAAGTGATTCCCTGTCCAGAGTGATCCTCTGCCAGAGTGATTATCTGTCCAAGTGACCCACAGTCCAGAGTGATTCCCTGTCCAGAATGCTTCCCTGTCCAGAGTGATTGCTTGTCCAGAGTGATCCCTGGTCCAGTGTGATTCCCTGTCCAGAGTGATCCACTGTCCAGAGTGATCCCCTGTCCAGAGTGATCCCCTGTCCAGAGTGATCCCCTGTCCAGAGTGATCCCCTGTCCAGAGTGATTAACTGTCCAGAGTGATCCACTGTCCAGAGTGATTCACTGTCCAGAGTGATCCACTCTCCAAAGTGTTTCCCTGTCCAGATTGATCCACTGTCCAGAGTGATTCCATGTCCAGAGTGATCCATTGTCCAGAGTGATCCTCTGTCCAGAGTGATCCCCTGTCCAGAGTGATCCCCTGTCCAGAGTGATACCCTGTCCAGAGTGATCCTCTGTCCAGAGTGTTTCCCTGTACAGAGGGATCCTCTGTCCAGAGTGATTCCCTGTCCAGAATGACTCCCTGTCTAGAGAGATCCATGTCCAGAGTGATCCCCTGTCCTGAATGATCCCCTGTCCAGAGTGATAACCTCTCCAGAGTGATCCCCTGTCCAGAGTGATCCCCTGTCCAGAGTGATCCTCTGTCCAGAGTGTTTCCCTGTACAGAGGGATCCTCTGTCCAGAGTGATTCCCTGTCCAGAATGACTCCCTGTCTAGAGAGATCCATGTCCAGAGTGATCCCCTGTCCAGTGTGATCCCCTGTCCAGAGTGATTAACTGTCCAGAGTGATCCACTGTCCAGAGTGATTCCCTGTCCAGAATGACTCCCTGTCTAGAGAGATCCATGTCCAGAGTGATCCCCTGTCCTGAATGATCCCCTGTCCAGAGTGATAACCTCTCCAGAGTTATCCACTGTCCAGGGTGATTCCCTGTCCAGAGTGATCAACTGTCCAGAGTGATTCCCTTCCAGAGTGGTTCCCTCTCCAGAGTGATTCCATGTCCCGAGTGATTACCCATCTAGAGTGATCCCTGTCCAGAATGATCCCCTGTCCAGAGGGATTTCCTGTCCAGAGTGATTCCCTGTCCAGAGTGATCCACTGTCAAGAGTATTCCCTGCTGAGAGTGATTCACTGTTTAGACTGATTCCCTGTCCAGAGTGAGGCACTGTCCAGTGTGATTCCCTGACCTGAGTGATCCCTGTCTGGAGTGATCCACTGCCCTGGGTGATCCCGTTCCAGAATGATCCACTGTCCAGAGCGATTACCTGCCCAGAGGGATCCACTATACAGAGTGTTTCCCTGTCCAGATTGATCCCTGTCCAGAGTGATCGACTGTCCAGAGTGGTTTCCTGTCCAGAGTGATCCATTGTCCAGAGAGCTCCCCTGTCCAGAATGATCCCCTGTCCAGAGTGATTCCCTTTCCAGAGTGATCCATGTATAGAGTGATCCACTGTCCAGTGTGATCCCGTGTCCAGAGTGATCCACTATCCAGAGTGAATGCCTGTCCTGAGTGATCCCTGTCCAGAGTGATCCCCTCCCCTGAGTGATTCACTGTCCAGAGTGATTCACTGTCCAGAGTAATCCATGGTCCAGGGTGATTCCCTGCCTAGAGTGATTCCCTGTCCAGTGTGATCCACTGTCCAGAGTGATTCCCTGTCCTGAGTGATCCCTGTCCAGAGTGATCCCCGTCCAGAGTGATTCACTGTCCAGAGTGATCCCCTCTCCAGACTGTTTTCCTTTCCAGAGTGATCCCTGTCTAGAGTGATTGCCTGCCCAGAGTGATCTACAGTTCGGAGTAATTCCCTAACCCCAGTTAGCCGTGTCCAGAATGATCCCCTGTCCAAAGTGATTTCCTGTCCAAAGTGATTCCCTGTCCAGAGTGATCCACTGTCCAGTGTGATTCCCTGTCCTGAGTGATCCACTGTCCAGTGTGATTCCCTGTCCTGAGTGATCCACTGTCCAGTGTGATTCCCTGTCCTGAGTGATCCCTGTCTTAAGTGATCCACACTCCTGAGTGATCCTTTGTCCCGAGTGATCCCTGTCCAGTGATCACCCATCCAGAGTGATCTCTATCCAGAGTGATTCCCTGTCCAGAGTGATCCACTCTCCAGAGTGATTCACTGTCCAGAGTGATCCACTGTCCAGAGTGATCCTCTGTCCAGAGTGATCCACTGTCCAGAGTGATCCCCTGTCCAGAGTGATTCGCTATCCAGAGTGATTCTGCTAAAAGCAAAAGATAGGAAGGAGATAAATAAAAGTGGCAGTCAGAGAAATCAATGGTTTAAATCAAACATGGCCACAATAAATAATAATTCTAATAGGTCTAAGAGCGTTAAAAATACAAGCCTGAAGGCTTTGTGTCTTATTGCGTGGAGCATTCGTAATAAGGTGGATGAATTAGCTGCACAAATATGATTTGATTGGGATTACGGAAACATGGCTCCAGGGTGGCCAAGGCTGGGAATTCAACATCCAGGGGTATTCAATATTCAGGAAAGATAGGCAAAAAGGAAAGGGAGGTGGGGTAGCATTGCTGGTTGAAGAAAGGATTAACACAATTGTAAGGAAGGATATTAGCTCTGATGATGTGGAATCTGCAGCAGGCAGTTAAGAAGGCAAATATGATGTTGGCCTCCGTAGGGAGAGGGTTTGAGTACAGGAACAAGGATGTCTTGCTGCAGTTGTACAGGGTCTTGGTGAGACCACATCTTGAGTATTGCGTGCAGTTTTGGTCGCCTTATCTGAGGAAGGATGTTCTTGCCATGGAAGGAGTGCAGTGAAGATTCACCAGGCTGATACCTGGGATGACAGGAATGATGTTTGAGGAGAGATTGGGTCGATTGGGCTTGTACTTGCTGGAGTTTAGAAGAATGAGAGGGGATCTCATTGAAGCTTATATAATTCTGATACGACTGGACAGACTAGATGCAGGAAGGATGTTCCCAATGGTCAGGGAGTCCAGAACCAGGGGTCACAGTCTAAGAATAAGAGGTAGGCCATTTAGGACAGAAATGAGGAGGAATTTATTCAACCAGAGAGTGGTGAACCTGTGGAATTCTCTACCACAGAAGGCAGTAGAGGCCAATTCATTAAATATATTCAAGAAGGAGTTGGATATATTTCTTAAGGCTAAAGGGATCAAGGGGTATGGGGAAAAAGCAGGGACCGGGTACTGAATTTGGATGATCAGCCATGATCGCATTGAATGGCTGAGCAGGCTCGAGGGGCCGAATGGCCTACTCCTGCTCCAATCTTCTATGTTTCTATGATTCCCTATCCCGAGTGATCCCCTGTCCAGAGTGATCCACTGTCCAGAGTGATTCCCTGTCCAGAGTGAACCACTGTCCAGACTGTTTCCCTTTCCAGAGTGATCCCTGTCCAGAGTGTTCCCCTGTCCAGAGTGTTCCCCTGTCCAGAGTGATCCCCTGTCCAGAGTGATCCCCTGTCCAGAGTGATCCACTGTCCAGAGTGATCTGCTGTCCAGACTGTTTCCCTGTCCAGAGTGATCCACTATCCAGTGTGATTCCCTGTACTGAGTGATCCCTGTCTAAAGTGATCCACACACCCGAGTGATCCCCTGTCCAGAATGGTCCACTGTCCAGAGTGATTACCTATCCAGAGTGATCCACTCTCCAGATTGATTCCCTGTCTAGAGTGATTCCCTGTCCAGAGTGATCCACTATCCAGAGTGTTTCCCTGTCCTGTGTGATCCCTGTCCAGAGTGATCCACTATCCAGAGTGTTTCCCTGTCCTGTGTGATCCCTGTCCAGAGTGATCCACTAGCCAGAGTGTTTCCCTGTCCTGTGTGATCCCTGTCCAGAGTGATCCCCTGTCCAGAGTGATCCCCTGTCCAGAGTGATCCCCTGTCCTGTGTGATCCCTGTCCAGAGTGATTCCCTGTCCAGAGTGATTCCCTGTCCAGAGTGATTCCCTGTCCAGAGTGATTCCCTGTCCAGAGTGATTTCCTGTCCAGAATGATCCCCTGTCCAGAGTGACCCATGTCCAGTGTGATTCCCTGTCCCCAGTCATCCCTGTCTAGGGTGATTCACTGTTACGAGTGATCCCCTGTCCAGAATGATCCACTGTCCAGAGTGATTACATGTCCAGGGTGATCCACTGTCCAGAGTGATCCCCTGTCCAGAGTGATCCCCTGTCCAGGGTGATCCACTGTCCAGAGTGATCCACTGTCCAGAGTGATTAACTGTCCAGAGTGATCCACTCTCCAGAGTGATTCACTGTCCAGAGTGCTCCCCTGTCCAGAGTGCTCCCCTGTCCAGATAGCTCCGCTGTCCAGAGTGCTCCCCTGTCCAGAGTGCTCCCCTGTCCAGAGTGCTCCCCTGTCCAGAGTGCTCCCCTGTCCAGAGTGCTCCCCTGTCCAGAGTGCTCCCCTGTCCAGAGTGACACCCTGTCCAGAGTGCTCCCCTGTCCAGAGTGATCCCCTGTCCAGAGTGATCCCCTGTCCAGAGTGATTCCCTGTCCAGGGTAATTCCATTTCCAGAGTGATTCACTGTCCAAAGTGATCAACTATCCAGAGTGAGTCCCTGTCCAGAGTGAAGCACTGTCCAGAGTGATCTCCTGTCAAGGGTGACCCACTATTCAGAGGAATCCCCTGTCCAGAGTGATCCCCTTTCCAAAGTGATTCCCTGTCCAGAGTGATCCTCTGCCAGAGTGATTATCTGTCCAAGTGACCCACAGTCCAGAGTGATTCCCTGTTCAGAATGCTTCCCTGTCCAGAGTGATTCCTTGTCCAGAGTGATCCCTGGTCCTGTGTGATTCCCTGTCCAGAGTGATCCACTGTCCAGAGTGATCCCCTGTCCAGAGTGATCCCCTGTCCAGTGTGATCCCCTGTCAAGAGTGATTAACTGTCCAGAGTGATCCACTGTCCAGAGTGATTCACTGTCCAGAGTGATCCACTGTCCAAAGTGTTTCCCTGTCCAGATTGATCCACTGTCCAGAGTGATTCCATGTCCAGAGTGATCCATTGTCCAGAGTGATCCTCTGTCCAGAGTGATCCTCTGTCCAGAGTGATCCTCTGTCCAGAGTGATCCCCTGTCCAGAGTGATCCCCTGTCCAGAGTGATCCCCTGTCCAGAGTGATCCTCTGTCCAGAGTGTTTCCCTGTACAGAGGGATCCTCTGTCCAGAGTGATTCCCTGTCCAGAATGACTCCCTGTCTAGAGAGATCCATGTCCAGAGTGATCCCCTGTCCTGAATGATCCCCTGTCCAGAGTGATAACCTCTCCAGAGTTATCCACTGTCCAGGGTGATTCCCTGTCCAGAGCGTTCAACTGTCCAGAGTGATTCCCTTCCAGAGTGGTTCCCTGTCCAGAGTGATTCCCTGTCCAGAGTGATCCACTGTCAAGAGTATTCCCTGCTGAGAGTGATTCACTGTTTAGACTGATTCCCTGTCCAGAGTGAGGCACTGTCCAGTGTGATTCCCTGACCTGAGTGATCCCTGTCTGGAGTGATCCACTGCCCTGGGTGATCCCGTTCCAGAATGATCCACTGTCCAGAGTGATTACCTGCCCAGAGGGATCCACTATACAGAGTGTTTCCCTGTCCAGATTGATCCCTGTCCAGAGTGATCGACTGTCCAGAGTGGTTTCCTGTCCAGAGTGATCCATTGTCCAGAGAGCTCCCCTGTCCAGAATGATCCCCTGTCCAGAGTGATTCCCTTTCCAGAGTGATCCATGTATAGAGTGATCCACTGTCCAGTGTGATCCCGTGTCCAGAGTGATCCACTATCCAGAGTGAATGCCTGTCCCGAGTGATCCCTGTCCAGAGTGATCTCCTCCCCTGAGTGATTCACTGTCCAGAGTGATTCACTGTCCAGAGTAATCCATGGTCCAGGGTGATTCCCTGCCTAGAGTGATTCCCTGTCCAGTGTGATCCACTGTCCTGAGTGATTCCCTGTCCTGAGTGATCCCTGTCCAGAGTGATCCCCGTCCAGAGTGATTCACTGTCCAGAGTGATCCCCTCTCCAGACTGTTTTCCTTTCCAGAGTGATCACTGTCTAGAGTGATTACCTGCCCAGAGTGATCTACAGTTCGGAGTGATTCCCTAACCCCAGTTAGCCGTGTCCAGAATGATCCCCTGTCCAAAGTGATTTCCTGTCCAAAGTGATTCCCTGTCCAGAGTGATCCACTGTCCAGTGTGATTCCCTGTCCTGAGTGATCCACTGTCCAGTGTGATTCCCTGTCCTGAGTGATCCACTGTCCAGTGTGATTCCCTGTCCTGAGTGATCCCTGTCTTAAGTGATCCACACTCCTGAGTGATCCTCTGTCCCGAGTGATCCCTGTCCAGTGATCACCCATCCAGAGTGATCTATATCCAGAGTGATTCCCTGTCCAGAGTGATCCACTCTCCAGAGTGATTCACTGTCCAGAGTGATCCACTGTCCAGAGTGATCCACTGTCCAGAGTGATCCACTGTCCAGAGTGATCCCCTGTCCAGAGTGATTCGCTATCCAGAGTGATTCTGCTAAAAGCAAAAGATAGGAAGGAGATAAATAAAAGTGGCAGTCAGAGAAATCAATGGTTTAAATCAAACATGGCCACAATAAATAATAATTCTAATAGGTCTAAGAGCGTTAAAAATACAAGCCTGAAGGCTTTGTGTCTTATTGCGTGGAGCATTCGTAATAAGGTGGATGAATTAGCTGCACAAATATGATTTGATTGGGATTACGGAAACATGGCTCCAGGGTGGCCAAGGCTGGGAATTCAACATCCAGGGGTATTCAATATTCAGGAAAGATAGGCAAAAAGGAAAGGGAGGTGGGGTAGCATTGCTGGTTGAAGAAAGGATTAACACAATTGTAAGGAAGGATATTAGCTCTGATGATGTGGAATCTGCAGCAGGCAGTTAAGAAGGCAAATATGATGTTGGCCTCCGTAGGGAGAGGGTTTGAGTACAGGAACAAGGATGTCTTGCTGCAGTTGTACAGGGTCTTGGTGAGACCACATCTTGAGTATTGTGTGCAGTTTTGGTCGCCTTATCTGAGGAAGGATGTTCTTGCCATGGAAGGAGTGCAGTGAAGATTCACCAGGCTGATACCTGGGATGACAGGAATGATGTTTGAGGAGAGATTGGGTCGATTGGGCTTGTACTTGCTGGAGTTTAGAAGAATGAGAGGGGATCTCATTGAAGCTCATATAATTCTGATACGACTGGACAGACTAGATGCAGGAAGGATGTTCCCAATGGTCAGGGAGTCCAGAACCAGGGGTCACAGTCTAAGAATAAGAGGTAGGCCATTTAGGACAGAAATGAGGAGGAATTTATTCAACCAGAGAGTGGTGAACCTGTGGAATTCTCTACCACAGAAGGCAGTAGAGGCCAATTCATTAAATATATTCAAGAAGGAGTTGGATATATTTCTTAAGGCTAAAGGGATCAAGGGGTGTGGGGAAAAAGCAGGGACCGGGTACTGAATTTGGATGATCAGCCATGATCGCATTGAATGGCTGAGCAGGCTCGAGGGGCCGAATGGCCTACTCCTGCTCCAATCTTCTATGTTTCTATGATTCCCTATCCCGAGTGATCCCCTGTCCAGAGTGATCCACTGTCCAGAGTGATTCCCTGTCCAGAGTGATCCACTGTCCAGACTGTTTCCCTTTCCAGAGTGATCCCTGTCCAGAGTGTTCCCCTGTCCAGAGTGATCCCCTGTCCAGAGTGATCCCCTGTCCAGAGTGATCCCCTGTCCAGAGTGATCCACTGTCCAGAGTGATCCGCTGTCCAGACTGTTTCCCTGTCCAGAGTGACCCACTATCCAGTGTGATTCCCTGTACTGAGTGATCCCTGTCTAAAGTGATCCACACACCCGAGTGATCCCCTGTCCAGAATGGTCCACTGTCCAGAGTGATAACCTATCCAGAGTGATCCACTCTCCAGAGTGATTCCCTGTCCAGAGTGATTCCCTGTCCAGAGTGATCCACTATCCAGAGTGTTTCCCTGTCCTGTGTGATCCCTGTCCAGAGTGATCCACTATCCAGAGTGTTTCCCTGTCCTGTGTGATCCCTGTCCAGAGTGATCCACTATCCAGAGTGTTTCCCTGTCCTGTGTGATCCCTGTCCAGAGTGATCCCCTGTCCAGAGTGATCCCCTGTCCAGAGTGATCCCCTGTCCTGTGTGATCCCTGTCCAGAGTGATTCCCTGTCCAGAGTGATTCCCTGTCCAGAGTGATTCCCTGTCCAGAGTGATTCCCTGTCCAGAGTGATTCCCTGTCCAGAGTGATTCCCTGTCCAGAGTGATTCCCTGTCCAGAATGATCCCCTGTCCAGAGTGACCCATGTCCAGTGTGATTCCCTGTCCCGAGTCATCCCTGTCTAGGGTGATTCACTGTCCCGAGTGATCCCCTGTCCAGAATGATCCACTGTCCAGAGTGATTACATGTCCAGGGTGATCCACTGTCCAGAGTGATCACCTGTCCAGAGTGATCCCCTGTCCAGGATGATCCACTGTCCAGAGTGATCCACTGTCCAGAGTGATTAACTGTCCAGAGTGATCCACTGTCCAGAGTGATTCACTGTCCAGAGTGATCCACTGTCCAAAGTGTTTCCCTGTCCAGATTGATCCACTGTCCAGAGTGATCCCCTGTCCAGAGTGATCCTCTGTCCAGAGTGATCCCTGTCCAGAGTGATCCCCTGTCCAGAGTGATCCCCTCTCCAGAGTGATCCCCTGACCAGAGTGATCCTCTGTCCAGAGTGTTTCCCTGTACAGAGGGATCCTCTGTCCAGAGTGATTCCCTGTCCAGAATGATTCCCTGTCTCGAGAGATCCATGTCCAGAGTGATCCCCTGTCCTGAATGATCCCCTGTCCGGAGTGATCCACTGTCCAGAGTGATTCCCTGTCCAGAGTGATCCACTGTCCAGACTGTTTCCCTTTCCAGAGTGATCCCTGTCCAGAGTGTTCCCCTGTCCAGAGTGATCCCCTGTCCAGAGTGATCCCCTGTCCAGAGTGATCCCCTGTCCAGAGTGATCCACTGTCCAGAGTGATCCGCTGTCCAGACTGTTTCCCTGTCCAGAGTGACCCACTATCCAGTGTGATTCCCTGTACTGAGTGATCCCTGTCTAAAGTGATCCACACACCCGAGTGATCCCCTGTCCAGAATGGTCCACTGTCCAGAGTGATAACCTATCCAGAGTGATCCACTCTCCAGAGTGATTCCCTGTCCAGAGTGATTCCCTGTCCAGAGTGATCCACTATCCAGAGTGTTTCCCTGTCCTGTGTGATCCCTGTCCAGAGTGATCCACTATCCAGAGTGTTTCCCTGTCCTGTGTGATCCCTGTCCAGAGTGATCCACTATCCAGAGTGTTTCCCTGTCCTGTGTGATCCCTGTCCAGAGTGATCCCCTGTCCAGAGTGATCCCCTGTCCAGAGTGATCCCCTGTCCTGTGTGATCCCTGTCCAGAGTGATTCCCTGTCCAGAGTGATTCCCTGTCCAGAGTGATTCCCTGTCCAGAGTGATTCCCTGTCCAGAGTGATTCCCTGTCCAGAGTGATTCCCTGTCCAGAGTGATTCCCTGTCCAGAATGATCCCCTGTCCAGAGTGACCCATGTCCAGTGTGATTCCCTGTCCCGAGTCATCCCTGTCTAGGGTGATTCACTGTCCCGAGTGATCCCCTGTCCAGAATGATCCACTGTCCAGAGTGATTACATGTCCAGGGTGATCCACTGTCCAGAGTGATCACCTGTCCAGAGTGATCCCCTGTCCAGGATGATCCACTGTCCAGAGTGATCCACTGTCCAGAGTGATTAACTGTCCAGAGTGATCCACTGTCCAGAGTGATTCACTGTCCAGAGTGATCCACTGTCCAAAGTGTTTCCCTGTCCAGATTGATCCACTGTCCAGAGTGATCCCCTGTCCAGAGTGATCCTCTGTCCAGAGTGATCCCTGTCCAGAGTGATCCCCTGTCCAGAGTGATCCCCTCTCCAGAGTGATCCCCTGACCAGAGTGATCCTCTGTCCAGAGTGTTTCCCTGTACAGAGGGATCCTCTGTCCAGAGTGATTCCCTGTCCAGAATGATTCCCTGTCTCGAGAGATCCATGTCCAGAGTGATCCCCTGTCCTGAATGATCCCCTGTCCGGAGTGATAACCTCTCCAGAGTTATCCACTGTCCAGGGTGATTCCCTGTCCGGAGTGATCAACTGTCCAGAGCTAAGCACTGTCCAGAGTGATCCCCTGCCCAGAATGATCCACTGTCCAGAGTGATTCCCTTCCAGAGTGATTCCATGTCCCAAGTAATTACCCATCTAGAGCGATCCCTGTCCAGAATGATCCCCTGTCCAGAGTGATTCCCTGTCCAGAGTGATTCCCTGTCCAGAGTGATTCCCTTTCCAGAATGATCCACTGTCCAGAGTGATTACATGTCCAGGGTGATCCACCATCCAGAGTGATCCACTGTCCAGAGTGATCCCCTGTCCAGGGTGATCCACTGTCCAGAGTGATCCACTGTCCAGTGATTAACTGTCCAGAGAGATCCAATGTCCAGAGTGATTCACTGTCCAGAGTGATCCACTGTCCAAAGTGTTTCCCTGTCCAGATTGATCCACTGTCCAGAGTGATTCCATGTCCAGAGTGATCCATTGTCCAGAGTGATCCCCCTTCCAGAGTGATCCTCTGTCCAGAGTGATCCTCTGTTCAGAGTGATCCCCTGCCCAGAGTGATCCCCTGTCCAGAGTGATCCCCTGTCCAGAGTGATCCCCTATCCAGAGTGATCCCCTGTCCAGAGTGATCCTCTGTCCAGAGTGCTTCCCTGTACAGAGGGATCCTCTGTCCAGAGTGATTCCCTGTCCAGAATGATTCCCTGTCTAGAGAGATCCATGTCCAGAGTGATCCCCTGTCCTGAATGATCCACTGTCCAGAGTGATAACCTCTCCAGAGTTATCCACTATCCAGGGTGATTCCCTGTCCAGAGTGATCAACTGTCCCGAACTAAGCACTGTCCAGAGTGATCCCCTGCCCAGAATGATCCACTGTCCAGAGTGATTCCCTTCCAGAGTGAATCCCTGTCCAGAGTGATTCCATGTCTCGAGTGATTACCCATCTAGAGTGATCCCTGTCCAGAATGATCCCCTGTCCAGAGGGATTTCCTGTCCAGAGTGATTCCCTGTCCAGAGTGATCCACTGTCAAGAGTATTCCCTGCTGAGAGTGATTCACTGTTTAGACTGATTCCCTGTCCAGAGTGAAGCACTGTCCAGTGTGATTCCCTGACCTGAGTGATCCCTGTCTGGAGTGATCCATTGCCCTGGGTGATCCCGTTCCAGAATGATCCACTGTCCAGAGTGATTACCTGTCCAGAGGGATCCACTATACAGAGTGCTTCCCTGTCCAGATTGATCCCTGTCCAGAGTGATCGACTGTCCAGAGTGGTTTCCTGTCCAGAGTGATCCATTGTCCAGAGAGCTCCCCTGTCCAGAATGATCCCCTGTCCAGAGTGATTCCCTTTCCAGAGTGATCCATGTATTGAGTGATCCACTGTCCAGTGTGATCCCGTGTCCAGAGTGATCCACTATCCAGAGTGAATGCCTGTGCTGTGTGATCCCTGTCCAGAGTGATCCCCTGTCCAGAGTGATCCCCTGTCCAGAGTGATCCCCTGTCCTGTGTGATCCCTGTCCAGATTGATTCCCTGTTTAGAGTGATTCCCTGTCCAGAGTGATTCCCTGTCCAGAGTGATTCCCTGTCCAGAGTGATTCCCTGTCCAGAGTGATTCCCTGTCCAGAATGATCCCCTGTCCAGAGTGACCCATGTCCAGTGTGATTCCCTGTCCCGAGTCACCCCTGTCTCGGGTGATTCACTGTCCCGAGTGATCCCCTTTTCCAGAATGATCCACTGTCCAGAGTGATTATATGTCCAGGTTGATCCACTGTCCAGAGTGATCCCCTGTCCAGAGTGATCCCCTGTCCAGAGTGATCCACTGTCCAGAGTGATCCACTGTCCAGAGTGATTAACTGTCCAGAGTGATCCACTGTCCAGAATGATTCACTGTCCAGAGTGATCCACTGTCCAAAGTGTTTCCCTTTCCAGATTGATCCACTTTCCAGAGTGATTCCATGTCCAGAGTGATCCATTGTCCAGAGTGATCCCCTGCCCAGAGTGATCCTCTGTCCAGAGTGATCCCCTGTCCAGTGTGATCCCCTCCCCTGAGTGATTCACTGTCCAGAGTGATTCACTGTCCAGAGTAATCCATGGTCCAGGGTGATTCCCTACCTGGAGTGATTCCCTGTCCAGTGTGATCCACTGGCCAGAGTGATTCCCTGTCCTGAGTGATCCTTGTCCAGAGTGATCCCCGCCCAGAGTGATCCCCTGTCCAGAGTGATCCCCTGTCCAGAGTGATCCACTGTCCAGAGTGATCCCCTGTCCAGACAGTTTCCCTGTCCAGAGTGATCCACTATCCAGTGTGATTCCCTGTACTGAGTGATCCCTGTCTAACGTGATCCACACTCCCGAGTGATCCCCTGTCCAGAATGGTCCACTGTCCAGAGTCATCCACTATCCAGAGTGTTTCCCTGTCCTGTGTGATCCCTGTCCAGAGTGATTACCTATCCAGAGTGATCCACTCTCCAGAGTGATTCCCTGTCCAGAGTGATTCCCTGTCCAGAGTCATCCACTATCCAGAGTGTTTCCCTGTCCTGTGTGATCCCTGTCCAGAGTGATCCACTATCCAGAGTGTTTCCCTGTCCTGTGTGATCCCTGTCCAGAGTGATCCACTATCCAGAGTGTTTCCCTGTCCTGTGTGGTCCCTGTCCAGAGTGATCCCCTGTCCAGAGTGATCCCCTGTCCAGAGTGATCCCCTGTCCTGTGTGATCCCTGTCCAGAGTGATTCCCTGTCCAGAGTGATTCCCTGTCCAGAGTGATCCCCTGTCCAGAGTGATCCCCTGTCCTGTGTGATCCCTGTCCAGAGTGATTCCCTGTCCAGAGTGATTCACTGTCCAGAATGATTCCCTGTCCAGAATGATCCCCTGTCCAGAATGACCCATGTCCAGTGTGATTCCCTGTCCCGAGTCATCCCTGTCTAGGGTGATTCACTGTCCCAAGTGATCCCCTGTCCAGAATGATCCACTGTCCAGAGTGATTACATGTCCAGGGTGATCCACTGTCCAGAGTGATCCCCTGTCCAGAGTGATCCCCTGTCCAGGGTGATCCACTGTCCAGAGTGATCCATTGTCCAGAGTGATTAACTGTCCAGAATGCTTCCCTGTCCAGAGTGATTCCTTGTCCAGAGTGATCCCTGGTCCAGTGTGATTCCCTGTCCAGAGTGATCCACTGTCCAGAGTGATCCCCTGTCCAGAGTGATCCCCTGTCCAGAGTGATCCCCTGTCCAGAGTGATCCCCTGTCCAGAGCGATTAACTGTCCAGAGTGATCCACTGTCCAGAGTGATTCACTGTCCAGAGTGATCCACTGTCCAAAGTGTTTCCCTGTCCAGATTGATCCACTGTCCAGAGTGATTCCATGTCCAGAGTGATCCATTGTCC